>NC_060138.1:1213048706-1213404956 GCF_021461385.2 Schistocerca piceifrons
GTCAACACAGTCTATGTACATACATTTGATAACGCATTCAGGAAAAAGATGACGACCCACGATATTGATATATGGCAAAGGGGCGTGTGGATCTCTTCGTCAAGCCACATCATACTGGTGGTCGAAGGTTTCTATGGCAGGCTCGAATCCTGAAAGTGATCCTTTCCGAAGTGTGCTTTTTCTGGACTGGTTTCTTAGGCGGCGTGAGGGATTGGTAGTACGTTCCCCAAACTCGCACATTGACTTTCATTACGACGTGTCTAGTGTCTGGGTACATCTACGTTCACATTCCGAACGGTTTTTCTTGTTCCAGTATCGTTTGCACGCCTTTCCTCCTTCATTTGTGGATGACGCGTGGGAAGAGCGAATGGCCGCAAGTCTCCTCATGACCTCTAATTTTATGGTGATGCTCATTTCTCGAGCCGTATGAGGGAGAAAGTTCCAATTTCTTAGAACGTAGACTTCCTGAATTTTAATAATAATGCTCCGTAAAGCTGTCGTGCTTAGCAAATGTTTCCAGAACGAAATGTGCTTCTCTTCATTAGATGTTTTGTATTGGTGGTGAAAGAGAAATACGATAGAAGAAGAGTCTGGCAACGTATCACTCTTCCCACATACTCTCAGAAGCTAACGGACAGTCGTTCTTAACACACACAGTTTCAGAATGAAAGGAGACGATTTGGGAGGGGGACATTATAGGATACTTCTACCAGACCTGTCCTCTGTTCAAGTGATTCAAAGGGCTCTAAGCACTATGGGACTTAACATCTGAGGTCATCAATCATCTAGACTTAGAACTACTTAAACCTAACTAACCTAAGCACATCACACACATCCATGCCCGAGGTAGGATTCGAATCTGCGACCGTAGCAGCACCGCGGTTGCGGACTGAAGCGCCTAGAACCGCTCGGCTAGAGGGGCTGGCCTGTCCTCTGTAAAAAACCATAAGGTGCTTCGCGTAGCGTCGATGTTGATATACACTATCTGATCAAATGTATCCGGAAACCCCTATGTAATGTGTGGCTGACCATCAAATATCCAAGAGATGAACCTGCCTGCAAAAAGGGGGCGAGCAGTACTTTGCTGTTAGTAGAGAAATGGAATCATCAGAGTGGGTTGGTCAGAGCAGCTCAATGACTTCGAACGTGGACTAGTCATTGGATGTCACCTGCGTAACAAATCCATCAGCGACATTTCAACTAATCTGGAGTTGCACAAGTCGTCTTATGACTGTGAAGTGGAAATACAAAGTTAGAGTCACAGCTAAATCATGTCTTCATCTGCTAACGGACAAGAGCTTTTGAGCATTTCTGAGGGCGGCTGTAAAAAAAATTGTGGTGGTCGCTGTAATGTAGATTTTCTTAAAAACTGTTTCATTAATTATTTATTACAGTCAGTAATACTGTATCACTTAATTTTTTATGTATACTATCTAAATAGGGTGGCTAATTTTTCACAATCAGTATTGGTATTACTTTTATAGAAAGACTTAACGGGCAATATGATAGATTTGGGGTGGGGCAAAAATATGGAAACACCGCCAGAAATGGATGGATGAACATAAATGCAAATAATAGCCAAGCCTGCTGGTTGCGCTGCTGTGTTTGACCACAAACGGCACCGGTAAAATGTGCTCGACACGTTGCAAGTCTCAGTCGTGGTCAGAATACTGTTCTGTGTAGTTCTGAGTGCGTTATTTCGGAGCTAAACAAATTCGAACGTGGGCAAGTCGCTAGTGTTAGTATGGTGGGTACTTCGGCAACCAAGGGAGCCCAAGTCCTTGGTGTTATAAGAGGCACCGTATCGAAGATTTATACCGCATACAGGCAATGCGGAAAACATCCTTAACAATTAAAATACTCAGTAGTAAAACTACTTTATTAAAAAGGAGAAAGGTATAATGTAGACAATTTTAGACCTATTTCTACTCCATCAGCGTTTGCTAAAGTTATTGAAAAAGCTGTGTTTGTAAGGATAATTGATCATTTTATATCACATAATTCGCTATCAGATGTACACTTCGGCTTTAGAAGTAGTTGAACAACTGAAAGTGCTATATTCTTTTTTCTCTGTGAGGTGCTGGATGGGTTAAACAAAACGTTTCGAACGCTAGGCATCTTTTTTTATTTAACTAAGGCGTTTGATTGTGTTCATCACAAAATATTGCTCCAGAAGTTGGAATAGGGGAGTAGCTCACAACTGGTTCACCTCTTACTTTAAAAACAGACAGCAAAAGGTCATTATTCACAGAGTGAGATCTGAGTGGGGTATGGTCAAATGGGGGGAGGTGCCCCAGGGATCAGTGTTGGAGCCACCCCTGTTCCTTATTTATGTAAATGATATGCCCTCTCATATTACGGGTAACTCTAAAATATTTGTTTGCTGATGACACTACCTTGGTAGTAAAGGATGTTGTGTGCAACAGTGTCTCGGTTTCAAATAGTGCAGTTCATGACCCAAGTTCATGGCTTGTAGAAAATAAAATAACACTAAATCACAGTAAGACTCAGTTTTTACAGTTTCTAACACGCAATTCAAGAAAACCGACTTTTAAATTTCCCAGAATTGGCATATGATTAGTGAAACTGAACAGTTCAAATTTCTAGGTGTTCAGGTAGATAGTACACTGTCATGGAAAGCACATGTTCAGGTTCTTGTTCAAAGACTTAATGCTGCCATTTTTACTATTCGAAAGGTATCTGAAGTAAGTGATCGTTCGACGCGAAAATTAGTCTACTATTCGTTTCTGTCGTATGGTATTATATTTTGCGGTAACTCTTCCCATTCTAAAATTATATTTTTGGCTCCTAAACGGGCGGTTCGGGCAATAAGTGGTGTAAGTTCGCGAATTTCTTGTCGACCCCTGTTAACCAGTCTGGGTAATTTGACATTGCCCTCTCCCTCTCTCTCTCTCTCTCTCTCTCAGAGAAAATCTTCAACAGTTAGACTAGGATGAGGTGTACAAGGAACCCAATGCTAATTTAAAATATAACTTATTTCATGATACACTTGTAAGAGAATTTGAAAACTGTTTCCGCAAGAAAGTAGTTAATTCGAATTATAAGAAACCATGCAAAAAACCTTGGCGTAGTAAAGGAATAAAAATATATTGTAACCACAAAAGGGAACTGTATCTAACAAAAAGAATGAGTAATGACCCAGAAATAGCCCAATATTATAAAAACTACTGTGCTACATTAAGAAAAGTTATTAAAAAGTCCAGATGCAATTGCTTCATGTCTCAGATTAATACCCCTGATAACAAAATCAAAACAATTTGGAATATTATTACAAGGGAGACAGGGCAACCAAGAGAACAGGGTGACAGCATCACCATCAAAGTGAATGGAAACTTGATAAACAACAAGCTGGAAGTCAAAAACATTATGAATAATCATTTTTTAAATGTTGTAGAGAAAATAGGATCTAAATGTTCATTAGAAGAAGCATGGCAGTTAATGGAAGAGGCCTTACGCACACCATTTGATACAATTGAAATTCCACCCACTTCTCCTTCTGAAATTAGGAAGATAATAAACTCTCTCAAGAATAAAAGCTCACGTGGAATTGATGGCATTTCCAGCAGGATAATAAAATCGTGTTCCCAAGAAATAAGTGGGATTCTTAGCCACATGTGTAATAGCTCTCTGAAGCTGGGTATTTTCCCAGATAGACTGAAGTATGCCATTGTTAAACTATTGCATAAAAAGTGGGATACGTCTGATGTCAATAACTACCACCCAAACTCTCTTCTGACTGCCTTATCCAAAATTCTTGAAAAAGTAATGTACTGTAGAGCAGCTTCACACCTTTCTAAAAATAAAGTCTTAACAAAATGTCAGTTCGGTTTCCAGAAGGGTTTTTCAACGGAAAATGCTATATATACTTTCACTAATGAAATATTAAATGCTCTGATTAACCGGAAGTCACCCGTTGGGATTTTTGTGATCTATCAAAGGCTTTGGATTGTGTAAATCATGGAATACTTCTAGATAAACTCAAATACTGTGGTATGAATGGGACAGTACTCAAATGGATTAAATCATATCTAACTGGAAGAGTGCAGAAAGTTGAAATAAGCAGTTCAGATAACATGCAAAAAACTGGTGATTTCTCAAACTGGGGAAAAATCAAAAATGGGGTGCCAAAAGGTTCGGTCTTGAGTCCTCTGCTGTTCTTAATACATATTAATGACTTGTCACTCTATATTCACGAAGATGCAAAGCTGGTACTTCTTGCCGATGATAAAAGTATAGCTATCACACCCAACAGACAAGAATTAACTGCTGAAATTGTAAATGATGTTTTTCAGAAAATCATTAAGTGGTTCTTTGCAAATGGGCTCTCATTAAACTTTGACAAAACACAGTATACACAGTTCCACACAGTAAATGGAATGACACCATTAATAAATATAAACTTCGATCAGAAATCGGTAGCTAAGGTAGAATATTCAAAATTTCTAGGTGTATGCATTGATGAGGGGTTGAACTGGAAAAAAACACACTGAGGATTTGCTGAAACGTTTAAGTTCAGCTACTTATTAGATTAGATTAGATTAGATTAATACTAGTTCCATGGATCATGAATACGATATTTTGTAATGATGTGGAACGAGTTGAATTTTTCAATACATGACATAATTAGGTTAATTTAACAACATACTTAAGTTAATATAACAACTTTAATTTTTTGTTTTTTGTTTTTCTTTTTATTTTTATTTTTTCTTTTTTTAATATTTTTGTTTTGTTTTTTTTTCTTTTTTTCTTAATTTATATCTAAAAATTCCTCTATGGAGTAGAAGGAGTTGTCATTCAGAAATTCTTTTAATTTTTTCTTAAATACTTGTTGGTTATCTGCCAGACTTTTGATACTATTTGGTAAGTGACCAAAGACTTTAGTGCCAGTATAATTCACCCCAAAGTTAGATTTAATCTTGAATAGTGAAGATCGTCCTTTCTCCTAGTATTGTAGTTATGCACACTGCTATTACTTTTGAATTGGGTTTGGTTGTTAATAACAAATTTCATAAGAGAATATATATACTGAGAAGCTACTGTGAATATCCCTAGACCCTTAAATAAATGTCTGCAGGATGATCTTGGGTGCACTCCAGCTATTATTCTGATTACACGCTTTTGTGCAATAAATACTTTATTCCTCAGTGATGAATTCCCCCAAAATATGATGCCATATGAAAGCAATGAGTGAAAATAGGCGTAGTAAGCTAATTTACTAAGATGTTTATCACCAAAATTTGCAATGACCCTTATTGCATAAGTAGCTGAACTCAAACGTTTCAGCAGATCATCAATGTGTTTCTTCCAATTTAATCTCTCATCAATGGACATACCTAAAAATTTGGAATATTCTACTTCAGCTATATGCTTCTGATTAAGGTCTATATTTATTAATGGCGTCATACCATTCACTGTACAGAACTGTATGTACTGTGTCTTATCAAAATTCAGTGAGAGTCCGTTTACAAGGAAACACTTAGTAATTTTCTGAAAGACAGTATTGACAATTTCATCAGTTAATTCTTGTTTCTCAGGTGTGATTACTATACTTGTATCATCAGCAAAGAGAACTAACTTTGCCTCTTCATGAATATAGAATGGCAAGTCATTAATATATAATAAGAACAACAAAGGACCCAAGACTGACCCTTGTGGAACCCCATTCTTGATAGTTCCCCAGTTTGAGGAATGTGCTGATCTTTGCGTGTTACGAGAACTACTTATTTCAACTCTTCCAGTTAGGTACGAATTAAACCATTTGTGCACTGTCCCACTCATGCCACAATACTTGAGCTTGTCTAGCAGAATTTCATGATTTACACAATCAAAAGCCTTTGAGAGATCACAAAAAATCCCAATGTGTGGTGTTTGGTTATTCAGATCATTCAAAATTTGACTGGTGAAAGCATATATGGCATTTTCTGTTGAAAAACCTTTCTGGAAACCAAACTGACATTTTGTTAGTACTTCATTTTTACAGATATGTGAAGCTACTCTTGAATACATTACTTTCTCAAAAATTTTGGATAAAGCTGTTAGAAGGGAGATTGGACGGTAATTGTTGACATCAGATCTATCCCCCTTTTTATGCAAAGGTATAACAATAGCATATTTCAGTCTATCAGGCAAAATGCCCTGTTCCAGAGAGCTATTACACAGGTGGCTGAGAATCTTACTTATCTGTTGAGAACAAGCTTTTAGTATTTTGCTGGAAATGCCATCAATTCCATGTGAGTTTTTGCTTTTAAGCAAGTTTATTATTTTCCTAATTTCAGAGGGAGAAGTGGGTGAGATTTCAATTGTATCAAATTGCATAGGTATGGCCTCTTCCATTAACAGCCCAGCATCTTCTAATGAACACCTGGATCCTACTATATCCGCAACATTTAGAAAATGATTATTAAAAATATTTTCAACTTCTGACTTTTTGTTCATAAAGTTTTCATTCAATTTGATGGTAATACTGTCTTCCTCTGCTCTTGGTTGACCTGTTTCTCTTTTAATAATATTCCAAATTGTTTTAATTTTATTATCAGAGTTGCTGATTTCAGACATGATACACATACTCCTGGATTTTTTAATAACTTTTCTTAATATAACACAGTAGTTTTTATAATTTTTGATAGTTTCTGGGTCACTACTCTTTCTTGCTGTCAGATACATTTCCCTTTTCCGGTTACAAGATATTTTTATACCCTTAGTAAGCCATGGTTTGTTACAAGGTTTCTTACGAGTATATTTAACTATTTTCTTGGGGAAGCAGTTTTCAAATGCATTTACAAAAATGTCATGAAATAAATTATATTTTAAATTGGCATCAGGTTCACGGTACACCTCATCCCAGTCTAACTGCTGTAGGCTTTCCCTGAAATTTGCAATTGTTAAATCGTTGACTGAACGTACTACTTTGGAGGACTGTTTAGTATTGCTGAATGGAGCTATGTCATATATTGTAACTAGCTGTGCACCATGATCAGAAAGACCATTCTCAACAGGCTGAGCATTTATCTGTTTAAACTTAGCTTGGTCTATAAAGAAGCTATCTATCAGTGAGCTGCTATCCTTTACCACCCGAGTAGGAAAATCAATAACGGGTGTCAAATTGAAAGAACCGAGTAATACTTCAAGGTCATTTTTCCTATTACCCTCTTTCAGAGAATCTACATTGAAGTCCCCACAAATAATAATTTGCTTCCCCCTGTCTGACAGATAGCACAACAAGGAGTCCAAATTTTTCAGAAATAGATGAAAATTTCCTGATGGGGACCTATATACAGTTACAATTATAAATGTGCCTTTATTTAATTTAAGCTCACAGGCACATGCTTCTATATGTTTCTCTACACAAAATTTTTTTGTTTCTATACTTTTTGCAGAATGATAACTTTGGACATATATGGCAACTCCTCCTTTCTCCGTATTTTCTCTCATTACATGTGCAGAGAGCTTATAACCACTTACATTTACCTTATCCATATCAGTAACAAAACTGTCAGACTTAGTTCTAGGCCTGTTCCTTCTGCTACCTGTTGCCACTTCCCACCTCTCTTTGCCCTTCTTCCTCCTTAACCTGTCCAGATCTTCCCTAGCCTGATCTAGCTCAGCCTGAAGGGCAGCAATTTTCCCCTCCTGTTCCACTATCTTCCTATCTCTGCTGCAAATCCTACATAACCACTGATGAGCCTGATCCACTTTCCCAACACCCACGCCACTGCAGTCCCCCCCAGTGAAAAAAACTACTGCATCCATCACACCAAACCCCGGAACTAACAATTCTACGGCAAGTCAGGCACTTCTCACTCATGGCAAAAATAATACTTTAGCTAGAATAAATCAATTATATTACCGAAAATAAAAAAAAGACGTTACAAGAATTAAGCCTATTCACAAATGTATATAAGCAAGTTTCTGATTTAAAATTCCGCTGTTTTTCTGAGATCTATATTAAAACAACGAAGGTATACGCTATTTATTATATATTTCACTCGATGGAATGAAAAAAAGGACAATTAAACGAGATACTTTAACTTTGAATCTCCAAAAACGTTACGAGAATTAGGCCTATAAACAAATGTATATAGGCAAGTTTCTGATATAAAGTTACGCTGTTTTTCTGAAATCTGTATTAAAACAATGAAGTTATACGCTATTTACGGTAGTTTACTTATTTGTTACCGAGAAACTAGTTAAATTACCGTGAAACAAGAAACAAAAACGTTTACAAAATTTAAGCCTAAGCGCGACTTCGCGAAGTTACGATCTTTTCGTGTTTTCTGAAAAAATACGCAAAGAAAAGTCAAACCATTTACGGCAAGACTAAACGATACACTAATGCACGTATTTAATTTGTTGTCGGCGTTAAACTAAATTATATTCCTGTCTAAATCACTTAACTTTCTGGAAATTGTTTCTGGCGTCACTTGTTCGGCGGCCATCTTGGATCACCTTTGAATTTATCTGTGAATGTTGTGCCCAATGAAAAAATTTTAAATGTCACTAACATTCTTGTGAACTGATACGCTTATTGTGTTGTAGATTATTAGGAAATTATTCAGTTGTGAGAAGAAACGCTTTCAAAGGTCAAACGTTTTCTGACAAGGGAACCTCCCCATCGCACCCCCCTCAGATTTAGTTATAAGTTGGCAGAGTGGATAGGCCTTGAAAAACTGAACACAGATGAATCGAGAAAACAGGAAGAAGTTGTGTGCAACTATGAAAAAAAGTAGCAAAATATACGAACTGAGTAGTCCGCTTGTAACATATGCAACTTCAAGGGTAATATGCGGTCAGCAGCGCCGTGGTCCTGTGGTTAGCGTGAGCAGCTGTGCGGTGAGAGGTCCTTGGTTCAAGTCTTCCCTCGACTGAAAATTTTAAATTTTTGTTTTCAGACAATTATTATCTGTCCGTCCGATGCGATCATTTTTTTGGGAGTGATAATCACATCCACAAGAAAACCTAAATCGTGCAAGGTAGAACAACCTTTTTACTCATTCGCCAAGTGTACAAGTTAGGTGGGTCGACAACATATTACTGTCATGTGACGCACATGCCGTCAACAGCATCGTATAGAATATATCAGACGTGTTTCCTGTGGAGGAATCGGTTGACCTATGACCTTGCGATGAAATGTTTTCAGTTTCCATTGGAGAGGCACGTCCTTTCGTCTACTAATCGCACGGTTTTGCGGTGCGGTCGCAAAACACAGACACTAAACTTATTACAGTGAACAGAGACGTCAGTGAACGAACGGACAGATCATAACTTTGCGAAAATAAAGAAAATAAATTTTTCATTCGGGGGAGGACTCGAATCATTGACCTCTCCTTCCGCAGCTGCTCACGCTAACCACAGGACCACGGCGCTCCTGACTGCTAAGCACCCTTGAAGTTGTCATGTTGCACGTGGACTACTCAGTTCGTATATTTTGCTACTTTTTTTCCATAGTTCCACACAACTTCTTCCTGTTTTCTCGATTGATCTGTGTTCAGTTTTTGAAGACCTATCCACTGTTCCAACTTACAGCTAAATCTGACGGGGGGGTGCGATGGGGAGGTTCCCTTGTGAGCACCACGTCTGTAATTCAGTAATAACACGCATCGGTACAGCGCCCGTTAGGAATTAAGGTAAACTCTGACCACAACAGGTCGTGCGTTACTTGCTTTATTATTATTGATTTTGCTCAGCCAGCTAGAGCATCTTGAGATACTCGTCGCCCTCATGACTCCACGACAAAAATTCCGAATCACGCCTAGGACTGTTTGGAGCTTCCAAGTCTTGCCACCAGGAGGATTAATATCGCAGGATGCTCTCGTTTGCACAGCTAAACTGATATTGAAGAGCCAAGTAACGTGCAACGTCTTCTGGTTCGTCTTCGCGTTAATAACATTACTGTGGAGCTTCATCTTCAGAATCAACACATCTCTGCACCAAAATCTGATTTATCCACCCTGGAACTGTTTTGGGGGAAAACGCACTATCAACAGTCAGACGTAAAAATTGCAGCATGACGCCCATACATTCACTCTGTTAGTTGTACATATTGTGACGTCTGACTTGACAGTGGGTTTCTCCCGAAGATGTAACTTAAGAACTATCCAAGATTATTGGCACGATGGTGAACATTTACCAACGCTTTCAGTAATCATTCGAAACACTCGTTCCCACATCTACTGTCAGCAGTAATTCATGCAATTATTAAAACCCTTAAAAGACCAATGCGAAATCAATTACAGAATTTTCTCATATAAGCTGCTGGAACCGCACCCGGGTCACCGCCAATTAATTAAAATAACAATAACAACAGACGATTTTTGACAGCAAATGGTCAGCTCTGCGGGCCATTACGTGTGCCACGTTAACCACAAAAAACAAAAATAGCGTGCGGTTAAACGCTCGTCATTATCGCATTCGACAGCAACAGCTTACGCTAATGGGCACTGAAAGCGAAACACACGGCGTTCTGAAATCGTACAGCTACAAGGCCCGCTACTGCAGTAGCCCTGTCTACCGTCAGAGATTGTCTCGGCATCCGAGGCGAGCTGCAGCTTCGTGTTTGTGCAACGTTTAGTAGCGTTTTCTAAGCCCTAATGAGACAGTGTGTGCTAGAATGGTAATGGGATAACTTTTTGGTATCATATTGCTTGAAAGCAACTACTCGTATTAAACATAGTTACACTGCGTCATATGCATTGTTTGCTACTTTGCAGTACACCACTGGCCATTAAAATTGCTACACCAAGAAGAAATGCAGAGCATAAACGGGTATCATATTGCTTGAAAGCAACTACTCGTATTAAACATAGTTACACTGCGTCATATGCATTGTTTGCTACTTTGCAGTACACCACTGGTCATTAAAATTGCTATACCAAGAAGAAATGCAGAGCATAAACGGGTATTCATTGGACACATATGTTATACTAGAACTCACATGTGATTACATTTTCACGCAATTTAGGTGCATAGATCCTGAGAAATCAGTACCCAGAACAACCATCTCTGGCTCTAATAACGGCCTTGATACGCCTGGGAATTGAGTCAAACAGAGCATGGATGGCGTGTACAGGTACTGCTGCCCATGCAGCTTCAACACGATACCACAGTTCATCAAGAGTAGTGAATGGCGTATTGTGACGAGCCAGTTGCTCGGCCACCATTGACCAGACGTTTTCAGTTGGTGAGAGATCTGAAGAATGTACTATTCAGGGCAGCAGTCGAACATTTTCTGTATCCAGAAAGGCCCGTACAGGACCTGCAACATGCGGTCGTGCATTATCCTGCTG
Source organism: Schistocerca piceifrons (assembly GCF_021461385.2). Lineage (NCBI taxonomy): Eukaryota > Metazoa > Arthropoda > Insecta > Orthoptera > Acrididae > Schistocerca > Schistocerca piceifrons. Next base: position 1,213,060,010 of record NC_060138.1, read on the forward strand.
TAATGTAGGGTTTCGCAGGGATCGAATGAAGGGTAGAGCCACGGGTCGTAAGACATCTGAAATGTAACGTCCACTGTTCATAGTGTCGTCAATAATAACAAGAGGTGGCCGAGACGTGTAACCAATGGCACCCCATACCATCACGCCGGGTGATACGCCAGTATGGCGAAGACGAATACACGCTTCCAATGTGCGTTCACCGCGCTGTCGCCAAACACGGATGCGACCATCATGATTCTGTACACAGAATCTGGATTTATCCGAAAAAATGACGTTTTGCCATTCGTGCACCCAGATTCGTCGTCGAGTACACCATCGCAGGGGCTCCTGTCTGTGATGCAGCGTCAAGGGTAACCGCAGCCATGGTCTCCGAGCTGATAGCCCATGCAAACGTCGCCGAACTGTTCGTGCAGACGGTTATTGTGTTGCAAACGTCCCCATCTGTGGACTCAGGGTTCGAGACGTGGCTGCACGATCTGTTACAGCCATGCGGATAAGATGCCTGTCATCTCGACTGCTAGTGATACGAGGCCGTTGGGATCCAGCACGGCGTTCTGTATTACCTTCCTGAACCCACCGATTCCATATTCTGCTAACAGTCATTGGATCTTGACCAACGCGAGCAGCAATATCGCCATACGATAAACCGCAATCGCGATAGGCTACAATCCGACCTTTATCAAAGTCGGAAACGTGATGGTACGCATTTCTCCTCCTTATACGAGGCATCACAACAACGTTTCACCAGGCAAGGCCGGTCAGCTGCTGTTTGTGTATGAGAAATCGGTTGGAAACTTTCCTCAAGTCTTCGACTGCTGCCCTGGCCAGCACAGTCTCCAGATCACTCACCAACAGAAAACGTCTGGTCAACGGTGGCCGAGCAAGTGGCTCGTCACAATACGCCATTCACTACTCTTGATGAACTGTGGTATTGTGTAGAAACTGCATGGACAGCTGTACCTGTACACGCCATCCAAGCTCTGTTTGACTCAATGCCCAGGCGTATCAAGGCCGTTATTACGGACAGAGGTGGTTGTTCTGGGTACTGTTTCTCAGGATCTTTGCACCCAAATTGCGCAAAAATGCATTCACATGTCAGTTCTAGTATAATATGTTTCTCCAATGAATACCCGTTTGCCATCTGCATTTCTTCTTAGCGTTGCAATTTTAATGGCCAGTAGTGTATCTTGCATGAACGCATTCAACGAAACAGCGCTTACCCGTGTACGTCGTACGTGCAAAGGACCATCACTTTCGAGCTGGCAGAATCTGCTTTCTTCGAAGAAGACAACTGTGCAGATTCCAAGTGAAGCTCTGACGCCATCAGTCAAGCCATGCACGTCGATGTGGTGGTGTGAGCGGAAGACGGGCTAGAGCTGTGCGTGCCTGTAATCCCCACTGCTGACAACCGGCTCGCAACAGTTCGTGCCGAAACATCTGGGCCTACGAGCCCTCGTAATGGCGTTGCGGTAGCTGTATGACCTACCACCGCTACCCTTAAAATACGACGACCCTGTGCTGTTTGGACGTCCAGTACCTCATCTACAGGTGTGAGAACGTTCACGTGACCACTGACACGAGCATCGTTGCACAGCTGACGCAAGACGTATAGCGTGTGTAACAGTTCCCCGGAAGGACCATCCCGCCACTCGGAAGGTCGCAATTTGACCCCTCTCGAATGGTCCGGTTGGCTGTAGGAAGTGCGTCTCCGTGGTCTGATTACCTGCTTGCATCACAGCTCTGCACCACACTGTGCCTTCAGGCTGTGAGCTGTCCTCATTAAAGGGCAGACACAGTTGGTGTTCTGGTAGCTATGCAACGGAGCTATCTGTTGGTGGACGAGGTTGAAATCAAAATCGACGTCATTTTTATACTCCGGCAGTGTATGCCAGTTCATTAGCACTCGACATGTCAAAGACGTTTACTGATACCAGTCTCATAATTATCGAATTATATGACAGTTGTAATCAGCCTGTAGGAGAAAAATGGTTCAAATGGCTCTGAGCACTATGGGACTTAACATCTGAGGTCATCAGTCCCCTAGAACTTAGAACTACTTAAACATAACTAACCTAAGGACATCACACACATCCATGCCCGAGGCAGGATTCGGACCTGCGACCGTAGAAGTCGCGCGGTTCCGGACTACAGCGCCTAGAACCGCATGGCCACCGCGGCCGGCTGTAGGGGAAAGCTGGATAAAGTTGCCACCCTAAGAGAAACATTTTGTTTCATTTACCTTATTTGACATATAAGGGTGTAGAATATATCTCATTAAGCTATGTACATTCTAGAACCTTAAAAAAGTTGTATTATTACTCAATACCTTGTTCTCTAGTAGGGAAGTGGGCTTAAATGAATGTCTGCAAAATGTCCACTTTGCCCAGTAGGTAGGGCAAAGTGGCCACAGGTGGATAAAAGGTAAAAAAGACTCAAAGAACAAGTTTTGGACACTCTGAATAGAAAGGAATTGCGAAATGAAGAACGTAACCTACACATTTACAGAATGAAATTTATCAAATTTGAGAAGAAATGTTCAAACGTATCAACAATTTACCAAATTATACAAAACGTTAATAGTTTTACTTTCCAAGTTGCAGTGCATCATTTGTTACGAGATCAAAGTCAATGTAGGGTCATAAGTCACTTATCTCTACAATATTCACACACGAACACGTCATCTTCATCACATCCGGCACATTCTTCATGAGCCCACAGCTTGCAGTCAGAGAATCTAACCCAATCTTCAATGTCTTCAGATGTAGAGAAAGCCTCATTACAATAAAAACATTCAGTGTCCTTGTCCTCCTTACTGTATCCTTTTTCACTGCATTCTACAAAAAGCAGCTTTTTGCACTTTACTCCTAGCTTTCCGATTTGCACCTTCGCTTTGTTATGAGGCCTTTTTATTTCAACAGCTGGTTTAAAAGTGTTATTCATTTCTTCTTTTTCTACAGGGTTCTACTTTTCTTGATCAGCTTTTTCTTCTTCGACTTATCTTCTAACAGCTCGGTTTTGTAAGGGCTAGAGGTTATTATCGTTGCCTGATCCTTCTTTGCCCTTTTTTCTTTGTTGTTGCTGCTGGCCTAATTTTAATTTTGGTAAATTTAGGCCTATAATATCTTTTGGGCTTACTGCAAAAGATGTTGACTGTGTTACCTTCTCATTTGCGTCAACCATGAAGTGCCCTCATTACTGTTATTGCCACTCACTTCTCCTTCCTGCACTGCTTCATTTTCATTAGTAGGACTATAAACTGCTTCTTCGCTGTTTGCTACTACATCATCAAATTCATCTTCTTCAATTCGCATAATCCTATTAACTGCGTCTTTAACACCTTCAGTTCCTTTGTTTGTCTCATTTACTGGGTTCCTTCTATTATCATTTAAGTTTTCTCCACAGATAATGCCTATGTCCGATATGCACACCTCTGCAACAACAAAATCTGCATTTGAAAATATAGACGGGTCCAAAGGGACAATCCCGCATTTACGAAATCCATTTCTCGCTGTAGACGGTACTGCTTCCAGCAAGAATGCCTCTCCAAGAAGCTTACCGATTTGAAATTGTGTTATTACCCTTCCTGGGTTGTTTTGGAGAAACTTTTCACAAGCTCTGGCATAGAATGTTTTGAAAGATGGCATGATGATACATCTAGAGGCTGTAGTTTGTGGCTACAGTGTGGTGGCAAACACACTACGGTTGTATGATTTTTCTCTGGCTCTTTCTATGAAGTCTATATTTCTTGTGTACGTGGCGTGTCCATCCAGAATAAGTAGGACTGGATCATCAGCCGTAGGTTTTGTGTAAGTCAAGAAATGATCAGACCATTTAACGAAAATATCCATCTGCATCCATCCACTGTGATGGCAGGCAAACTCGCTTTCTGGAGAAGCACCATCTTGAAGATCAACTTTCATTCTTTGTCTGGGAAATATCACAAAGGGTGGAATATAAATGGTTCAAATGGCTCTGAGCACTATGCGATTCAACTGCTGAGGTCATCAGTCGCCTAGAACTTAGAACTAATTAAACCTAACTAACCTAAGGGCATCACACACATCCATGCCCGAGGCAGGATTCGAACCTGCGACCGTAGCGGAAAGGGTGGAATAAATGTCCCCCCAGCAAACATGCATATGGCTACTGTTGAAAGCCCCCCTGTCGGTTCGGGGGTAAGAATAGGCCCGCGGTATTCCTGCCTGTCATAAGAGGCGACTAAAAGGAGTCTCAAACGTTTCGGCCTTAAAAAAATGGTTCAAATGGCTCTGAGCACTATGGAACTCAACTGCTGAGGTCATTAGTCCCCTAGAACTTAGAACTAGTTAAACCTAACTAACCTAAGGACATCACAAACATCCATGCCCGAGGTAGGATTCGAACCTGCGACCGTAGTGGTCTTGCGGTTCCAGACTGCAGTGCCTTTAACCGCACGGCCACTTCGGCCGGCCTTTTGGCCTTAATGTGATGGTCCCCTATGGGGTTTGACCACTCCATTTCAAAATTTTCAATTAGTGCGTACCATTTGGGGAAGGATGCATTACTTGGTGCATCTTAAATCCATCTTGCCCCAAGATCTAGCACACACTATATTGTCGGCGAGTTGGACTTACATCGAGCTTCCGTGGCCACATCCACTGCAGCGTGTTCTGGGTAGCATACATTCCCTCCATTGTGCACTTCCATCTTTGCCCTCGTGATGTAATGGATATTTCGACACCCGACATCCAGCACGGTAGCCAGTCCGTTGTGGTGGGGTCGTCATGTACCCTCTTGGTGGTAGCCCCCTGACTACACAGGTATCGCATTGCTGATGCCTGAGCTGCTACCTCCCCACGTATGCCGAGGAGTAGATGCCTATCCCTCTGGTGCATCGGGACTTTCAGCAAAGGCCATCCTGCCAGGTGGTCTTTGCTGTGGCTGGATGGCGCCCGTGGGGAGAGCCCCTGGTCGGAGTGGGTGGCATCAGGACGGATGACCTGTAATGAAGCGTGGTACATCATCTCTCGCTGGTGGGCCTCCACCAGCAGTCTCTAAGCGATCGAGTTCTAACCTCAATGGAAAGAAATTTGATCAGAGATCATTTCCCTCTCTGGCCACTCCATGGGAGGAACGTCTGGCTAAAGAAGGCAGTGGAGATTATTCACCTCGGTACCTTGTGTGTATGCAAGTTGATGGGGAATCATTTGTCGACCAAGCCCCAGTTTTTTGTGGGGAATTTAGAGGGCAAGTTCACGGAGGTGGAGGGCTTGTCCAAAATGCGCTCTGGGTCTGTTCTCATCAAAACAGCATCCTCTGCCCAGTCACGGAGGTTGCTCACTTGTGACAAGTTGGGGGATGTTTCCGTCACCATCACTCCCCATAAGAGTTTAAACATGGTCGGGGGTATTATATTCCACAGGGATCTTCTTCTGCAGTCCGACGACGAACTACGCGCCAATCTAGAATGACGAGGTGTTCACTTCGTCCGGCGCGTCCATCGGGGTCCGAGGGATAATTAGGTAGCCACTGGTGCCTTCACCTTGGCCTTCGAAGGTGATGTTTTACCTGAAAAGGTCAAGGTGATGGTTTACCGCTGCGATGTGAAGCCATATATCCCTCCTCCGATGCGGTGTTTTATATGCTGGAAGTTCGGGCATATGTCATCCCGTTGTACTTCCAGCGTCACGCGTCGGGATTGTGGACGTCCTTCATATCCCAATACTTCATGTGCCCCGCCTCCCATCTGTGTTAACTGCGGAGAACACCATTCCCCTTGCTCGCCGGACTGTAGTATATTCCAGAAGGAACAAAAGATAGTGGAATATAAGACCCTGGACCGCCTGACCTACACCGAGGCTAAACGGGAGTATGAGCGGCTCCATCCTGTGGCAATGACGTCGACCTACGCCGCTGCTGCAACAACGGTTCTCCCATCGTCACTTATCGTTGGCTCTAAGATCTGTCAGAATCTACCGGTCCCCTTGGTTGTGGGGGGCACTTCACTCCCTGTTGCTCCTGCTCCATCTCCTTCAGGAGCGACACCCCCCCCCCCCAACCATCGGGGACATCAGTTCTCCCTTCACAGCTGGAGAAGAGTAAGACTTCTTCGGCTACTCTCGCCAGGAAGGGGTCCCTTGGGGACCTTCCTTCGCAAGTTCTGACCAGCAGAAAAGCGGACACCCACAAGTGGCTGAAACAACCACCAGTCCCTGGTCGTAGGGCCTCACGGTCGTCGTCTGTCCCTGAGACTGACCCAGTGAAGCCCTCCAAGCCTGAACCACCGAAGGCACAGCGAGAGAAGAAGAAGAAAGTTCCCAAGGCTAACGACATTGCGGTGGCACCCATCCCACCGCTTCCCACAAGCTCTGCTTCTGAGGACAAGGTGAAGATTCTGGCGACTGCTGAGGACCTCGATCTCGCCGGTCGTCCGCTGAGGACCTCGATCTCGCCGGTCCCTCAGACACCATGGATAGTACTAGCACAGTTGCTCAATTGGAGGTAGCAGGTGACCCAGCGGCGTAATCTGCCTTCCCAGTCCCTTCACGTCTTTCTCAGCCATGGATAATATCATCCTCCAGTGGAACTGCAGCGGTTTCTTCCACCATCTAGCTGAGCTCTGACAACTTATCAGGCTTCACCCTTTCTTCTGCATTGCTCTTCAGGAAACTAGGTTTCCCGCAGTGCGAACCCCCGCCCTCTGTGGCTATCGGGGTTATTATAAGAACCAGGCAGCTTATGAAAGGGTGTCTGGTGGCGTCTGCATCTATGTCCTTAACTCTCTTCACAGCGAGTCTGTCCCTCTACAAACAGCCTCCCTTCCCATGTTTCCACAAGCAGGAAAGATGATGCCCAACAGTGGCATAAGTGCCCACAAGCAGCTGGTCGTAGGGCTTCGCGATCCTGTTCCGTCCTGGACACTAAATCGGTGAAGCCCTCCCAGCCAGTGAAACCCAAGCAGTAGCGAGAGAAGTCCAAGAGGAAGACCTCTAAGGCCAAGGAACTTGCGGTGGCACCCATCCCACCACAACCTTCAAGCCCTGCGTCTGAGGATGAGGTGGGATTCTTGCGTCTGCTGGGGACCTAGATCTCGCCAGTCCCTCAGACAAAATGGATACCACTTGCACTGGTGCTCAATTGGGTGGAACTGCAGTGATTTCTTCCACCATCTTGCTAATCTCCAACAACTTCTCAGCTCTCACCCTTTCCTCTGCATTGCTCTTCAAGAAGCTTGGTTTCCAGCAATGTGAACCCCAGCGCTCCATGGCTAATAGGGTTATTATAGGAACCGGCAGCTTATGAAAGGGTATCTGGTGGCGTCTGCAGGCTTCACTCCCTTCACAGCGAGTCTGATCCCCTACAAACAACTTTAGAGGCTGTCGCTGTTCGGGTGTGGACGCCTCAGGCTGTTACCGTCTGCAGTCTTTACCTTCCACCGGATGGTGATGTCGTGCAGCGTGTCCTGGCTGCGCTGATAGCCCAATTGCCGCCACCTTTCTTGTTACTGGGCGACTTCAACGCCCATAACCCTCTGTGGGGTGGGTCAGTGGCGACAGGTCGAGGTGCCACCGTTGAGCACTTATTGGCGCAGCTCGATCTTTCGATTTTAAATGATAGTGCCTTCACACACTTCAGTGTGGCGCATGGCACATACTCCGCCATTGACCTTTCGATCTGCAGCCCTAGCCTCTTACCGTCTGTTCAATGGAGTGTTCATGACGACCTGTGTGGTAGTGACCACTTTCTGATCTTTCTGTCACTGCCACAGCGTCACTCTTCTGGGCGCCCAAGCAGATGGGCTATGAATAAGGCTGACTGGGACTTGTTCTCCTCCATTGCCGCTATTGAGCCTCTCTCTAATAACGACATTGATGCGGTGGTTCACTCAGTCACCACTAGCGTCGTTACTGCCGCAGACTCTGCCATTCCCCGTTCTTCTGGGTCCCCTCGGCGGAGGAGTGTTCCTTGGTGGTCGCCTGAGATCGCTGAAGCGATTAAAGATCGCCGGCGGGCGCTCCAGCGTCTCAAGCGACATCCCTGCATTGAACACCTCATCGCCTTCCTGCGTGCGCGGGCTCGCCGCCTTATCCGCCAACGCAAGTAGGAGTGCTGGGAGCGGTATGTGTCCACCAATGCCCTCCATCTCTCTCCATAGCAGGTCTGGGCCAAGATTCGCCGCCTCTATGGCTATCGAACCTCTGTCAGCATCCCAGCGCTCTCACTGAATGGAGCAGTTTGTACAGACTCCGACGTCATTGCAAACCGCTTGGAAGAGCATTTTGCTCTGAGTTCCGCTTCTGCGAATTACCCCCTGGCCTTCCGCTCCATTAAAGAGCGGATGGAACGTCGGAGCCTTTCGTTTCGCACCCACCATCCAGAATCGTACAATGTTCCGTCCAGTGAGTGGGAATTTCACAGTGCCCTCGCCGCTTGCCCTGATACCGCTCCTGGGCCAGATCGCATCCACTGTCAGATGCTGAAACGCCTTTCAGTGGACTGCCAGCGACGGCTCCTCGACCTTTAAAACCGTCTCTGGGTCGAGGGTGAGTTTCCGTCGCAATGGCGGGAAAGCATTGTTATCCCTGTTTTGAAACCTGTGCGAGAACCCATTGGAGGTGGACAGCTACTGCCCCATTAGCCTCACCAACGTTCTTTGCAAGTTGCTCGAACGGTTGGTGAACTGGCGCTTGAATTGGGTACTGGAGTCTCGGGGCCTTCTGGCTCTGTCTCAGGGTGGGTTCCATAAAGGCCGCTCTGTCGCCGACAATCTGGTGAGCCTGGAGTCGGCCATCCGTACTGCCTTTTCCCGCCGTCAGCACCTGGTCGCTGTCTTTTTCGACATGCGGAAGGCATACGATACGACATGGCGGCATCACATCCTTTCTACGCTTCATGGATGGGGTCTTCGGGGCCCTCTGCCGATCTTTATCCGAAATTTTCTGTCGTATCGTACCTTCCGCGTGCAAGTCGCGGCCTCCCATAGTTCCTCCCGAGTTCAGGAGAATGGGGTACCACAGGAATCTGTTTTAAGTGTCTGTCTGTTTTTAATAGCCATTAACGGGCTCGCTGCGCCGGTGGGAACGTCTGTCTCAGCGTCCCTGTATGCAGACGACTTCTGCCTTTACTACCGCTCTATTGGCATTGCAGCTGCTGAACGTCAGCTACAGGGCGCTATCCGTAAGGCGCAGTCTTGGGCTGTAGCTCATGGGTTCCAGTTTTCGGCAGCCAAGACCTGCGTTATGCATTTCTGCCGGCGACGCACTGTCCACGAGGAGCCGCGGCTTTATCTTGACGGCGAACTTCTTGCAGTGGTGGAGTGACATAGGTTTTTGGGGATGGTTTTTGATGCTCGGTTGACTTGGCTGCCTCATATTCGGCAGCTTAAACAGATGTGTTGGCGGCATCTAAATGCTCTGCGGTGCTTGAGCCACACCTGCTGGGGCGCCGACCGATCTACCTTGTTACGGCTCTACCAGGCGTTAATCCAGTCCCATCTGGATTATGGGAGCCTCGCTTAAGGCTCAGCATCCCCATCTGCGTTGCGGGTGCTGGACCCAATCCTCCACAGCGGGATACGCCTTGCCACTGGTGCTTTCCGGACCAGCCCTGTGGACAGCATACTTGTGGAGGCAGGTGTCCCTCCACTGCGGTTACGACGCCAACAATTACTGGCTGCTTATGCTGCCCATGTTTTTAGCTTGCCCGGGCATCCAAATTATCGTCTCCTGTTCCCGCAGTCAGTCGTCCATCTCCCAGAACGGGTTGTCCGATCGCCGTCCGCGTCAAAGAGCTTCTCTCTGGGCTTGGGGTTTTCCCTGTTCCACCTCATTTCCGGGCTCCTCTGCGTACAGCCCCGTGGGGGGTGCCTTGCCCTTACATTCGGCTCAAATTGGCACAGGGCCCGAAGGACTCAGTCCCTCCGGAGGCCTTCCGCCGCCGCTTTTATTCAATCCTAGCCACGTTGTCTGCACTGACGGTTCGATGGTTGCTGGTCGGGTCGGTTATGCTGTCACTCTAGGGGACCATTCCGAAAAACGATCCTTGCCAGCTGGCTGCAGCGTTTTCACTGCTAAGCTGGTCGCCATCTTTCGTGCCCTAGAGTATATCCACTCCTGCTCAGGTGAGTCCTTCGTTATCTGTAGCGACTCCCTGAGCAGTTTACGAGCTATCGACCAGATTTTCCCTCGCTCTCGTCTGGTGATGGCTGTCCAGGAGTCCCTGCATACTCTTGCGGCCGATCTGTGGTCTTTATGTGGACCCCAGGCCATGTTGGGATACCTGGCAATGAAAATGTTGATCGACTGGGGAAAGAGGCCACCAGTAAACCATCTCTGGACGTTGGCCTCCCGGAGACTGATTTGCGAGCAGTCTTACGCCGCAAAGTTTTCGCGCTATGGGACGATGACTGGCGCGGTCTGACCGCCCCTAACAAACTCCGTGCCGTCAAGGAGACGACGACTGTGTGGCACTCCTCCTTGTGCGTCTCCCTCCAGGAGTCTGTTGTCCTCTGCCGGCTGCGCATTGGGCACACTCGGCTGACGCACGGCCACTTATTGCGCCGTGAGGACCCACCTCTGTGTCGCTGCGGCTCCGTTTTATCTGTGGTCCACATTTTGTTGGACTGTCCACTTTTAGCTGTGCTCAGGCACACGTTTTCGCTGCCTGACACGCTCCCTACCCTTTTAATAGATGACAGCATGGCAGCATGGTGGAATTAGTTTTGCGTTTTATTCCGGCAGGGGGTGTTTATCATTTAATCTGAGTGTGTTTTTTAGTGTTGATTCTGGCTTTTGGCCTCCGATTTTAAACCGAGTTTTTAATGTGTTCTCGGTGGTTGGCTTTTCCTTTTTTTTTTCTCTATGGTCGGCCAACCACCGTCATACTGTGTGTGATTGTAATTTGTTTTGTCTGATCTCTGTCGGAGTATTTCTTGTCCTATGTCGTCTGCCGTCTTTCCTGTTGTTCGTTTTTTATTCTCTTTGGGTAGTTTTAGTTTTTTGGACAAAGGGACCGATGACCGTAGCAGTCTGGTCCCTTTAATCCCACAAACCAACCAACCAGCTGTAGAAAGCGAACCTTTTTCTGCTGACGTATTAGCACCAGCTTGGTGTCTGCCTTTACAAGAGAAAACTTCTAAATTTCTAGATTGAACTCTCGTTAGACCAGTTTCGTCAACATTGTAGATTCTATGAGTTGGGTAAAAGCGTTTTTCTTGCACTTCCTGGAGAACGTTGAAAAATCTTTGCACATTAGCTTTATTAAAATCCTGAGCCCTGGCCATTGCAGTAGATTCTGGTTTCCTAAGGCTTATATTTGGATGTCTTTTCCGAAACTGTGCCACCCAGTCCTTGCCTGCCATCTTTTTTCTTTGTTAAATGGGTGTGGTAGATTATTCCGCTCAGCAAGTTGAAACGCCAATTGCCGTAATACCTTCGTTCCATGTCAAAAATATGGCTAACAAGTTCTTCGTCTTGCGTTTCGTTTAAAACACACCTTAAGTTTCCAAGAATCTTCTTATTTTCAATAGCATCGCGGCTTTTCTTCTGGAATCTTCGCTTAAGTGTGTTTCTTGAACATTGAACTGTTTGGCTGCTGTTGCAAAGGGCATCTTTTTTTTTTTTCTTACAGCTTCCAGTGCCTCTTGCATAGCCTCGGAATCCCACGATTTTTGCAGTGATTTTCTCAAATAATTTGACGGCGTCCTAGCAGATTCCTGTAATAGTAGAATATACGTTTCAAATATTAATGCTTTAGCATACCTACGTATTTTCAGACAGACTGTTGTCTTATTATCAATCGGTTGTTTTAAAACAGACAGCCTAAGCAAGTGCTTGAGGTTACGTTCTGAGACAGTGACCACTGGCCGCTTTGCCCTGCCACACGACTCGCCACTTCGCCCGACTGCACGAAATTACGCTGATTGTTGTCTGAAAACAACAATACGTAACTTCCAAATACATAAATATATTGTTCCCAAGGTTAAAATATAACGTTTTACCAGCATTATAGCAATTAAATGTCGCAGTACATACATTGCAAATAAACGCAATTGAATTGCTCATTTACTTTCCATCAGACGTATAGAAAACACCTAATATGTCGCTGCAGACGAGTGCACCCGCCTATCTCCACGAGACTCGCTGGCAATACCAAAGAAGTCTCTTTGAATAGTTTTAAGTGTCCTCCACTAGGCTGCAGCACTCTCGAAGGGCATAAAAGAAAGTGGCTACTTTACCTGCCCTGGCCACTATAGCCACCCGTACCCTACAATTGGACATTGTCCGTCATTGGCAATGTTCTTTACATTCAAAGGTAATGATTAAGTTATTAAGCTAGTGAGATAGTTTCTTGTTCTATCATTTACATGACAATTCATAATGATGTGAATGCGAGTCATTTTATATACAAAACACAAACTATTTTTCGAAGATGGCCAGATGGTGATCATTTACAAGTGACTTTTTTTTAACAAAAAAGAGGACATACAGAGGTGTGTTAGTAATTCCTTCCCACTACCTTTTACATATAACAATCACGGAAATCCGTCTACTGATTAAAAGGAGCGAAATTTTTACAGTTTGTTTGCAGATTTCTGCCTGTTAGATATTTTGTATCACTGGGTAAGTGATCTGAAATTGTGGTCTCAGCACTGTGCACCTCTCTTTGTACTAAAAACAAGCTTAATGTGGCGTAATGGACGTCATTTTTTCTTCTGTTGTTTCAGTCATGTACAGCATTATTCCTTTTGAACTGCAGTGCATTATTTACAACAAACTTCATCAGGGAAAAACAGATGTGTACAAGACGATTGTGCGTGAGCACCACGCATTCCTCTTACAGCTAGTTTTTGACCAATGAAGGCTTTCTTTCTTAAACATAAGGTACCCCAGAGCATTATTCCATATCACATTATTGAGTGAAAATATACAAAATATGTCATGTTACTGGTTTGTGTCTCCCCAAGATTTGCAATGACTCTAAACACAAATGTGGCAGACCTAAGCTGCCAAAAATGCGCTGTTTACACGTTAAATTCTCGTCAATGTGTACACCTAAGAACTTTACATTTTCCAGTTTATCGTTTCCTCATCATGTGCTACACTTTTCTTTGGTGTATTACCTCTAGATGTGAGGAGCTGAATGTGTTATATCTTTTTAAACTAAGAATGAGACGATTCACAGAAAACAAGTCAGTGATGCTTTTAAGAATACCGTATACCATTTCGTCTTCTCCGTTAGGTAAACGTGGATTGATTGCAATATTAGTGTCATTCGCGGAAAAAAAGACTGATTCTGTCTATGAGACAGAAGATCATTTACATGTAGGGGGAACCATAGCGGACCGAAGATTGTGCCTCGGAGAACCCCATACATGACTTCTCCCGTCAGAATAACCCCACCGGCTACACTGGCTAAATTACTAAGTACAACTTTCTCAACTCTTTTGGTTCGGTATGACCTTATCCATTGATTGGTTATACCATCAGTCCCAAAAAGCCTCAATTTTTCTAGGAGAATATTGTGATTCAGTCATATGCCTTAGGTCCCAGAATATATCAACTAGTATCATGGATTATACTATTTCATATCTAAATTCTGTTGGTTGCGTTAACGGAATATCTAAAGAAAGGAATTTGTTTCGACGCTAAAGATTTTCTAGAACATTGGTGAATTTGTGAACTATATTTTTGTTTGTTTATTTTTATTGAGGTCGGTATGTTCGTAAAAAACCACGTCAGGATGTTTTCGGTATATATGAGGAAGCGGATGAGCACCACATCTACGCTGTCTCATCAAATGTGTTCGGAGAGACCTGTGTAAGTGACCATTGGATGGCGCAAGAGCCAAACCCGCCAGTTTATAAGGAATGAGAGGTTGTTGTGTTGTCAGTAGAGAAGCGGGGACAGCCGAAGTCACTGACTTCGATGTGGACTAGCCACTGCACGCTGCACAAGTAACAAATCCATCAGGGAGATTCCAACCCTTCTAAGGCTGCTCAAGGCGACTGCTGCTGATGTGACTGTGAAGTGGAGACGCGAAGGGACAATAGCGGCTAAACCAAGATCAACCAGATCTCTTGTACTGAAGGACAGAGACGTCGAGCACTGCAGTGGGTGGTTGCGCAGAAACGCATGAGATCGGTGAAAGAAATCACTTGTGAGTTCCAAAGTTCTATCAGCAGTTCTGCTAGCACCATGGCTGTGCATAGGGAGTTACAAAGAGTGGGGTACAACGACCGAGCATCTCCTCCTAAGTCACACATTTCTGAAATCAGTGCTAAGCGACGCTTGAAGTGCTGTAAGAGTCACTGGACGATGGATAACTGGAAACGAATGATTTGGACTGGTGAACCATGCTACACACTGTGGCAATCCGATGGAAGGCCTTGGGTTTGGTCAATACCTGGGGAACGTTACCTCCCATATTGTGTAGTGACAGTATTAAAGTACTCTACGGTGTATACTTGTTCTTCGTGGTTAGTGTGCGGGTCCCTCGTTGCGCTTAAGAAAACTCTAAATTCGGAAGATTTTGCAGAAGAATAAATTTCTTGTATTTCCGTCAGTGACCACAGAACTGTTGCTTCTTCGACTATCTATTTCGGTTATCAATGACATGTCGAAACATATTCAAAGAATTGGGCATACTAACCACAGCTTCTCAGTATATTTATTCGTTAATGAAGTTTGCTGTAAATCATACATCTGTTTTGCCAGCTAACTGCTTAGTACAGAGTATCAATACTAGGAATAAGAACAATATACATAAAGTTTTAAAATCACTTACTCTTGCCCAGAAATGAGTCCAGTATTCAGCAAAGCATATTTTCAATAAGTTACCAGCAACCATTAAGAGTTTAGTTTCCTACAAGGCACAATTTAAACATAATTTAAAAGAATTTTTAGTAGACAGCTCCTTCTGTTCCATCCGTGAATTTCTCAGCAAGTGCAGTAGACTATTTTAATGAAAATTTATTATACTTTAATTTTTTACCGTACTTGGTAATATCTAACAGCCAAGTAACCATCCACTGTGTGAATGACGGATGTATGAAAAGCAGATGTAGGTCTTAAGTCTGTATATAGTGGAACTTTAATTTTAAATATTGTACATAATTTGACTGTTCTTAATTGAGGATCATTCAAATGAATAATTTAATTTTTGACAATACTTGGTTGTAATAGCCAAGTAACTAACTACTGTGCGAATGATGGATTTAATGAAAGCAGATGTAAGTATTAATCCTGTAAATATTAGAAGTTTAATTTTAATTCATGTACATAATTTTACTGTTTATTGACTGAGGATCATTAAAATTAATGAAACTCAAGTTTTTCTAATTACATTTTTGTAATGCGTTTATCTGACGTGTTCCACACCCAGGAGGATCCCCTCTTTGGTGGTCTATGGAATGAATAATTAATCTAATCTAATCTTCATATTTTTTTACATGTCCTAATACAATGAAGCTACAGTAGCTCATTCTACTCCTCTTGGATCGCTGTTTTAATCCGCGACTATGACGCAGCTGGTGAGACACTTTACAGTTCTGTGTACTGCGTACCGTAGAAGGTCAGTTGAGAGACGATGGTAGCGTCAGCATGATAAGCCGCCCTATCATAAAGCACCATCAGTGACGTGGTATCTCCGCTGCCAATTTTGGATTTCTGTCTCTCTTGACAGTCTAGACGGAGCGGTAATACATATTTGTACAAGAATAGGTCGAATCTGTGCCTCCATTCCGAGGAGCTGTCTGTGTAGATTTCGTCCAAAAGTGTCTCATAACGGTAGCCGTTAGGTCGTTAACAAACGTCTGCACGATGCCACTTAGTTCTTAGCGGAGGAAGAAATTTTCATCAACAGTATTTGGCTGACAAGCGGTTTTTGTCTTCCTCATACTCTTTCTCTTCCTATTGTTCCCACTGTCAAGTTTTCGTCTTTCATGGCTGTGGTAGGTTCATATTCACTGTAGATGAAGATACAGTGTTACATCGTCCACTACTGTGTACTCTCTTTGGCTACGAACGAGACAAAATCTCAAAGAACCAGCTTCTAAGGTGATAAATCGCCGTTTACCGATGTCTAATAAAATTGCTACTTCCGTTATATCCACTCATAATAACAACAATGAAGCATTGCTGGGAATCTGTAGCATCTAAGATGTCGTGAAGATTTTCTGTCAGCTGTAGCTCTTCTATTCAATGTCTTCTCTCTGGTTTCTACAGCGTCCACTCTGTTGATTCATGATGTTGAAGATTATAATACAAGATCGTAACGCCCTCTTTGGTAGAAATATTTATCTAGAGTGCACCCTCATATCAAAATGAAACGCAGTTAATAGACAGATAAGAAGTTCATAGAAGAGTTTGTTTACTGTCGCTACAAGATAAATCTAAAACTTAGATATGTAGATCGGGTAAATAATGAAGAGGTAATGACAGAACACGCCAGAAAAATCTTTGTGGTACAAGTTGAGTAAAAGACAGTGACAACAACAAGAACAATAACAACAAGCATCACTTTAATCAAGTTGCTTAACGTTTCCACCAGCAAGGGTGGATATGTCTCGTCGATATACAAAAAAATTTCATTTGCAGCCTTTTGTAGGCAAGTGGGTGAGAGAGCTACGATTGATCTCGGAACGATGAATTTTGGTCCGGGAACGATGGCAGAATAATTCAACAACATGAGCTCGTTGTGATCACAGCCAATAACAGACTTCCAGTTCTTGTGGACAAGGAATCGAGCGGGAGGGCGGGGAAGTAACGGGAGGGGGGGGGGGGCGGAATGAGGCTGTGCATCTGTCAGTAAACATTCCGTACAATAATAGACTTGGTTCTTTATTTTGATCTCCTTCTCCGATAGAACGTCTCTGTTGGCTTTAGTGTAAATTTCCTTCCTCTTAGAAGAGCAAGAGACAAACCTATGCGTTGTTCCTGTTCAAATGAGAATATGTTTCATTATTGAAGTTGATCTATCCATCAGGTGCGGACGTTAAGATTGAGAGAAAGTTTGTTTCCATTGGAGAAGAGCAGGATGTGTGTTCACAATAGTTTTGACAGTCTCTCGTTCCCTCTGGGCTAGATCCACGATATGTCCACTATGGTTCATTTAATTGCTAAATTTACAATTGCTGGTGGTGATGCATCCATAGTACTATTCGAAACAAGTGGAACTATGCACGTCCATATGAATTAAACATAAAGCTGACCAGCAAAAGCAGACGTCGGTGTCATTTATTTAGTACAGTCCTCTACACCCCCCTCCCCCAATGAGTTAGATTAAATACTGGCGAGCGTTATCCATAGGGTTTGGACCAGGCAGTAAAACACTGTGCTAAGCCATCATCATTCACTATGATGCGTGGGGTTCGCTGTACCTCGGTATCTTAAACGTGAAATTTAAAACTTCAGCTTTGGTTTTGCTATCCTCAACAGCCGAACGGGACTGGTCAACGAATATTTGAATGGAAGGCTCTGACCCGCTTAGCAAATTCACAAAGGACCAAAAATGTTCTTGGGTTCTCGACCAGATGTTTTGCTAAGGTATAACGGTAATAGTAACTGTATACTTCACATGTAGCTCTTTTCAGGCTCACGAAGCGCTACTAAACTTTGCCTATCGTCATTTGCGGGTTCTCTTTTGAACTGAGAGTGCAACAGCCTTTCCTTCCTCATTTCGTTGTTGAACCGTCATGGGTCTTTTCCATCCTTGATTCACTTGCTAAACACATAGTTCTCCAGATCGCGTGTTATAATCTGCTTAAACTTTGAAACTTCCTGGCGGATTAAAACTGTGTGCCGGAGTGAAATCAGGACCTTTGCCTTTTGCCTGTCGACTGAGCTATCTAAGCACGACTCACGACCCTTCTTCGCAGCAGTTCTTAAGCCAGTACCTCGTCTCCTGCCATCCAAACTTCACAGAAGCTCTCCTGCGAAACTTGCTGGACTAGCACTACTGGAAGAAAGGATACTGCAGAGACACGGCTTAGCACAAGCTTGGCTGAAGTAAAGCTGTGGGGGTCGTGAGTGGTGCTTTGCTAGCTGATTCGATAGAACACTTGTCTGCAAAAGGCAAAGGTCCCGAGTTGGGGTCTCGGTGCGGCACACCCTTTTAATCTGCCAGGAAGATTCATATCAGTGCACACTCCGCTGCAGAGTGAAAATTTCATACCATTTAAATTTTGTCCTTAATCCCTCTATGTCCATCTTGCTGGAACTAAATGAGGTCAATTCACAGTGTAAATGAGACGCTAGGAACTATTTACCTGCTCTTTCAAGCAGAAAGATTCTTCCAGCCTTCTTACCTTTCGTAACCATAGTTGCTATAATGACATCAGGACCATTACTCCGCGTCTCCATATCGACCTGTCGATAAGGTCATGAATGTTTAGTGTCACACGAGGAGGGTTCATTACCGAAAGACAAATTTTCTGTTCAGAGATGTTCTGACGATGATCCTTCATTCTCACACGGTGACTTGCCTTACTGGAAATAAGTTCAGTATACGTACAACAACATTTTTAAACAGTTGTGCCCTGTTCGAAGTTATGGGGGGGAGCTGGATCTACGTTTTGTGTGTGTGCGTGTGTGTGTGTGTGTGTGTGTGTGTGTGTGTGTGCGTGTGTTTCGGTCTTCTACGGAAGTGACGTAGCCACACCGCCATGTTGGCTTATGTGAGGTCTCCCTGTGTCTACAAAGTGACAGGATCGTAAAGTTGGCACAATCAGTACGTGTAGAGGGCACGCAGCGCGCTTGTACGGACCTAACAGAAGCAGTCAGGCGGCCGACAAGTGTCACCAGACAAGTGAGTGAGACGGGGGTGTACAGAGTACAACGGCGGGCGTCGGCCGTTCTGCCGCTCCGCAGCGCCTCGTTACACGTGCTTGTGCTGCACTGAAAAGGAGGCCGTGGCGTCCCCTGCCCCCCCCCCCCCCTTTCCCAAACTCCAACCACCAAACCACTAACCACAAAGCGCTAACAACCGCCACCAGCCGTAGCAACAGTGGCAGCCGCAGAGTCGGTGGCTAACGACCGGCCATTCATCTGCAAGCCACGCTGGCGACAGGACCAGCAGTAGCGCGACAGGATATAGCGGGGGCCGTTGTGGCCGGGGGATATAACCCGCCGGGCTGCACGTCAAGAGAACTGCAGTCCTCACTGCCTGCTGGGAAAGTTGGTGGCGTTGAGGTAGAGGTGGCAGGTGCTGTGTGGCCGAACAGTGCCGCTTCACATCTGATTCTGTGTGATCGGTATGCAAATGATCAAATGCGGAAGGCAAAGCACGCTTCTAAACAGGAGGCGTGTGGGAAGTCAGCAAAAATGGTTCAAATGGCTCTGAGCACTATGGGACTCTACATCTGAGGTCATCAGTTCCCTAGAACGTAGAACTACTTAAACCCAACTAACCTAAGGACATCACACACATCCATGCCCGAGGCAGGATTCGAACCTGCGACCGTAGCAAGTAGTCAGGATTCGTGGTAAAATGGAGCTGTCAGGCGTCGTTACTTAGCTCAGTGAAAGTGCAAACTGTGTGCTCTCTTTAGGGGAATGACGACGTGAGGTCCGTCACAGCCTTAACGGGCCTTCATACACTCAATATTCTGTCTGTGAGAAACTTTCACAGATTTATAAATAATGACAGTATTTAGAATAAGTGTAGTCGTTGGGGTAAGGGTAGTTGTGGGAATGGAGGGAAAAAAATTTTGAAAAATGAACCAACCGACGTGAAATAGTAAACACATCCTTGTTTATACATTTCCATGCACATAATTTAGAAAAAAAATGTTTACAGAGCATCACAATACCTCGAAGAATGTAAATTTTCGTGTATTTTTCGTTTTTCACTTTCTTTAAGGGATATAAAGATAGCAGATGTAGTTACGCTTGAAAAGGTTGGTTGTTTGATTTGGGTGAGAGGGCAAAACAGTGACGTTATCGGTCCCATCGGGTTAGGGAAGGATGGGGAAAGAAGTCGACCGTGCGATTTCAGAGGAACCATCCTGGCATTTGCCTGAAGTGATTTAGGCAGATCACGGAAAACCTAAATCAGCATAGCCGGATGCGAGTTTGAACCATCGTCCTCACACACTTCGCTCGATCCTTGGAAAGGTTACATGCAGTTGTCCACGGGTAAGGCAGGATTTGATATATATATCACAGCTGTTTGAAGCTGGCGTTCCTATGGCTTGTTTTGACCGAAAATGGAATTTTGTCTTGTTTTCAATTGAAAAGGCATGGTTGGATCAGACAGTGTTAAGTTTACCCGGGGTACTACAATAGTTTTCCCTGTGCCAATCAGCTGAACATTGATTGTAAATTCATTGAGTTTTGTTACAATCATATGTGCTCCGTTGCCTAAGAAGCCCTGCTTAGCGTTCAGGCTTCTTATCAAAATTACAGAAGTGTTTTCCTTTTCTATAGGTTTAGGTGGTGGTAATCCTGACAGATCTAATGAATATAAGAATTCCACAGGATATTCGTTTAGAAAAGTCAACTTGTACTACGAGCAGAGATAAAGGCCTACCGCAATGGACACGGTTATTACCGATCACAATGCTGTAAGAAAATTATCCGGTGTGGCGAGCGGTTCTAGGCGCTTCAGTCTGGAACGCGCGACCACTACGGTGGCAGGTTCGAATCCTGCCTCGGGCATGGATGTGTGTGATGTCCTTAGGTTAGTTCGGTTTAAGTAGTTCTACGTTCTAGGGGACTGATGACCTCAGAAGTTAAGTCCCATAGTGGTCAGAGCCATTTGAACCTCTAAAATAACGTATCTTTCCCTTTTCAGGTTTATAGATAACTTGCAGCAAGGTGGGAAGCGAAATCCAGTGAGTATATGAACAGTATATATTCTGTGTGCGTAAGGTGTAACGAAGCTCACCAATTCGTTGAATGATTCTTTGTCCATATCTAAAAATTCCGAGAGTCTGCAATAAATAATTCACGTTTCAGAAACGAACAAATAACAGTTTGAGTTTCACTTCCCTGCACTTAAACACTTCTGCAGAATACTTCTACAGCTAAATACTGAATCAGTATAAAATGTTTCCAGAGTGAGATTTTCACTCTGCAGCGGAGTGTGCACTAGTATGAAACTTCCTGGCAGATTAAAACTGTGTGTCGGACCGAGACTCAAACTCGGGACCTTTGCCTTTCTCGAGCAAGTGCTCTACCAACTGAGCTACCCAAGCACGACTCTCGTCCCGTCCGCTCAGCTTTACTTCTGCCAGTACCTCGCCTCCTACCTTCCAAACTTTACAGAAGCTCTCCTGTGAACCTTGCAGAACTAGCACTCCTGAAAGAAAGGATATTGCGGAGACATGGCTTTGCCACAGCCTTGGGGATGTTTCCAGAATGAGATTTTCACAGTATTAAATGTGTGAGCAAACTCCTCTCCCGAATGCACTTAAGCAGATGATTCCTTTCATATGGTTTTCCTGATGCTTTCATATTCAATCGGCGTCGCTGTGTCACTTGTCTGCATGTCAGCAAATCAAGAAGTCTCGGCAGGAACTGTCGTGTACTGCATACTGTCATCCTTATAGGACACAAAATATTGTAGAGTGTATTGACCGGCCGTCAATATTTTTAAAGCTCTGCAGTAGGTCAATGCATTTCGCAAACCGTCAATACGGCTCTCAGACGGTCAATATTATTGAGCAGTACTCAATACTGCACAATAAGTACTGAGCACTTATTAAGGACCCCGTTAACAAGAGTGTATGTCCTTACGGCGCAGTACTCAAAGTAGAGAGTAGTTCATTTTAAACAGATGACAACCAGCGTTATAGTTGGGTTGGGAACAACAAAATATAGATTAGGCATATCAGCATCAATCCAATACGTCAGTGGAAGAAGCCTAGCTACAGTTAGAACTTATGGATCTACGGTCTGTCAGGCAGTTGCGTGGTAAGTATTATAATTAAATAAGTATCGTAGATTTGCATAAAAATTTTCCATGACATAAATTTTCAAAACTTTACAAGATTTCAGCTACGATTATGTCCATCTTTGGACCCACACACGTGTGTGGGCAATTTTTCTTCCACAATGAACACAATGATATCTACTCATAGAATCCGACACACTTCCATGTAATAGCTTATCTTCGACTTAGCAGTTCTCAGGAAGAGGTACCAGACACTGATGCTTTAGTAAGGAGGAAAATAAGTAATATTCGTTGACATACAGTGCGTGAATAAAACAGAAACGAAATTCAATTTGATGTCAATTTAAACTTCGCATAAAAGCGACGTTCGTCATAAGGCTTCATCAACCGCGGAAGGCATTAATTATCCACCGTGAGACAATACATCTCTACAGAATTTATATTAGCGACCGTAGAATAGATTCGTTAAGGGTAGTGTCTCATGTGTGTTTCGTTTTCTTAGTTTCCCTGCTCTTCTCTCACCAATACAGTCCGATCCAAAAACGGTGAGGGCTCGCGCATGTCGAGACGGTACTAGGACGGTACTGTTGCCTGTTCCAAGCGACAGTCGCGATACGCACGTGCACGAGCTTTGCTCTCCATTTTCATAAAGACCAAAGCTCGTGCACGTGCGTAAGGGGAAATTGTATGCGGGAAATTGTGCATCTCACTTGCTTGTTTAGTATTTGCCGCTTACAACCACCATCAGCCATGGCAATTCACAACAGATGAAGCAAAAATTTAGTTAATAACTCGGTACGACCTCGTTAAATGCTCGCATTGGCTACGACATGCACAGTATAGCGCTCAAAACACTACTGCACGCTCATTGGCTGTCGGAGAATGCGCGACGTAGGTCCGTAGAACAAGCCTAAACTCGACCGCCATCTTCGCGAATCCCAAGTGTAATCGCTTTGAGCCAGCCGGTTGCTCATTTCTGTGGCGTGAGGCAACTCTTATGAGCAGATTGCCACGAACACGCCAGCTTTTAAATATACCACACACAATAAATCGTAGTATGGACTAAGCATATTTTGGTTGTTGTTGTTGTTGTTGTTGTGGTGGTGGTCTTCAGTCCTGAGACTAGTTTCATGCAGCCCTCCATGCTACTCTATCCTGTGCAAGCTTCTTCATCTCCCAGTACCTACTGCAACCTACATCCTTCTGAATCTGCTTAGAGTATTCATCTCTTGGTCTCCCACTATGTTAGAAACTTGTATCTTTCAATCTCAATCAAAGACACAATACTGATTACCTGTACCAATACGTTTCTGTCTTACGAACACACTTATCTTGCTAACAAACTAAATCTCATACATCTCAATATCAAATTTACCATGGAGACCGAGGCAGAGGGAAGACTTCCATTCCCGGACGTCATGGTCACGAAAAGAGCGGATGGCGCCCTGAACCGTACAGTAATCGCACGAAAACGCACCCTGGCCTGTGCTTACACGCAGACAGCTACCGCCGCCCAGCGCGGAGGACTGTGTTGCTAAAAAACGCTATAAAACAGGGCGTGCACTATCTCAAGTGCGCAGAGTCTCCATCGGGGACTGGAACACTTTGGAATGGGGTTCCAGAAAAACGGTTGGTCGGAATAGCAGACTGGGCGCGTTGTGTGCCCCACAACTACAGTACAACATGTGGAAACGGACGCAACCACGGAGAACGAGGCAACTGTAGCCTCTATATAATTCACCAGCGCGCTTTCCAGAAAAACTGGCGCGAACCGAACAGGCATCGAGTAAGAACTGTCTTCTTTAAACCCAATAAAATGCAGGCATCATTGACAGGGCGTCGAAGGTGACGTCTGTTTACAAGATGCCGGGATGTACTACATTCTATGCCACAGTAGCAAGACACATATTGGACAAATCGTGCGCACCATTGATGATCGCTGCCGAGAACACCAGGGGCACATTCGACTGATGTATCCCAACAAGGCGGCAATCGAAAAGTCCTCTTGTCCCACACCCACGCTACGGAATAGGAACTCTGCAGGATTTAAGCACATGCGTCGAAATACTAGAACGGCGTCGTTGCAGAGGCCGTCGAAATGCACACCGGAGAAAATGAAACATCGAACAGGACTGTGACAACGGTCACAGCAATTATTGGGAACCAGCACTGAGACTAATTAAGAAGCGTCTGGAAGGGAAGCTCGTGTAGCGATAATTTATGATAGGATAAATTATTGAAAAAGGATAGGAATTTAGCATTTATTGATTGCAAGCGTGTGATAAGGTACAGAGACACTTTTGTGAAAATTTTTTAGAAATAAATGGTTTCCTAAACACATTAGTAACACTATAACGAGTTTATATGTGACTATGAAAATAGTTATAGGTTCAGGTTCGAAAATGTCACATGGAATTTTAATAAACCAAGATGTTCAAAAACGGCTCTAAGAACCATGGGACTTAACATCTGAGGTCATCAGTCCCCTAGAACTTAGAACTACATACAACTAACCAACCTGAAGACATGACACATATCCATGCCCGAGGCAGGATTCGAACTTGCGACCGTAGCGGTCGCGCGGTTCCAGACTGAAGCGTCTAGAACCGCTCGGCCACGACAGCCGGCAAACCAAGATGTTAGACACGGTTGTAATTTATAACCCACTTCATTTGATTAACACAATGAAGTACCAAAGAAATTGATATAGGCATGCGTTTTCAGATACAGTGATATGTAAACAGGCAGAATATATTGCTGCGGTCGGCAACGCCTGTATAACACAACAAGTGTCTGGCGCAGTTGTTAGATCGGTTACTGCTGCTACAATCGCAGGTTATCAACGTTTAAGTGAGTTTGAACGTGCTGTTATAGTCGGTGCACGAGCGATGGGACACAGATTCTCCGAGGTAGAGATGAAGTGGGGATTTTTCCGTACGGCCATTTCACGAGTTTACCGTGAACATCAAATCTCCGACATCGCTGCGGCCGGAAAAAAATTCTGCAAGAACGAGGCCAATGACGACTGAAGAGAATCGTTGAAAGTGACAGAAGTGCTACCTTTCTGCAAACAGCTGCAGATTTCAATGCTGGGCCATCAACAAGTGTCAGCGTGCGAACCTTTCAACGAAACATCATCGATATGGGCTTTCGGAGCCGAAGGCCCACTCGTGTACCCTTGATGCTGCACGACACGAAGCTTTACGCCTCGCCTGGGCTCATCAACACCGACATTGGACTGTTGATGACTGGAAACATTTTGCCTTGTCGGACGTTTCAAATTATATCGAGCGGATGGACGTGTACGGGCATGGAGACAACCTCATGAACCCATGGACCCTGCATATAAGCAGGGGACTGTTCAAGTTAGTGGAGGGTCTGTAAAGGAGTGGGGCGTGTGCAGCTGGAGCGATATGGGACCCCTGATACGTCTAGATATGACTCTGACAGGTGACACGTACGTAACCATCCTGTCTGATCACCTGTATCCTTTCATGACCATTGTGCATTCCGACGGACTTCGGCCATTCCTGCAGGATAATGCGACACCCCTTCCGTTCAGAATTGCTACAGAGTGTCTCCAGAAACATTCTTCTGAGTGCCGGCCAGGGTGGCCGAGCGGTTCTAGGCGCTACAGTCTGGAACCGCGCGACCGCTCCGGTCGCAGGTTCGAATCCTGCCTCGGGCGTGGATGTGTGTGATGTCCTTAGGTTAGTTAGGTTTAATTAGTTCTAAGTTCTAGGGGACTGATGACCGTAGAAGTTAAGTCCCATAGTGCTCAGAGCCATTTGAACCATTCGCTGGGCACCAAACTCCCCAGGAATGAACATTATCTGGGATGCCTTGCAATATGCTGTTCAGAAAAGATCTCGATCCGCTCGTACTCTTACGGATTTATGGACAGCCCTGTTGGATTCATGGTGTCAGTTCCCTCCATCACTACATCAGATATTAATCGAGTCCATACCACGTCGTGCTCTGGCACTTCTGCGTGCTCGCGGAGGCCCTACATGATATTGGGCAGTTGTATCAGTTTCCTTGGCTCTTCAGTGTATATTAATGAGTTATTTATGAAGTGTGTAGATGAAATATGGTTACGAATATAAATAAGGTCTAACATAGCATTAAATACTCTATTATATGTTGATGACCACATAATTACACGGAAAACAGAAGAAAATTTACAAAGAGCAAAAAAAAAATTTAACTACATCGCAAATAATACAAAGCTAATGACTCAGTGGGAAGAATACAGTCAGATCGAGTATAGTAATGAATCAGAAAATTTTAGAAATGAGTATCCCACTTCAATTACATAGAATCTTGATATGACCGTGGAGGCTCCTGTCAAAATGGATAGGCTCCCCAGCAGATGGAAACCAAGAGCTTGATTAACAATGACGTTACTAAAAATCAGAGTTCTTTGGTGATGAAGAAGGATAGCTGAATACTTCTAAATAACATTCACTTCTTGTTCACAAGCAGGCACTTCTGATCGGATGTATCAAATTCCTATGAGTTTAACTAGAACAATAATTAGATCATAAAAATGGCAGAAGTCCAGAATGTCACGTAGCAGAAAGTTTCAGAATCTAACTGCGATAGTTTGCCACGAATCCGTGTTAGGAATGCCCGATCGTGGACGAGAGTTCTACAAGGCGATAAAAGGAAGGCTGGCAGCTCCCAATTACTACTCTCCCCAAGATTCAGGTCGAAATTTCATCATCGAAGACAATTCAGACTTCAAAGTGTACGGTGGTGGGATGCATGAAAGCACTTTATTAACACACTTTTCTGGTGAACTTATCAGGGCAGAGATTTCAGCGTTAGATACCTCCAACCAGTAGAATGAAGTCATACTGCTATTGTGCGAAGGAACAATGCATCTTATACTTGTGGGAGGGGAGAGGAACAGTCCTGCTTAGATTCTACATCTACGTCCATACTCCGCAAGCCACCTGACGGTGTGTGGCGGAGAGTACCTTGAGTATCTCTATCGGTTCTCCCTTCTATTCCAGTCTCGTATTGTTCGTGGAAGGAAGGATTGTCGGTATGCCTCTGTGTGGGCTCTAATCTCTCTGATTTTATCCTCATGGTCTCTTCGCGAGATATACGTAGGAGGGAGCAATATACTGCTTGACTCCTCGGTGAAGGTATGTTCTCGAAACTTCAACAAAAGCCCGTATCGAGCTACTGAGCGTCTCTCCTGCAGAGTATTCCACTGGAGTTTATCTATCATCTCCGTAACGCTTTCGCGATTACTAAATGATCCTGTAACGAAGCGCGCTGCTCTTCGTTGGAGCTTCTCTATCTCTTCTATCAACCCTATCTGGTACGGATCCCACACTGCTGAGCAGTATTCAAGCAGTGGGCGAACAAGCGTACTGTAACCTACTTCCTTTGTTTTCGGATTGCATTTCCTTAGGATTCTTCCAATGAATCTCAGTCTGGCATCTGCTTTACCGACGATCAACTTTATATGATCATTCTATTTTAAATCACTCCTAATGCGTACTCCCAGATAATTTATGGAATTAACTGTTTCCGTTTGCTGACCTGCTATATTGTAGCTAAATGATAAGGGAT
Source organism: Schistocerca piceifrons (assembly GCF_021461385.2). NCBI lineage: Eukaryota > Metazoa > Arthropoda > Insecta > Orthoptera > Acrididae > Schistocerca > Schistocerca piceifrons. The sequence continues at coordinate 1,213,087,466 of NC_060138.1, forward strand.
CTTTCTTTGTGTGTATTCGCAGAAGATTACACTTGTCTACATTGAGATTCAGTTGCCATTCCCTGCACCATGCGTCAATTCGCTGCAGATCCTCCTGCATTTCAGAACAATTTTCCAATGTTACAACCTCTCAATACACCACAGAATCATCCGCAAAAAGCCTCATTGAACTTCCGATGTCATCCACAAGGTCATTTATGTGTATTGTGAATAGCAACGGTCCTACGACACTCCCCTGCGGCACACCCAAAATCACTCTTACTTCGGAAGACTTCTCTCCAATGAGAGTGACATGCTGCGTTCTGTTATCTAGGAACTCTTCAATCCAATCACACAATTGATCTGTTAGTCCATATGCTCTTATTTTGTTCATTAAACGACTGTGGGGAACTGTATCGAACGCCTTGCGGAAGTAGAGAAACACGGCATCTACCTGGGAACCCGTGTCTAAGGCCCTCTGAGTCTCGTAGACGAATAGCGCGAGCTGGGTTTCACACGATCGTCTTTTTCGAAACCCATGCAGCTCCTACAGAGTAGATTTCTAGTCTCCAGAAAAGTCATTATACTCGAACATAATACGTGTTCCAAAATTTTACAACTGATCGACGTTAGAGATATAGGTCTATAGTTCTGCACATCTGTTCGACGCCCCTTCTTGAAAACGGGGATGACCTGTGCCCTTTTCCAATCCTTTGGAACGGTACTCTCTTATAGAGACCTACGGTACACCGCTGCAAGAAGGGGGGCAAGTTTTGTACGTAATATACGGAATCTCACGGGATATCAATCTTGTGGTGCAGTTCCGCCATTCGTTTATGTAGTGCTTCCATGATAGTGTACAGACGGAGTTCCGCATATACGTCGATGATGAAAAGGTACCGACTGGCCTCCAGAGGACCCACAGATCTTTTGTAGGTACGTGTGGAGCGAATACGGGTCACCGAGCTATTGCAGTCTTTCTGCTTCTTTGGGCTGTTTTACCTTCCTCTTCCTTCTCCCTGCCTCTTGTTATTCCTTTCCCTGTGCCCCTTCCTTTCCCTCTCTTGGTATTCTTATCTATGTAGGCCCGGATAGCTTCCTGACTTCGTTTCGTCTTGCAGTTTTGGTTTGTTTGCTTTTCCTCCTCCTTTCGGGCCTTTCTTTTTTGGTCTCCTTTAGGAATTTGATCTTTATCTCCACATGTGAAATTGTAGTGTGAGCCAGAAGGGGAGGGAGGGGAAGGGGAAAAAGGGAGAGGAAAAGGAGGAGGAGGGGGAGAGGAACACACGCCAACGACACTAGGGAGGGAGCTTGCAACCTCCCCCTTACTAATCGGTCTATCCTGCTTGCGGTATAAAATATGACCGTGGATCGCGTGTCTGCCTAATGGATTTATTCTAACTGCATAAGGCTATCTTTCCCGCAGAAGTAATACCGATAAGTATGGGGAAAGTGTACAAGCGATCTTTCTGATAGAAAAGTCTACTACTAATAAAAAGTAATTAAACCGAACAAGGCTACAATTTGGAAAAATGAAAGTAATTGTGTGCATTCACTCACGAACAATGCTGGACAGAAAAGGGGTACCACTGATCATGAGTCCAAAAGTTACACTAATGAACGAAAAGGTAATAATTACGGTCTCCAGCTCACTAGGGCGAATACACCCAAAATCCTGTACAAGATTATGGGAAAGATAAACATGTATTATTAAACACTGACGTGCAACTGATGGTTGTCACGTTTTTTGACACTAATTTTAAGTGACTATGTAATGATAAAGAAAACTGATCAGTCACTTTTACGTTAAGTTTGTCATTAAATTTTGAAAAAGGCAAGCGAGTAATGATTTGAAATCCACTTAAACTGTATGTTAGTATTGAACTTCGTTACATGAAGAATGACATTCAGAGACCTCAACATAACGTCATCAAAGAAGTTTAGAGAAAGGCAAGCACTTTTTACTTGCAGTTACTTAATTTTCAAATTGAATTTCATATTATTCTCTGAACAACTGAGCCTTTTTTACTGACTTGGACAGAACTAAATACTAGAATACGTACCAAACCAAACAGCCATGTTTTCCAAGCTATATGTAAAATAAATAAAACTTCCACACTCTTAATTTGTACATTTTTTTTATTTGGATTTTTTCCAGTGACAGATTCTCAAACTTCGGTTAGCATATAAGTAAAAAAGGGAACAAGGACCCTGCTTGGTAACAATGTCTGGGGACAATAAGGACACAATCACCCTTAATTTAACGAATTATTATTTAAATGAAGTTCATTAATCAAACCACATTCAGTTGTGCTGCTGGGTTAATACTAACTACCGATGAACATTCTTACTTCAGTGCTGTGCATACGACGAAACTCGGAGCCGACGACGAAACTGAGTTACTGGAACTGCTGCTGTTGTTGAAGACGGTAGCATCTTGTGGAGCCACGGCTAATTACAGGAACGGGCAATCGTAATTAATACACCTCCTGCTACTAGTCATCTGGCCGGCATGCGTACATGATGCCGCCGAAATGGTACTCTCTACTGCGAGAGCGTTAACACCACACTTCCGCACACTACACTCGCTGTAACCCGTCTCTCACTCTCTCTGCGCGCTCCGTGCAACAACCCCCTACCCAAAGATTTTACAACGCACAAGCACTGGTTTATCGTTGCTAGTCGATGCAAATAACAATTCCTTTGGCTTTTTCCCAGATTTTATAAGTTTCACAGTAAAACGCAGATAAATACAATGAAACGTCAACAGACTTCTACATAAATGTACACATACAGTGAAGCAATGTCCTTACTTATTAAAAGAAAGCATTTAAATTACAAATATTTACATACAATTTAAAAAAATTATGTATCGGTAGCAGGTGCCATGCATCCTGCAATTTCGGTGTTACAAGATCCCTGGTGTTTTTGGCGTCTGTTCCTCTCCCCCCTCCTCCTCCTCCTCCACTACCTCTCCCTTTTCCCCCTTCCCCTCCCTCCAAGCCAAAGCCATTTCGCCTCCTTGCCAGATCACCAACTTGGTAGCCAATCCGTGTGGTGAGGCTGTTATGTACCCATCTGGCGGAGTCCCCTGACACCACAGTGATCACACGGCTGGTACCCGGGCTGTGAGCGCCTCGTGAAGGCCTAGTTGTGGCATTGGAACTACCAGCAAAGACTGTCGAGCCAGGTGGCCGCTGCTGTGGCTGGTTGGTGCCCATGAGGCGTCCCCTGATAAAAGTGGGTGTTACCAGGGCAGACGTTTGACACACGAAACGTGCTGAAGTCTCTGGCCGCTGTCGCTTCCTAGGAATAGTTTTGTCTTAGCTCCTGTTTCTGCCTTCCCAGTATTTCTCCCCCCTTGGCTACTCCCTGGGAGGAGGACTAAGCCCACTGGCCTGGAGAAAAACTCTTTTCACGGTTCCTCGTCTATACCAGAACTGACAGGGAGACTTTTGCCACCTCCAAATCTTTTTTTTTTTTTTTATTCTTTTCTTGGAACACACTGAAGACGAGTCCGGTGAAGTTGAGTCGTTAAGCAGGATGAGATAGGGCTTCCTCCTTACAAAGACAACTTCTGCTAGCCAGTCGGCCTCCCTGCATGCCTGCGACCCCTTAGGAGATGTCCCCGTGAATATCCCTTCTCACTAGTCTTTCAATGTGACACAGATTGTAATTTTCCAAAGGGACCTTCTCCTACAGTCTGATGATTAACTTAGAGCTAACCAGGCACGATGTGGCGTTCATTTCGTCTGGCATGTCGAGAGAGGTCCAAAGAACAATCGTGTAGACACTGGCGCTTTCATCCTGGCCTTTGTGGGAATAACTTGCGCAAGAGGGTCAAGCTAATGGTACACAGATGGGCCGTCAAACTACTCATTCCACCTCCCATGCGTTGCTTCCATTGCCTCAATTTCGGCCTCAGGTCCTCGCAATGCGATGTCACTCCCATCTTTGGCGTCTGTGGCTACCTTCTTCGTGTGAGGAGCCCTTGAACCCCACCGCCTAACTGTGTAAACCGCTCTGATCTACATTCCCCCCCCCCCCCCCCACACACACACACAAACACACCGGAGTATCCACTATATACAGAGGAGAAGATAATTCAGGAAATAAAGATAATTGACTATATCAGCCACTTTGAGGCCTGGAATAGGTTTGTCAGACTTCAGCCTGTCAATCTCTCATATATCTTTGCCTCAGTTACGTTTTCCCCTCTTCCCCACTCTCCTTACTCCCCATCCTGTCCCCTTCCCCTTCCTCCCAGACGCGGTTCCTATCTCTTCCCTTCAAGGAACCATTCCTTTCCCTCTTACTTCTCCTGGGCACGGGAAGGTTTTCGAGTTGATAGTTGATGGTTTTTGAGTCATCACAGTTATAGATAGTCTGCTTAAGCCAATTAGGTTGGCCACTGATGCATCATGTATGTGGATCGTGATAACCCCTTCAGCATCAACTAAGCACTAAAGATGGCACATTGAGCACCTTAACTGGTAGCTACACAATAGATAAAATCATAAGAACGTCTGTATGTGTTTACAAGAGAGGAAATGGTCTTCTCTAGCGCCTACTAGAGAAGAGGCACCTTCTCTGAATACCCTCCCTGGCGTTCTCAGGGTGGGAAGCCTGCAACATCAGGTTGTTGGACGAGGGATTCACATTCCGAAGGCCTCAAAGGCGCCCACTCTCTGTCCGATCCAGACATCATTGCCCTTACTGATAACGCCCCCTCCCCGTCTGAGGGAGTAGAAGAAGCATCACAAGTCCAAGGACGAACCCTCCCCAACATCTCAGGTGGTTTTGCCACCTCCTCCTCGACAGGTCCAGTTTTTATGGATGTCACCCCATCCTTGTCGGTGACGACCACTGACCTGTTGACATTACTGCCCTAGGCTTCTTCATATCTAACCTGTACAATACCCACACAATAATCCAGTGGAACAGCAACAGATGATACAGTCACCTGCCGGAAATACAATAGCTTGTTTTCTCTTATTCTGGGTTCTGCCTTCCTCTTCAAAAAACGCAGGTCCCTGATTACCACTCTCCCAGGTTTCGTGAATATCGGACGTTCTTCTGGATGCAGGTGATCAGACAGGATGCTTACGTACGTGTCACCTGTGAGATTCTTATCCAGACATATCAAGGATCCCATATCACTCCACCTGCACGCGCCCCACACCGTTACAGAGCCTCCACCAGCTTTAACAGTTCCCTGCTGACATGCAGGGTCCATCGATTCATGAGGCTTTCTCCATACCCGTACACTTTCATCTGCACTATACAATTTGAAACTTCCGACAAGGAAAATAGTCATCAACAGTCCAATGTCAGTGTTGACGGGCCCAGGTGAGGCGTAAAGCTTTGTGTCATGCAGTCATCAAGGGTGCACGAGTGGGCCTTCGGCTCCGAAATCCCATCTCGATAATGTTTCGTTGAATGGTTCGCTCGCTGACCCTTGTTGATGGCCCAGCATTGAAATATGCAGCATTTTGCGAAAGGGTTGCACTACTGTCACGCCGAATGAATCTCTTCAATGGTCGTTGGCCCGTTCTTGCAGGATCTTTTTCCGGCTGCAGCGATGCTGTGTTCCATCGCTCGTGCACAGTCTGTAACACCACATTCAAACTCACTTAAATCTTAATAACCTGCTATTGTAGCAACAGTATCCGATCTAAGAACTGCGCCAGACACTTGTCGTCTTACAAAGGCTTTGCGACCGCAGCGCCTTATTCTGCCTGTTTACATAACTCTGTATATGAATACTCATGCGTGTAACAGTTTCTTTCCCGCTTCAGTGTTGTATTTCAATCTGCGCCATCTACGTGTAGAGTCTTCCTTCTGGCTTTAACATATTTACTGAATATATTTTAGTATTTAAGGATACCTTTGTAATTTTATGTGAAGCTATTACGTTTAATTTTATTTTTTAAATGTCCTGCAAATAGCAATAAAAAGAGGACGCTAGTTACTACTGACGTCGCCTTCCGAGATTAGCTGCATAGAAATATAAGCAGCAACTCAGTTAACTGTTGGTATATGTAATGTCAATGTGGTACCATATACGATTTTATTAAAATAAGTAGTAAAGACGTGGATATAATTGGGATGTACATTTATAGTTTACAAGATGATGTATTGGCCATCTGACATTAATTTATATTTTAATGCCCGATTCTCACCATGTTGTTTTATTCATGTAGCAGTGAAGATAGCTACACACAGGGATGTAGCCAAAGGGGAGGGGATGGGGATGGGGGTGTCCAGGAGTCCGCACCCTAAATGAAATTACAAACAACCTGGTTTCCATGTTGTGAAAATGAAGGATATTTTGATTTATAGATCACACAACGAATAAGTAATACGGACTGTCGATAGCCAACAAGGCTACCGATATATCGCTAACACTATCAGCTTTCATCCATCCATCCATCCATACTGTAGACAAGGCCAACAACGTGGAGTTCTTGGCCTTACTTGATCTCAGTTTTTTTTTTTTTTTTTTTTTTTTTTTTGCTAATTAGTTCAGTTCTTACTTGCTGTTGAATTTAATGTAAGCGCTAATGTTAATTGCTTTTGTTCTGTTTGGTGTTGTGAAAGCATCTAATAACAGGGAAGTCTTTAACAAGAGGGAAGAGGAAAACCAGTTTTGATTCTTCCACTAGCATTATGTTGACATAGTAATATGTACGCTTTGCTGTAGTAGCCTAGTTACGTATCTGTAGCATTTTAATGTTACCACTGGAGTCGTTATTTGGAGACTGGTAAAACTTTGAGATTGCAATATTTCAGTATTTCAGAAGGCACCGGAGCGATAAACATAACTACAAATAATATTAAAATAAAATCAGTTCATAAAAGCACGCTTGGATTTGCCCGCGTCGCCCAATAAGTCGCGCTGATCAACAAAAGTATTGCCCAAATGGCGATGTTGCATTTCATTAAAAAATTTCTCAAAATTCTATCGTTATTAGCCCAAATGGAAAAATATCGCCCAATCTGGTCGCGTGGTTAGTAGTCATGAAACCATTTCCGATACGGAACAACAAGCAGGATTGTGTGGAGAGCGGAAGTAGTATATGATGACGGTACGTTCTGTAGTCCGTTCGTTTCTAAAAGACTTTTTCAGCGGGCTGCTTGTACTACAGTCCGGACCTAAGCCCAGTGGACTTTATTTGTGGGGGCATTTTAAAGCTCATGGTATGGAACTACAGCAAAAGATGTTCAGAGTCCCCGTGCCCGTGTTATGGGAGGCTGCCACCCCATACGCATACTCCAAGGATACATGGGCGCATCAGAAATTCACTACGACAGCGGGTTGATGCATATATCAATGCCCGCGGAGGGTATATTGAATATCTCCTATGAGAAAGAGCTGCATGTGGTACGCTGGTGCTTTCTGTTTGTGTGTGCTTCCCATGATTAATGAGGTGGAGAGAATGAGCTGTAACATGGAAACAAAACCATTCCAGAGCCATGTTCACATAATAATATTTCTTTACGTGTGAGGAATGTGTCCTGCAATTTCTGCCATGCTTTTTTGTTACAGCCTGTAGATTGATATGTGCGTATCAAGAAACCTACGACAGTATCCACACATCAGCCAGTTTGCGCAGCTCCCGTTTACAGACGTGTTTGTGAGTAATGACTTTAACATGACAAGTCATTTCTTGTACCTCCAGTGTCAGAATCACAGCTGGCGTGGATTTGGCGCGTCAACGGTGACACACACCTGTCTGGAGAACCGTTACGTGGCGTACTCCACTGTGTGACAGGCATCAACAGGAGACTGAAACACTCTGATCAATTCTGAGAATACTGACGACAATGACTGTATCTTGCTGGATATGTGCAGCCATTGAACTTCATGACCTACAGCAAACCCAAAGTAGGTCAGCCTCAACAAATATTATTCTTGTAATTGCACAGGAGGCTTGTACCATTGAACAATGGAACCGGGTGACAATTATTGAACTACATGAAAAAACGTAAATTAGTTACCAACTACGGAGTGCACACACTTTATTCAATATGTCAACAGTCACTACAGATATTCGGATTTAGGTTAAGACATGTACGTTATGCCTGCCATCATTTGCGATGATGTGCCGCAGACGAATATTGAAATTCTGCATGGGAACGAGCGAGGTGGCGCAGTGGTTAGCACACTGGACCCGCATTCGGGAGGACGACGGTTCATCCCCGCTTTCGACCATCCTGATTTAGGTTTTCCGTGATTTCCCTAAATCGCTCCAGGCAAATGCCGGGATGGTTCCTTTGAAAGGGCACGGCCGACTTCCTTCCCCATCCTTCCCTAATCCGAAGGACCGATAACCTTGTAGTTTGGTCTCTTTTCCCAAACAACCCAAACCCCAACCCAAATTATGCATGACCTGCTGAAGCGTCGGAACATCGATACTGTCGATGACCTGCTGAATGGCTGGTTTCGGCTCAGAAATGATTTTGGGATTATTGCTGTACACTTTGTCTTTAATATAGCCCCACAAAAAGACCTCGCATGTGTTCGGGTCTGGAGAATATGGCGGTCCCATCGAGGCCCATGCCAGTAGGCTCTTTGTACCCCAGAGTCGGAGTGCGGTCCTCAAAGTGTTTCTCCAGGGCATTTAGCACTCTCCTACTTAGATGAGCTCGAGCTTCGTCTTGCATTCACCATATCTTGTAGAAATCAGGGTCACTATGAATAATGGGGATGAAATCATCAACCAAAACCTTGAGGTACCGTTCAGTACGATCGTACCGTCAAGGACTATCGCACCGATTATTCCGTGTCTGGACACTGCACACCACACAGTCCCCTGTTGAAGGTGAAAAGAAATGCGGAGTCTCAGTTCCCCAAATGCGCCAATTTTTCTTATTGACGAACCCATCCAAATGAGAGTGGGCTTCGTCGCTAAACCAAACCACACTGCGCATACTAATTTCCATCATATCTCGTGGCCAATCGTGCAGTTTGAACGTCGTAATGTAAACCGTTCAGAAGTTATGACGATTTTATTTCATATAGTTCGATACTTGTCATTCTGTATGTAGACTAAGATAAAAAGGACAAATCGCGGAGGAATTATCCTAGATGTGATGAGCATATACAGACAAACAAATGATTAGAATTTCAGAAAAAATGAGTTATTTATTCAAGAGAAAGCTTCACAAATTGATGGCGTCAATGAAGTGTTGATCCTCCTTTGACCCTTATGCAAGCATTATTCGGCTTGGTGTTGCCTGATACAGTTGTTGGAGGTGTGTCCAATCCCGAGTTGGTTGGAGGGCCTTGACCAAACCCTCCGCCTGGCCGTTGTGGCCGAGCGGTTCTAGGCGCTACAGTCTGGGACCGCGCGACCGCTACGGTCGCAGGCTCGAATCCTGCCTCGGGCATGGATGTGTGTGATGTCCTTAGTTAGGTTTAAGTGGTTCTAAGTTCTAGGGGACTGATGACCATAGCAGTTAAGTCCCATAGTGCTCAGAGCCATTTGAACTATTTGAACCAAACGCTCCAAAGATTCTGGATTGGGGAGAGATCCGACGACCTGGCTGGCTCAGGTATGGTTTGGAAATCACAAAGACAAGCGAAAGAAACTCTCGCCATGTACGTGTGGGCATTATCTTGCTGAAATTTGAGCCCAAGGAAGCTCGCCATGAAGAGCAACAACGCGCTCAGGAGAATATCGTCATCGTACCGTTTTGCTGTAAAGGTTCCGCCAATGACAGCCAGAGGGGTTCTGTTACGAAATGAAATGGAACTATACACCATGACTCCTGGTTGTCGGGCTGTATGAATGGCGACTGTCAGGTTGCTATCCTCTCCTCTCCAGAACGTCTCTAGGGACGTCTTTGCCGGTCATTCGGAGCAGTTCAAAGCGGAACTGATGACTAAACACAAAACCTACACCATCCAATGAGATTCCAGGCCGAAAACGTGTCTGCAGGCGCCCCGGAAAGCAGTGGGATACAAACTGACTGTTGCCCGGCATACAGTCCAATAACCACGACTGATGGTATGGGTTGTCATTTCATGCCATAGCAGGACCCATTTGGTTGTCACCCATGACACCCTTAGAGTACAGCAGTACGTTGACGATATTCTACGCCCCCTTTTGTTGAGCTTCACAGCAAGCTAATATGGGCTTCCATTTCAGCAAGATAGTGCCCTCCCGCACATGGCGAGAGTTTCTGTTGCATGCCTTCGTGCTTGTCAAACTGTGCCTTGGCCAGAAGGTCGCCAGATCTATTCCCAGTTTAGAGTTTTATGGTAGGGGCCTTCCAACCATATCGGAGTTTTGACGATCTAACCCGCCTATTGGCAAGATTTTGGCATGCTATCCTGCAGGAGGAAATCCAGTAATCCTGCCAATCAACGCCAAGCGTAAGGTCCAGACAGACCAATGCGTTTGTTGACTTGCTCAATTCGCCAAGTTCTTTCTCTTGAATAAATCATCCAGTTTTCCTGAAACTGTAATCAGTTGTTGATCTGTACATTTACATCGCATCTACCGATTTCCTTCGGACTGTGGTGCATCGTTTCTTCTATCTTAGAATGTACCCTATGTGATCAAAAGTATGCGGACACCTGGCTGAAAATGACTTAGAAGTCAGTGGTGCCCTTCATCGGTTATGCTGGAGTTCAGTATGGTGTTGGCCCAACCTTAGCCTTGATGACAGCTTACACTCGCGCAGGCATACGTCCAATCAGGTGCTGGAAGGTTTCTTAAGGAATGACACCCCCATTCTTCACGGAGTGCTGCACTGAGGAGAGGTTTCTATGTCGGTCAGTGAGGCCTGGCACAAATTCGGCGTTACAAAACATGCCAAATGCGTTCTGCAGGATTCAGGTCAGGACTCTGTGCAGGCCAGTAGGTGGCAGTGCTTAGAACATCACTGTAGGCCTGTGCTGTGATAGTGCCACGCAAAACAAGTGGTGCATGCTCCCTCCATGAAAAACACGACCACCCCATAACACCACCGCCTCCGAATTTTATTGTTGGCACTACACACGCTCTAGCAGAGGACATTCACCGGGCATTCGCCATACCCACACCATGCCACATTGTGTACCGTGATTCGTCACTCCACACAACGTTTTTCCACTGTTCTATCGTCCAATGTTTACGATCCTTACACCAAGCGAGGTGTCGTTTGGCATTTACTGGCGTGATGTGTGGCTTACGAGCAGCCGCTCGAGCATGAAATGCAAGTTTTCTCACCTCCCGCCTAACTGTCATAGTACTTACAGTGGATCCTGATGCAGTTTGGAATTCCTGTCTGATGGTCTGGACAGATGTCTGCCTATTACACATTATGACCCTTTTCAATTGTCGGCGGTCTCTGTCAGTCAACAGACGAGGTGGGCCTGTACGCTTTTGTGCTGCATGTGTTCAAAAATGGCTCTGAGCACTATGGGACTTAATTTCTAAGGTCATCAGTCCCCTAGAACTTAGAACTACTTAAACCTAACTAACCTAAGGACATCACACACATCCATGCCCGAGGCAGGATTCGAACCTGCGACCGTAGCGGTCGCGCGGTTCCAGACTGTAGCGCCTTTTACCGCTTGGCCACCACGGCCGGCGCTGCGTGTGTCCCTTCACGTTTCCACTCCACTATCACATCGGAAAGAGTACACTTAAGGATGTTTAGGAGTGTGGAAATGTCGCGGACAGACGTCTGACACAAGTGACTGCCATCAGCTGACCACGTTCGAAGACTGTGAAGACCGTGAGTTCCGCAGAGCGCCCCATTCTGCTCTCTCACGATGTCTAATCACTAGTGAGGTCTCTGATATGGAGTACCTGGCAGTAGGTGGCAGCACAATGCACCTAATATGAAAAACATATTTTTTTTTGGGTGTCCAGATGCTTTTGATTACATAATGTATGTCTTGTACAACACTTTGCTATTTAGATATTGTATGGGCACTGTCAGCAAATCTTCAGCCCCTCCCCAGTGCTGTGTCGGTAAGGAAGCCCCTCTTCCTCTGCGACAGGCGACGTCCGCGGCTGGTGCCGGCCCGTCTGCTGGCGGGCACGCGCCTGCTGCTGCTGGTCTGCTCGCTGAGCCTGCTGTCGCTGCTGCTGCTGGGCCGCTGCAGCCTCGACCTGCAGCCGGAGGCGGCGCTGCCGGACCCCTCCACAGGTAAGCCGAGCCGCGCTGCACCGGCCATCACTGTGTAAGACGTCGTGGTCTCCTGACCTTCATTGCTTACATATTCCGCCCTCACAACCATACTCCGCACATCAAGACGCTTCGTTCGAACCCAAACTCGATAAGAGAAAGTCAATGTTGTATGAATTCATGTAAACGATATGCAAATAATGAGTGCACACCGGGGTTGAGATACTCGAGCCTGGCGTACACACACACATTCAAGACATGACAGTCACAGGAGCTTTTAGTTTGAGAGAGGTAGAACACACACCAAGAGGCCAGTCCCTTCAGAGGACAACCCAGCCTACGTCGACCGGTGACCGGCCGTGGAGCGGACAGCATTTTTCCCAAGTGAAAGGGGAGAACGACCCCGTGTTAGGCTTAAAAGCTAATTCCGCTACATTGTGTCGGAGCGCCCAGCCTATGCATTCTTTACAAACATAGCACGCAGTTTCAGAGGTTTTCACAGGGAGACAGCAAACACCAAACGCCGATGCTAAAGATTTCAGGATTGGTCGCCTTCAATGATACGTCGTTCTCCCGTTTTAGAAGAGCAATGCTGATTGGCAGACGATATTCCTGACGCCTTGAGCTGAAGGAGTAATGGAAGAGACCAAAAGATATACCCCTTCACGTCTTGTGTGTAGAGGGGCCGTTCCATTGTCGCTGTTGGAGCGAGAACACGTAACGAGAGCGCGTGCGTTCATACGTGTACTCAAAGAGCGAGGAACAATTATCTGCTCAGTACTTCACTGGGAGAGCACCTCAGTCGAGAGCAATTCGGAATGCAGCTCTGTACTGAGTCCTTGCGATTAATCATTGTCCACTGTGTTGGCCGCCACACTTATTGTGCGGTGTGAACGGACAGATTTATACTTAAACGCCTGTGAGTGAATTTTGAGTGGCATCATGATGGACTGGTTATCTGACCGGTGTACCACGTGAATAGACTAGGGGCGAATAGGAATGCTTGACTTCATCAAGGTGTAGGGAGAGTTTGATTGGCATAGGCAACCCAGATAGAACGAGAGATATCTTATTTATCAGCAGCGAGCGGCGCAGAAAGCAGTCATCGCAGCTTACGGTATTGTGCGCTACAGCTCTTGCGAGCCCCATATTTCCTCCGCAACAGTACACTTCACTGCATTTCACACGTCGCAGCCTCGACCGTACCTAGCAACATTCTAATGGATAATTATTCAAGTTGAGTAGGTGCAGCTCTCAGCCATTCTGCCAAGCCAATAACAATCTTAAACTTTGTATAGAAATTTCATTAGCGAATCCTATCCTTAAGAGGTAACCTCACATTCCGAAAAGAACCCGGAAATAACTTGTTCAGTTCATAACTAAAAGTGCTATTGTGATTTCTCAGAATTTTTGCAAAATAAATAAAAATTTTCGTTAGTTTCATGTTTTTCTTACACTAACTAGCACTACTCTAGCACCCAAGTATCCCACTAGTTACGTAAGAAATTTTGTGAATTTTTGTGTCATTTCCTTACAGAAGACGACTCCAGAAGATATTTGTTGTTGAAAGTTTTTCAGGCATTTCTCTTTAGAACGTTAGGAGCGTCTGTCTGACTTCTGTAGTAGTGTGGGGGTGGAAATTGCATCTTGCAGGAGCCACAGGGTAAAGGGTACATCTCAGATTGATCCGTTGCGCAGGATGACAGAATGGCACCCACACGCTCACGACCGCTCGCCTCAGTGCTGGGTGGTTGCTGCTCTGTTGAATCGTAAGCTTTCTGAATGGTTTCAAGCGTCTCGCCACTCGTCTCCTACGACACTCTCTTCATCCCAGAGTAGCAACCTACGTACTCAGTTCCTTCCTGAACGTATTCCAGTCTCTATATTCCTCTGCAGTTTTTACCCTCTACAGCTCCCTATAGTACCATCGAACCAATTCCATGATGCCTAAACAGATGTCTTATAATACTGAGTTTTCCATACATTCCTTTGCTCGCCGATTCTCCTGAGAACTTCCACATTCCTTCCCTTGTCAGTCCACACAATTTTCAACATTCGTCTGTAGCACCTCATCTCAAATGTCTCTGTTGGTCCATCATGGCCAGGGCCCACCGGCTCGTATCTAATCGTCAACGTCAGTAGTTCACCAACAACCGATTACTTTATTATTTTGTTTTAGTCTGAAAGCAATCAGTTTCAGCATTTCATTAGCAGTGTATGGGGACTGAAGATGGCATAATGAAATGCCGAAACTGGTTGCTTCCAGAATAAAATAAAATAATACATCTACATCCATACTCCGCAAGCCACCTGACGGTGTGTGGCGGAGGGTACCTTGAGTACCTCTATCGGTTCTCCCTTCTATTCCTCTCGTATTGTTCGTGGAAGGAAGGATTGTCGGTATGCTTCTGTGTGGGCTCTAATCTCTCTGATTTTATCCTCATGGTCTCTTCGCGAGATGCACGTAGGAGGCAGCAATATACTGCTTGACTCTTCGGTGAAGGTATGTTCTCGAAACTTTAACAAAAGCCCGTATCGAGATACTGAGCGTCTCTCCTGCAGAGTCTTCCACTGGAGTTTATCTATGAAACTTCCTGGCAGCGCACACTCCGCTGCAGAGTGAAAATCTCATTCTGGAGTTTATCTATCATCTCCGTAACGCTTTCGCGATTACTAAATGATCCTGTAACGAAGCGCGCTGCTCGCCGTTGGATCTTCTCTATCTCTTCTATCAATCCTATCTGGTACGGATCCCACACTGCTGAGCAGTATTCAAGCAGTAGGCGAACAAGCGTACTGTAATATCAACTTTATATGATCATTCCATTTTAAATCACTCCTAATACGTACTCCCAGATAATTTATAGAATTAACTGCTTCCAGTTACTGACCTCCTATTTTGTAGCTAAATGATAAGGGATCTTTCTTTCTATGTATTCGCAGCACATTACACTTGTCTACATTGAGATTCAATTGCCATTCCCTGTACCATGCGTCAATTCGCTGCAGATGCTCCTGCATTTCAGTACAATTGTCCATTGTTACAACCTCTCGATACACCACAGCATCATCTGCAAAAAGCCTCAGTGAACTTCCGATGTTATCCACAAGGCCATTTATGTATACTGTGAATAGCAATGGTCCTATGACACTCCCCTGCGGCACACCTGAGATGACTCTTACTTCGGAAGACTTCTCTCCATTGAGAATGACATGCTTCGTTCTGTTATCTAGGAACTCTTCAATCCAATCACACACTTGGTCTGATAGTCCATATGCTCTTACTATGTTCATTAAACGATTGTGGGGAACTGTATCGAACTTAAAGTATACGGCTGTTGGTGAATTATTGGCATTGACATCTCAAATATTTCTTTTCTCTTCTGTTCCGATTTTCCCACAGTCCATGTTTTAGTACCACACAATGCTGTGCTTCAAACGTACATTCAGAAATTTCTTCCTCAAATTAAGACCTATGCTTGATACCAGTAGACTCCCTTTGCCCAGGAATGGCCAGTTTGCCTGTCTGCTTTTTATGTCGTCCTTGCCCCGTCCCTCGTGGGTTATTTTGCTACCTAGCTAGCAGCATTTCATAACCTCGTGATCCCCAATCCTGAAGTTACGTTCCTCGTTGCCGTCATTTCTGCTACTTCTAGTCACTTTCACCTTCCTTCGATTTACACTCAACCCTTATACTGTACTCATTTGATTGTTCATTCTATTCAACAATTCTTATAATTCTTCTTTACTTTCGCTGAGGAAAGCAGCGCCATCAGTGTATCTTATCACTGCTATCCTTTCATCCTGAATTTTAATCCAACTTACTTTCTTTTATTTCCGTCAGTGTTTCTTCGATATATAGATTGATCAGTAGGAGCGAAAGGCTACGGATGTTGTCTCATCCCCTTCTTAATCTGGTCACTTCGTTTTTGTTCTTCCAGTCTTATTGTTCCCTCATGATTATTGTACACAATGCATATTACCCGTCTTTCCCTAAAACTTACCTTTATTCTTCTCAGAATTTCGAACGTCTTGCATCATTTGACATTGTCCAGTGTTTCTTCCAGGTCAATAAACCCTACGAAATCGCCTTGAATTTTTTCAGTCTTGTTTCCATAATCAACCGCGAAGTCAGAACTGCCTCGGTTATGTCTTTACCTTTTCTAAAGCCAAACTCATCGTCGTGTGACACATCCCTCAGTTTTCAATTTCGCTCTTCCGTATGTTTTGTCAGCAACTTTGACGCATGAACTGTTAAGCTGTGTGACAATTCTAAAAGTAGCGGCATTCCATCTTGTTTTCGTGTGTGTGTGTGTGTGTGTGTGTGTGTGTGTGTGTGTGTGTGTGTTTGGTGGTAAGTTCCTATGGGTCCAAACGGCTGATGTCATCGCTCCCTAGGCTTACACACTACTTAACCTAACTTAAGCTATCTTACGCTAAGGACAACGCACACACCCATGCCCGAGGCACAGACCTCTCACGGGGCCAGCCTCGCGAACAATGACAAGGCGCCTCAGACCGTGTGGTTTCTGTTTTTGTTACTCAGTGTGGTAGAACGCGCCTATTGGCGAGCACGTGATACTGTTGAGTTTGTCGGGATCTTGTGAAAACGAAAGCGAATCGTAATTGTTAATAGTGGTCGCAGAATGGTTTTTACAGCTGGGAGCGTTCATAGCTCAAAAAACTGCAGCATCAGCGCGAAGAAGACACGAAATTTGTCATTTTTCATATTTTTTTAAGGAGCCTGAGAGGCATATAACATCACATTACCGCAACGTATCGTAAGGATTCGCTTGTAATCTACAATCGTGTGTCAATGATTAACGTTTATTTTTAGTAGTAGAAATGGCTAGTGAATAGCAGAAGGCCTCACGAGGAAAGACTGTTTACCTATATACTCGGTACACTTCAAAGCGAACCAGTTTATGAAGAGGAAGCTGCCACAAAGACGTGAGAAACCGTTAAAAGCTGTAAAACCGTCCTGTGCTACAGAAGCAGATGGGGTGTCAATCTCTTTTGCACTTGAACGTAGCCCTACATGTCCTTGCTTTTCACCTGTGAATCTGTGTGTTTATTTTCTTTTGATATCAACATAGTAGACTACATTTCTGTCACAAGTCACACCCATTTCTTCACGGCTACGTTGTAACTGGTCACTGGATTTATGACTTCAAGCCCGATTTGCGCTTCTTTTAGAATCGTCCATTTGGTTTGATATTACACAAACTCTTAGATGCAAAAGAAGAAAATAATTATTTTGTAAATCACGTAGAAAAGGTTTGAAAAACATTATCCTTATGACGCACGTAGCTGTCTGCTTTCTCACCGCTAGGAGCGCTAGTGTCGCTTTAGCTGCCAAACGGTAACAGCTGTCGCAGCAGAGAATGTTACAACCGTATTTATTAGACTGTGCTGCTACTGACTGTACTCCAACGAGGCATTGTCCAGTTCTACAGGCAAGAGAGATTGATGTATACTCTATCGATCGCACTTGTGAGGTCCTCTTCTACCGACATCCTTGCTGACCTGCTGTCTGTTCTCACTGGATGGCCTCTGCTGTGCAGATCTACAACCATGTAGGCACGACACGCATATTTAACACTACTAATAGGAGTACCCGTGGTCTAGGGGTAGCGTCTTTGATGCATAATCAAAACGTCTTTGGACCCGGGTTCGATCCCCGCCACTGCCTAAATTTTGATAAACAATCAGCATTGGCGGCCGAAGACTTCCGGCATAAGAAGTCAGCCTCATTCTGCCAACGGCCTTGTCAAAGAGGGCGGAGGAGCGGATAGAGGTTCAGGGCACTCTCTTGTCCTAGGGGTGGGAAATTGCCCATAAAGGCGGAAGAATCAGCAATGATCAACGACATGAGGATGCAGAAGGCAATGGAAACCACTACATTAAAGACACGTAACGTGTATCTGCAGAACATGTGGCCTGTAATTGAAGAAGTGTCATGATGATCTCTCCATTGGCAAAAGATTCCGGAATAGTCCCCCATTCGGATCTCCGGGAGGGGACTGCCAAGGGGGAGGTTACCATGAGAAAAAGATTGAATAATCAACGAAAGGATAACGTTCTACGAGTCGGGGCTTCGAATGTCAGAAGCTTGAACGTGGTAGGGAAACTAGAAAATCTGAAAAGGGAAATGCAAAGGCTCAATCTAGATATAGTAGGGGTCAGTGAAGTGAAGTCGATGGAAGACAAGGATTTCTGGTCAGATGAGTATCGGGTAATATCAACAGCAGCAGAAAATGGTGTAACAGGTGTAGGATTCGTTATGTTTAGGAAGGTAGGGCAGAGGGTGGGTTACTGTGAACAGTTCAGTGACCGGGTTGTTCTAATCAGAATCGACAGCAGACCAACACCGACAACGATAGTGCAGGTATACATGCCGAAGTCGCAAGCTGAAGACGAGGAGATAGAGAAAGTGTATGAGGATATTGAAAGGGTAATGCAGTATGTAAAGGGGGACGAAAATCTAATAGTCTTGGGCGACTGGAATGCAGTTATAGGGGAAGAAGTAGAAGAAAAGGTTACAGGAAAATATGGGCTTGAGACAAGGAATGAAAGAGGAGAAAGACTAATTGAGTTCTGTAACAAGTTTCAGCTAGTAATAGCGAATACCCTGTTCAAGAATCACAAGAGGAGGAGGTATACTTGGAAAAGGCCGGGAGATACTGGAAGATTTCAATTAGATTACATCATGGTCAGACAGAGATTTCGAAATCAGATACTGGATTGTAAGGCGTACCCAGGAGCAGATATAGACTCAGATCACAATATAGCAGTGATGAAGAGCAGGCTGAAGTTCAAGACATTAGTCAGGAAGAATCAATACGCAAAGAAGTGGGATACGGAAGTACTAAGGAATGACGAGATACGTTTGAAGTTCTCTAACGCTATAGACACAGCAATAAGGAATAGCGCAGTAGGCAGTACAGTTGAAGAGGAGTGGACATCTCTAAAAAGGGCCATCACAGAAGTTGGGGAGGAAAACATAGGTACAGAGAAGGTAGCTGCGAAGAAACCATGGGTAACAGTAGAAATACTTCAGTTGATTGATGAAAGGAGGAAGTACAAACATGTTCCGGGAAAATCAGGAATACAGAAATACAAGTCGCTGAGGAATGAAATAAATAGGAAGTGCAGGGAAGCTAAGACGAAATGGCTGCAGGAAAAATGTGAAGACATCGAAAAAGATATGATTGTCGGAAGGACAGACTCAGCATACAGGAAAGTCAAAACAACCTTTGGTGACATTAAAAGCAACGGTGGTAACATTAAGAGTGCAACGGCAATTCCACTGTTAGGTAGAAAGAATACATTGAAAGCCTCTATGAGGGTGAAGATTTGTCTGATGTGATAGAAGAAGAAACAGGAGTCGATTTAGAAGAGATAGGGGATCCAGTATTAGAATCGGAATTTAAAAGCGCTTTGGAGGACTTACGGTCAAATAAGGCAGAAGGAATAGGTAACATTCCATCAGAATTTCTAAAATCATTGGGGGAAGTGGCAACAAAACGACTATTCACGTTGGTGTGTAGAATATATGAGTCTGGCGATATACCATCTGACTTTCGGAAAAGCATCATCCACACAATTCCGAAGACGGCAAGAGCTGACAAGTGCGAGAATTATAGCACAATCAGCTTAACAGCTCCTGCATCGAAGCTGCTTACAAGAATAATATACAGAAGAATGGAAAAGAAAATTGAGAATGCGCTAGGTGACGATGAGTTTGGCTTTAGGAAAAGTAAAGGGACGAGAGAGGCAATTCTGACGTTACGGCTAATAATGGAAGCAAGGCTAAAGAAAATTCAAGACACTTTCAAAGGATTTGTCGACCTGGAAAAAGCGTTCGACAATATAAAATGGTGCAAGCTGTTTGAGATTCTGAAAAAGTAGGGGTAAGCTATAGGGAGAGACGGGTCATATACAATATGTACAACAACCAAGAGGGAATAATACGAGTGGACGATCAAGAAGGAAGTGCTCGTATTAAGAAGGGTGTAAGACAAGGCTGTAGCCTTTCGCCCCTACTCTTCAATCTGTACATCGAGGAAGCAATGATGGAAATAAAAGAAAGGTTCAGGAGTGGAATTAAAATACAAGGTGAAAGGATATCAATGATACGATTCGCTGATGAATGAATTAAATGATCTGCTGAACGGAATGAACAGTCTAATGAGTACACAGTATGGTTTGAGAGTAAATCGGAGAAAGACGAAGGTAATGAGAAGTAGTAGAAATGAGAACAGCGAGAAACTTGACATCAGGATTGGTGGTCACGAAGTCAATGAAGTTAAGGAATTCTGCTACCTAGGCAGTAAAATAACCAATGACGGACGGAACAAGGAGGACATCAAAAGCAGACTCGCTATGGCAAAAAGGGCATTTCTGGCCAAGAGAAGTCTACTAATATCAAATACCGGCCTTAATTTGAGGAAGAAATTTCTGAGGATGTACGTCTGGACTACAGCATTGTATGGTAGTGAAACATAGACTGTGGGAAAACCGGAACAGAAGAGAATCGAAGCATTTGAGATGTGGTGCTATAGACGAATGTTGAAAATTAGGTGGACTGATAAGGTAAGGAATGAGGAGGTTCTACGCAGAATCGGAGAGGAAAGGAATATGTGGAAAACACTGATAAGGAGGACAGGATGATAGGACATCTGCTAAGACATGAGGGAATGACTTCCATGGTACTAGAGGGAGCTGTAGAGGGCAAAAACTGTAGAGGAAGACAGAGATTGGAATACGTCAAGCAAATAATTGAGGACGTAGGTTGCAAGTGCTACTCTGAGATGAAGAGGTCAGCACAGGAAAGGAATTCGTGGCGGGCCGCATCAAACCAGTCAGTAGACTGATGACCAAAAACAAAAAAGAAGTACATTTGACTGCTGACAACAATCCGGTCAGTTGCTTGATCACTGGAGCCAGGATTCTAAACCAGAGGATAAACCGTTGGTTGCCAACAAAGTAATGGAGACCTGTGTGTCCCCCTCATCCCCTCTCCGCCACACTCTTACCATCTCCTGATTGTTCTTCGCAGCTAGGACTTAACAACCACAGACTGAATTTTTCGACTCTTCCACAAGTGAGTGAGGTCCTTGATCATGCATGTGCTTACTGAATCCTTTCTGTGGCTTTGTTCGGACAGATTCTTCCTCTGCCTGGAGCCTACGTGGTATTATCAGTCCAAAACTAGCGCTAAATGGATACAGAGTTGGCGTCGTTGGTGGTAACACATGATTTTCACCTCATTTAACACTCGATCAGTGACAAACCTCACTAAACACTTACTGGAAAGTGCTAGTATTACACATGTCGAGCCTAACTGGACATTCATGTTTTCCTAAGCACATCTGTCACACTATTATTTAAATATACTGAAAAAAATTTCTTCCAACTGTTGTACAGCCTATACCTTCCTTCATGAATTATTATTAAATAAGTGTAACTATGAGCTTGATTTGATAAGGCTTGCTCATTCCTCAGCACCTCATGACCAGCTACTGTCTTTCTAATACATAGGATGTGGTTCTCCATGACATACACGAGGTCTGAAATAAGAAATCCGGAAACAGATTTCGTCCCCTCTTCACCGGAAACAAGCAACAACGTATCTGTTGTTACAAAATATTTACCTTACTGTCTCGAACCAGTTTGTCCATTTCGGAGACAGAGACACTCTCTACAGAATATTCAGGTAAAATTAGGCGAATCAGAACTTGCACAGATGCATACAAGCAGTCATTCTTCTCACGCACCATTCGCTTATGGAGCGAGGAGAAACTTCATTATGTTCTACGATAATAAGTAACCTTCGGCACACTCTTCTCAGTGATTTGATTGTCTGTGTGTGTGTGTGTGTGTGTGTGTGTGTGTGTGTGTGTGTGTGTGTGTGTGTGTGTGTGTGTGTGTGTGTGTGTGTCTGTGTGTGTGTAGTCAGCAGTACGGAACTTGCTTGAAGACTCATAAACCTCTATTAGGCGTTATCCTGTTTAAACTGGTACGTCACGGCATTCCAACGATCCAAGAACCACATTGCCATCCATGTCTGAGGAGACGGCTAAACCTCCAGTACAACGAAAGCAGTTCCCTGATGTTCTGTTATTCTGGTCTTTCTTCTAATTAATGTGTTCTGTATATCCCTCAACTACTCTGAAGAGAAGCTTCTCATTCCTTATCTAATCACCGTGCTTAATTTTCACCATATTCCTGTGACAGGGGTCTCATTCACACACGAAATAAATAGCTTACAAAATCCTTCTTCAACCCATTCATGAGTACCGTTCGTCGGTCTGAGGCCCTTACCAAATCTGATTAGTGCCTAAAATAAAGGTTCAGAAAGGAGCTGCCCGATTTATCACGGATTCGTTCAGGAAGCGTGAGGGTGTTGAGAGAATGGTAGAGGAGGAGGAGGAAGTCGGCCGTGCCCTTTCAAAGGAACCATCCCGGCATTTTCCTGAAGCGATTTAGGGAAATCACGGAAGACCTAAATGAGGATGGCTGGACGCGGGTTTGAACCTGTCACCATTCCGAACGCGAGTACAGTATGCCAACCACTGCACCACCTCGCTCGGTGACACAATGATGGGCGTCGCGATGTAGGCTATAGATGAACCCTGCGGGAAGATGGGGTAAGGTTGATTAGCCCATCGAGTTGACAACAGAAGTCAGTGTCAATGGCCATGGACCGTGAAGCGGGATCGTCGGCACTGACAAGAGAGAGGGCCAGGAGGGCGCATCTGGGGAAATTCACATACGTTTGCTGTCTAATATTGTTGCTGATGGATGTCGCTGGCTGCTGCCAGAAACTGCGGCCATTTCAATACCGTATCATTACACAATCACGATATCTCCACCACTGTAGCCTAAACACTCATCGACTCTGAAAAAGTAGATAAATTGTTTAAAGCAGGAGTACCTTCAACTGTACAGTCAATGACGTATTCGTGACAATAGTAAAGCGCACATTTTAATATTTACTTTGAAAATTAATAACTCCCATACAAAAAGATAAACCTTGAATGAAGGTGTCTTTTAGTGACTTCACACGGCAGCAATCAAAACGTGTAAAGCATGATTTATATTCAAATTTCGAACGATCATCTGCCTTAGTATTGATAGTTAAGTCATTGATAATAAACCAACAACAAAACACAGCACAAAACTTTAGAATATCGTACAGAATGATAATAATAAACATTATACGTCAGTCAAGACTCTCGGTGAATCCCATTTACTATAATTAATTACATTTTATGCCGCAGATGTAATTAATTTTTGTATTCAGTAAAAATTTTAAATTTTGGGGGGTATGGACATAATTAGTGGAAATATTAGGAAAAAATAGTTTGAATATAAATGGGCTCATGCTTAGTTTTTATGATTTATTTCAAATTTCTCAAATTACAGCAACTTATGACACTATAAATCTAATAAATTATTGCTGAAGCCGAGCAATAAATGCAAACACTATCATGTCTGGTGTCGGTGGATGTAGCTTGATAGCGGCGTAGTGTACTGTCAGTAATTTTAATGCAAGTTATAGTATAAAGTTTTTTTAATTGAATCAAGTGTTGGGTCTTGGTGAAACATAACAAATTAACTAAACAAACACTGTCCATTGCCTTGTTTCATCAATTTTATTGTGTTCACTGCACAACCTAGATTTCGGGTTGTAAGCCCATTTTTAAAAACATTTTATCTTCATTTTTTCATATTTAGGCGGTTAAAGTACGTAATTTGGAGACATAATGGAGATGCGGTTATATAGGTACTGCTGAAATCTGAGAAATTATTTGGTGAATATCTGTAGCTTGGATCTGAAAGGCAACATCACGTTCTCTCGATCTTGTGATAGACTAGGCAGTCATGTGTCTACTGTGTGAAATATTCTGTCAATACCAATGGCAGAATTTTGTTGATTAAACGGAACATTGAACAAATTCTTATTTGTCGCTTACACATACTGATTATTCACCTCCCATCTTCTAAAAATTGCAGGCGTTAGAAGGAGAAACTAGGTACATGTGTGAAACAGAATGAGACAATGCGCGGTCGCGCCCCTAGACATCCAACGTCAAAGCAATTTGGCGGCCACACTTCGTTCCAGCAGTCCTCACGCCGACAGAAAACTTCATTTACGGATAAGAATGAAAGGTAGCAAGGTCACAGAAATGCTCAACAAATTGCCGTGGCAGATGCTACTACAGAGACGTCAAGCGCATAGATCATCATTCATAAACTGCTGCGAGTCCACGTTCCAAAACGAGACAGCAAAAACACGCTGCTTCTTTCAACACACACCTTGTGTAGTTTAATGTCAGAAAACTTCGGTCCACGTACTGACCGCGAATGGAATGGGAAGAATGGAAAGTGCAACAGGCAGGAGATGTACTCTGCACCACACACCACAACGTGAACTGCAGAACACAGTCGTAGATGACAGATGTAGACGTAGATGGGCTCTCCCCTTTCTGCATCACAATTTATAGGGCATATCGGTAGTAAAAAAGAGAGGGGTAAACTGTAAGCACGTTTAATGATAAATGAAATTTTAGTTGTAGAGTTATAAACGCTTGCAGTAATATATCCCGTGTAATTTCCTGGCCTGCAGACGTGATTACGTATGTTTACAGCGTCGCGTGCTCATTATTCCGTTCGGTGCAGCGTAAGCCAACTCCAGCGGCGAACGGCACGTTCGGAATGCCATTAACGTTGCCACTAATTGTAAAGGCGGAAAATCCAGTTTTGGTCTCGCCACACGGACGCACGCGCCACTATAAATGTGACCACTACTCTCTTTTCGGCTCGCCCGCATTCGCACAGAGTCAGCCGCTGTGGACGATAACCGTTAGCGATCGCCCACACTCGCTGATTACAACGCCGTCGCCTGCGTTTGAACCGAACGACTATTGCTTGCTGAATTTTACATACCGCAATGGCGCGTTAAACACCTGTGACATCGAGTAGGACCCGGTATTTCCGAACATCATGACGCTTTTCTAGTCTTACGACTCATTTGCTAGCGCGGATTAACTTGGCACCTGCGCTTAAATGCGGAGTGCCCAAAAAAAATAAGTTTCTCGGTTTCATAGGGCTACTGGTGTCGAAGAGTAAACAGTTACTAATCTCATCCACCAATCCGAATAGGTCTTTTTTCCTTTGTTTCTGTAGTTTGTGCTACAAAATACTGCAACCGAAACCGCGAACTTTACAATAAATGTAAATGTAAAGCTCTAAAATACTTCCAGAAAATGAAGCTCAGAATAAAATTAGTCCACGACAAGAGAGGCTTTCGAAATACGTTTGAAAATATGCGTCTCTTTACTTACATTCTTTTATTTCACTGAAGTACTATTGGAAATAGGGCATACTGAACAGCGCACACATTTCTGTACAGCTGTCAAGAAAACATTAATGTTGAAGGAGCGAGGACGTGGAGGGGAGAAGGGGATAACAGTTCCCTTGAATGCGTCTTACGTTCAAATATCTGATTAATTTCTCAGTCTCTTTCACATCGTGATGTAATCCATCTGTTATCTTCCTGTGACTTCACTTCTTGACGATGTATATCTTCTTCCCTTCTAAATTACCTAAACACGTGTATTCCTTATTACCAGATGAAATTTATTCCATAATTCGATTATATTTTTCTCCTCTCTCATTCCTATTACCGAATCCATAATTCCTTCTCTACAATTTCTCCCGCTCAGCAGTTTAAATCTCCATGAACACTACATTTCCCTCTCACTTGACATACTGTGTTGCCTGTTCCATGTCCACACACTATCTCTTCGTCTTATGCTTGAGATGTCGGAACGCACACTCATGTTCAGAAAAAACAGAACTCCTTAAACGAGTAGAGACAGGACGTTCATATTCACAGTACATGTACATTATTTTGTTCTGCAGAGAATGGCTAGTATTTAAACAATGTCGGCCCGCGGTCTCAAGGTCAACATCGACATCAAGGCGCAACACCACCTACCGGTAAACTGGGCCTGCGGCTCACGTTGTCGCTATGCAGGCTGCGAAATAAGCATCAAACGAAAAACTACAAAGAACGAAACTCGTCTAGCTTGAAGGGGGAAAACTGATGGCGCTGTGGTTGGTCCCGTAGATGGCGCTGCCATAGGTCAAACGGATATCAATTGCATTTTTTTTAATAGGAACCGCCATTTTTTATTACATATTCGTGTAGTATGTAAAGAAATATGAATGTTTTAGTTGGACCACTTTTTTCGCATTGTGATAGATGGTGCTGTAATAGTCACAAACGTATAAGTACGTGGTACAGGGTGTTTCAAAAATGACCGGTATATTTGAAACGGCAATAAAACCTAAACGAGTAGCGATAGAAATACACCGTTTGTTGCAATATGCTTGGGACAACAGTACATTTTCAGGCGGACATACTTTCGAAATTACAGTAGTTACAATTTTCAACAACAGATGGCGCTGCAAGTGATGTGAAAGATATAGAAGACAACGCAGTCTGTGGGTGCGCCATTCTGTACGTCGTCTTTCTGCTGTAAGCGTGTGCTGTTCACAACGTGCAAGTGTGCTGTAGACAACATGGTTTATTCCTTAGAACAGAGGATTTTTCTGGTGTTGGAATTCCACCGCCTAGAACACAGTGTTGTTGCAACAAGACGAAGTTTTCAACGGAGGTTTAATGTAACCAAAGGACCGAAAAGCGATACAATAAAGGATCTGTTTGAAAAATTTCAACGGACTGGGAACGTGACGGATGAACGTGCTGGAAAAGTAGGGCGACCGCGTATGGCAACCACAGAGGGCAACGCGCAGCTAGTGCAGCAGGTGATCCAACAGCGGCCTCGGGTTTCCGTTCGCCGTGTTGCAGCTGCGGTCCAAATGACGCCAACGTCCACGTATCGTCTCATGCGCCAGAGTTTACACCTCTATCCATACAAAATTCAAACGCGGCAACCCCTCAGCGCCGCTACCATTGCTGCACGAGAGACATTCGCTAACGATATAGTGCACAGGATTGATGACGGCGATATGCATGTGGGCAGCATTTGGTTTACTGACGAAGCTTATTTTTACCTGGACGGCTTCGTCAATAAACAGAACTGGCGCATATGGGGAACCGAAAAGCCCCATGTTGCAGTCCCATCGTCCCTGCATTCTCAAAAAGTACTGGTCTGGGCCGCCATTTCTTCCAAAGGAATCATTGGCCCATTTTTCAGATCCGAAACGATTACTGCATCACGCTATCTGGACATTCTTCGTGAATTTGTGGCGGTACAAACTGCTTTAGACGACACTGCGAACACCTCGTGGTTTATGCAAGATGGTGCCCGGCCACATCGCACGGCCGACGTCTTTAATTTCCTGAATGAATATTTCGATGATCGTGTGATTGCTTTGGGCTATCCGAAACATACAGGAGGCGGCGTGGATTGGCCTCCCTATTCGCCAGACATGAACCCCTGTGACTTCTTTCTGTGGGGACACTTGAAAGACCAGGTGTACCGCCAGAATCCAGAAACAATTGAACAGCTGAAGCAGTACATCTCATCTGCATGTGAAGCCATTCCGCCAGACACGTTGTCAAAGGTTTCGGGTAATTTCATTCAGAGACTACGCCATATTATTGCTACGCATGGTGGATATGTGGAAAATATCGTACTATACAGTTTCCCAGACCGCAGCGCCATCTGTTGTTGAAAATTGTAACTACTGTAATTTCGAAAGTTTGTCTGCCTGAAAATGTACTGTTGTCCCAAGCATATTGCAACAAACGGTGTAATTCTATCGCTGCTCGTTTAGTTTTTATTGCCGTTTCAAATATACCGGTCATTTTTGAAACACCCTGTATCAAGTAACATTCCGCCAGTGCGGACGGTATTTGCTTCGTGATACATTACCCGTGTTAAAACGGACCGTTTACCAATTGCGGAAAAGGTCGAGATCGTGTTCATGTATGGCTATTGTGATCAAAATGCCCAACGGACGTGTGTATATGTATGCTGCTCGGTATCCTGGATGACATCATCCAAGTGTTCGGACCGTTCGCGGGATAGTTATGTTATTTAAGGAAACAGGAAGTGTTCAGTCACTTGTGAAACGTCAACCACGACCTGCAACAAGTGATGATGCCCAAGTAGGTTTTTAGCTGCTGTCGCGGCTAATACGCACATCAGTAGCAGACAAATTGCGTGAGACTCGGAAAACTCTAAAACGTTGGTGTTGAGAATGCTACGTCAACATCGATTACACCCGTACCATATTTCTATGCACCAGGAATTGCATGGCGACGTTTTTGAACGTCGTGTACAGTTCTGCCACTGGATGCAAGAGAAATTACGGGACGATGACAGATTTTTTACACGCGTTCTATTTAGCGACGAAGCGTCAGTCACCAACAGCGGTAACGTAAACCGGCATAATATGCACTATTGGGCAACGGAAAAGCCACGATGGCTGCGACACGTGGAACATCAGCATTCTTGTCGGGTTAATGTATGGTGCAGCATTATGGGAGGAAGGATAATTTGGACCCCATTTTATTGATGGCAATCTAAATCGTGCAATGTATGCTGATTTCTTACGTGATGTTCTACACATGTTACTACAAGATGTTTCACTGCATGAAAGAATGGCGATGTATTTCCAACATGATGGATGTCCGGCACATAGCTTGCGTGCGGTTGAAGCGGTATTGAATAGCATATTTCATGACAGGTGGATTGGTCGTCGAAGCACCATACCATGGCCCGCACGTTCACCGGATCTGACGTCCCCGGATTTCTTTCTGTGGGGACAGTTGAAGTCTGGAGTCTTTACTTTGAAGACCTGACAACAGCTGAACTGAACTGAGTTCAATTGTTATTCAGTATTCGAAGTAAACACCTCTGTGTGTGACTGTGTGTGTGAAATATTATGGGACTTAACTGCTAAGCTCATCAGTCCCTAAGCTTACACACTACTTAACCTAAATTATCCTAAGGACAAACACACACCCATGCCCGAGGGGGGACTCGAACCTCCGCCGGGACCAGCCACACAGTCCATGACTGCAGCGCCTAGACCGCTCGGCTAATCCCGCGCGGCAAGTAAACACCTCAAAAACGAATTCACGGTATCCAGATACTGATGGCTCCAGTATGCAAGTACCGATAAACCAGACTGTCTGCACATGGAGTGCATAGGGGCTTGAAGATGTCATTATCAGAAGTCGTAGGTGGTAGTCTAAGTAAAATAACTTTTCAAAACGTACTAGTGTTTAGGTCGGTCATGGAGACGTGATCGGATGGCCGAGGCGGTTGGGCGATTGCTAGCGTAAAGCGGGGAATCCAGGTTAGAGTCCCATTCCGGCACAAATATTGATATGTTACTAGTAAATCGTATAGCTGTTATATAATCGTATTCGAATTTTGCGAATGCATTTCATAAAGATGTAGTGTATAGCAATTGCTCCGTTATGTAACTTCGATTACAACCTGATAATGGTCGACTGCACTACATCTAACTGTAAAGCCAGCTTGTACGTTTGACTGACTAAAATATTTTTTTCTATACAGAGAATATCTTGTACATTACGCAGAGCAGGCTGCTGTTGCAATGTGCTTATTTGCTGATATTATTCGGCAAGAAACGCAACAACAGAGAAAAGAAAACTCACGTAACAAGGTGTCGCGGAATGAATTTCTGTGGTAACGACTTTGTAGGAAGAGAACGCAGAGCACCAGGAAAATTGTACCCAGTATCAGTCGGCGCGCGCACTCGTGAAAGGAAAACAAAGCTTGCTTTTCGGAGGGAGAGCGACCTTTAGACAGTGAGAGCTAATTTTGTGCCGGAGTGCGACAACTGCTGCGGGCTGGTCGCTAAGTGGGAGTCCGCGTCGCGCACAAACTCTCGCAGCGTTTCTGCCGCCTCACCCCTCCTCAGGCAATAAAAGGCGAGCACCTGCTTTTCGCCGGGGATCGCGCGACAAAACCCCTGCTTTGCTCCTTCACGCCGTTGCCTCACCTGCTGGTGGCTGCTTTATCTTCCCCCATTGTTCTCGTTGTGCTTTCAAAATAGACTTAGAAGGGGTCGCAATGAAATCTGAACGTCGACATTTTCAACAGCGTTTGTACCACGTTGGTGGTATTGCGGTGTGTTGTTGTAGATGACATCGCTTACTCTGTCTGCCATAAAGTGCAAATTTTTTTATTTATTTTTATTTCTTTTAATTATCAGCACCTTTACTGGCTTTCAACTCATCTCCACCTATTTCTATCTAGTGCTGATGTTTCCACATCTGTGTAACTACTACATGATATAAATTACGTATCCCTTTGGAAGTCAGATCTAGAAATTGGAGAGATGTGGAGCGATTAAATGTCTCCGACCGTTCTTTCCACCAACCTGTCCTCTTGTAAAGTTTTGTGCCCAGCGGGATCTTCATTGGCGGAGGGTGCTACGTTATCAATTCGAATCTGTGAGTGTGCTTTTTGTGGGATGCCACTTGCCCAGGTCAGTCCCTGTATCTACAGAGGGCAAGATCTGTAGTACTGATAGGCGACACTTTTCGTTAGTGTATGCTGTTTGGTTATTAATAAAATATTCACACATTTATACTGTCTTTTATAGCCCTCAGTATAGCTTTCTTAATTGGATGCTAACTTTTCCATCCAACTTCCGAAATACGATACACATGTGTGGTGAACTGGGGTACTACTCAATTCTTTAGAAAATCAAAATTACTATCTCACCACAGTTATTTAAAGGAAATAGGAAGCCCAAGATCACTGCTGATGGACAAGCTTGTGATTTTACGGTATATTGATAATTTTTACTTATGGACCGTCTGACAGCAACTGAATAAAACACAATTTTAGTGCCATACGCGTTTCGCCTTTATTTTCTGCAAGGCATCATCAGTGGCCTGGAATATGTACATATGTTAGCTATTTTATTGACATTTTTGTCATTGTGCCTATAGGTTATAAACAGTTCTGGTGGTTGGTATTTCCCATTAAGTAGTAATGTTTTGAACTGTACTTAAAGGTTGCGTGGACAATTTCTCACATATTACGCTCCTGTTGCATTTTTGGTGTTGTTCTTCTTCTTATGAACGCCAATTTGCGGTTTTTTCCACATTCCACAGCACTATGCACTGAACGCTTGTTTTAATGCGATGTTTTGGTTTCTGTTGCCGACTGTCAAATGTTTTTGCCAAAGATCGAATGTTATTGCCAAACTTACGAGTGTAACTATTGGAGTATCTGTGGTCTGTTCGTGTATGCATTTGTGTGTGCGTTTGTGTATGTGTATGTGTGTGTGTGTGTGTGTGTGTGTGTGTGTGTGTGTGTGTGTCTTCAGATGGTGTGGGGAAGAGTTTTTTGTTTTTTTCGTTTTATGTTATCATTTCCTTTACTAAGTGTAGTAGGGAGCCTGTGCTGATGTGTATTTGTTCATTTATCACATGTTTGTTTTCTGCTATGGCTTTCTGGATGTGGAAGATTTCTTGCATTTGTATAAGATGTTTGTCATGGTTGCTTATTCTCATTATTTTCATTTCTTGTTCCATGTTTGTAGTATGATGGTTGTAGTGTTTTAAATGCTCTGCAAATGTGGAATGGTTTTGTTTCATACTTCCAACATCTGATATGTTCTTTGTATCTTGTTTCAAAATTCCTGCATTTCATGCCTATGTATACTGCATCACAACTTTGACATTCAAGTTTATATATTCTTGATTGTTGGAATTTGTCCCTCTTGGTAGCTGGCTGGCTTAGGTGTGATTGAAGGGTTTGCCCAGGCTTATATGCTATTTTGAAGCCCTGTCTCTTTAGGATGTTTGCAACTCTGTGTGTTAGTTTATGTGTGTAGGTCATGGTGTACCATCTGGTTCTTTTCTGTGTGGTGTTGTCATTGTGTGTGTTTGTTGAGTGTGTTTGTAAGTTTTCAGCTTGTGAGTTCTTTTGTATTGTGGAACTGTTGTGTTTGTTTTTTATTTTTTGATTGAGCTTGTGTACCACATGATTGTGGTGATTGTTTTACAATTTTAATTTGACTCAAAACAGACTTTATAATAAACTTCAGTTCGGACATTTGCCCTCTTACTGATGCAATATACAAATCTTCACTTTGATTGAATTACATAAACACGAATAAGAATCATAATTTTGCGTCCGCAACCAAAATCATTGATAGTAGGCACGGTCAATAATCGATCACAAACAATCCTGCTTGTTCAACAATATCTCAAGAGACTAATAACACTATACACATCCAACCAAAGTTACACAGCCACGTAATACCACAACTTCAAAGAACAAAGAGACCTTAAAGCTTAATAAAATTGAACTGCCCACGTTAAGATCCACAGTGAAACATGCTTATACTAAAAATACAAAGTGGGCCAACCAAGGTCGCAAAACTTGCACACAGGAATAATAAGAAGTTGCACGTTCGTTAAAGATACACAAACGATTAACACAAGTGTTAAATGAGAATGGCTAGTAATAACTCAAAAAGTAAAATGACCCACATAAACACTAGTATTAACAAAGTGACATAATGACTCAGAGTGATTCCCAAATTGCACCTAACTTTAGAAAACAGCGTTAAGGCCCATAGCAGTGTTTGGAAGCAATAACGCTACGGCCGGCTGGCAATACGAGCGTTCACTCCCCACAGGTTGTACACAGGGTTACATAGCAGGCAGTATATATTTATATATAATCAGACCGGCCCCACAATGAGCGGTCCTGACAAGAATCCATAACCGCGCCGACGCCAGGGAACGAGCAGAATTAACAAACGGCCTGCAGCACAAACAGATTGCAATGAAAACAAGGTCAAATCACAGCCACACTGGAATATATAATAAGCACGCCCCTAAATATCATTTCTATGCCGACGACCTCCAGCTCTACCTAAGCGTCATACCTGAAGATGTAAACACTGCAATCGCTCAGATGAATGATGATGTGTCTTCAGTAGTGACATGAACGAAAAACCTGGGGCTTAAACTAAATGCAAAAAAGACGCAAGTAATCTTAATAGCCCATCAGAAATTAATAAGTTCAGATTTCCGCGAACGGCTACCTCCTATTCTGCTCGACGGTACTCCAATACCGTATCAGAAAACAGTGAATAACTTGGGTGTAACTTTGGATGAGCATCTCAACTGGGCGGAGAATACTGCCGCAGTGTGCCGAAAGACGGCTGCTTGTCTCTATGCTCTCAAAAAGTTTCGGAACATATTTCCACAGGACTTGAAACGCCAGCTCGTGCAAGCACTCGTTCTACCGAACCTCCACTATTGTGATGTGATTCAACAAGGCATGAGTAGTGAAAACAAAAGACGGCTAGAGCTAACCATGAATGCCTGTGTGCGTTACACCTGCAACATTCGCCGATATGATCATGTTAGTGCTTCATACTCCGAGCTAGGGTGGCTGCGGCAGGACAAATTGCGTGACTACCACACTATATGTCTACTTCACCGACTCCTCGTCGCGCAAGCCCCCCAGTACCTTGCTTCATATATTAAAAACCTGTCATGCCATCATAATCGAAACACGAGGTCACTCTTATTTGGTATCCTAGCTGTGCCCACTCACAAAACAAAAACTTTTGCAAACTCCTTCTCAGTTGCCGCTGTCCGCCTCTGGAACAAACTGCCCCTAACCTTGCGCAAAATTCAATCTACTGCTGCTTTCAAGAAGAAGTTGAAGCATTTCCTACTATCATCCTCATAAAGTTCTCCACAAAATTAATGTACGAGGCCAATCCTCTCATCTGTCAAATAGCAAAGCTAGCGTCTCCTATCTTGCTCCTGAGATGCCTTCCTCTTCATCTATCTCTATTAGCCACGTAACCTTCTTTTCCTTTATATTTCCTTAATTATGTTTCATCATGTCTCTGTATTTTTCTCCTCCCTTCACCATGAGTCTCCCTCATACTCCCTGCTGCCAGCACTCCTATCTAAAATCTGTCTCTTCAATAACGTCTAATTATAACAGTACTTACGATCTACGAATATAAACTCTATATGTATGTATTTTTCCAGGTGTATCTTTCTAATTGTTTATTTCACTTTTAGTACTAGATGTAGTTTAACATGCCTACTAAAACATATGAATGTAAAATAAGTAGGATGCCTGGTTAGATGTAAGAGAGAGCCTGATGGCCCTAATCTTGCCAGATTAAATAAATCAATAAATAAATAAAATAAAATAAAAATAAATTCTTATGGAGCAATACTCTAATTTTACCCCTCTCCCAGTAATTTAGCGGGAAACTCAGAGATCACTTCCAGTTGCCTTAAGGCACTTTGAACACTAAATGAACATACCAAATGCTGCCGTGACAAATGATTAAACCATTAACTCTACGGCTGAAGGGCACATGCACAGTCGCAGCCAGTTGTCCTAAAACAAGTTAAAATTGGAATGAAAACCACGTAAAACACACACTCGACAGATGATCATAAACGGAGTGAGGAACATGCGCTTCCTTAAAATAGCCACTGTGGAACCAAGTTCAGAACCATCTCCGGCAGCTACGCATGCCACAATAAGTTTCAACTATCTTCTTAGTTAGAAACACAGAATAAAAATCATACGTAACCTAGAGGCTGTAAATTACTAGCTGGGAAGCAGTTAAGAGTGAGACGAATAACCCACCACAATTTTGCACGTCGAGGCGCCCAATGACCGGCACCGTACATCCGACGCGACAGAGGACAAGGGCGGTGAACACGGCGAGGCCCATGCACCACGGCTAGGGACACGGGCTTGTTTTCAACACAAGTTGGCTCGTTAAAAGCCGACCGAAGCCTCACTCGTCACACGTTCACTCGGAAACCCGCCGGGGGAGCAGTCAAAGGTAGCAGGACAGCCGAATATCGATATCAGCAACGCAAGTCGAACACCCTAGCGCCAGCCGCACTAGTACTACATACTCACAACTAAGTTACGCCCGATATAGAGTACAACATGCTCTGAAAAACACCCGAAACAGACTGACTCTTACGTACTCACATCCAAGTAACGCGCGATACTGCGATACGTGTCCGACGCTCCAGAATGCCCGAAACAGAGATAGGTTTCCTGCCCTCCATAACGCCCGAAACAGATTAACTAGCGCAGCCGCTGTACTTCGTCTCCCAGGCGTGCCAAAGCGACCAGATGGTTTCCGGAGCACTTCGGTTCAATAGCGTTACTCTTATGTTTCTCAAAATTTAATAAACAAAAACGATAGAGTCGTAGGGTAACCATGAGAGATTTGCTGTATTAAAAACTGAGTTAAATGCAATGAAAAGTATATAAATAATTAATAAGAGAAGTCAGGCATTTTGGCGCCTAGCATCCGAACGTGCCGACCAATCAGAAACAAGTTCAGTACAATTGGCGTACTCTCCCACGGGACTGGTACATACTGTACCATCTTTCGCTTGCACCTCACACCACTTTTGTACCACACGCTACTTCACGTGTATCAATCTGCATCAAGGCGATCTTCTAGCAAAATAAAATACGGGCAGTCACAGCCAGGAATATCACAAGGATTCTCTTATATTGTAATCTCTGTCTGCCTCTACTATTTGTGCCCTCTACTGCTCCTACCACCATCTTGCTAAATGTCCCTGGAAGAGGGAGGCCATAGCAGATACACAGCGTGACCCAAAAGTCCGTTCACATTTGAAAATTCTTCACGGAATAACATAGGTAGAGACCTAAAAATTTGCACACATGCTTGAAATGAAATGGGGTCTTATTGAAACCAAAAAAGTGCACGAAATGACCAACATATGGCGCTTCTCGTGATACAGAATCAATCATTAGCGTAGCTATTGATTTTTAGCAAAGACTATCTCCTTTATAACAAATCCTCAACTTGTCAAAGGTACCTGCAGTGGAGGGACAATTTTGTGAACAGCACTGTCCAGCTTATCAGTAGGTATGGTGAGAAATTCCCGTCGGGTGTTATCTGTTAGGATGCCTGAATACGAGGTGCATTCAAGTTCTAAGGCCTCCGATTTTTTTTTTCCGGACTGGAAAGAGATAGAAACATGTGCATTGTTTTAAAATGAGGTCGCGTTCATTGTCAATACATCCCAGAGATGGAAGCACCATATGGCAGATGGAATTTTACCGCCAGCGGCGAGAATGAGAACTGTTTTAAATACTTAAAACGGCGACGTTTTCCTTACTTGAACAGCGTGCAATCATTCGTTTTCTGAATTTGCGTGGTGTGAAACCAATTGAAATTCATCAACAGTTGAAGGAGACATGTGGTGATGGAGTTGTGGATGTGTCGAAAGTGTGTTCGTGGGTGCGACAGTTTAATGAAGGCAGAACATCGTGTGACAACAAACCGAAACAACCTCGGGTTCGCACAAGCCAGTCTGATGACATGATCGAGAAAGTGGAGAGAATTGTTTTGGGGGATCGCCGAATGACTGTTGAACAGATCGCCTCCAGAGTTGGCATTTCGGTGGGTTCTGTGCACACAATCCTGCATGACGACCTGAAAATGCGAAAAGTGTCATCCAGGTGGGTGCCACGAATGCTGACGGACGACCACATGGCTGCCCGTGTGGCATGTTGCCAAGCAATGTTGACGCGCAATGACAGCATGAATGGGACTTCCTTTTCGTCGGTTGTGACAATGGATGAGAAGTGGATGCCATTTTTCAATCCACAAACAAAGCGCCAGTCAGCTCAATGGAAGCACACAGATTCACCGCCACCAAAAAATTTCGGGTAACCGCCAGTGCTGAAAAAATGATGGTGTCCATGTTCTGGGACAGCGAGGGCGTAATCCTTACCCATTGCGTTCCAAAGGGCACTACGGTAACAGGTGCATCCCACGAAAATGTTTTGAAGAACAAATTCCTTCCTGCACTGCAACAAAAACGTCCGGGAAGGGCTGCGCGGCGCAACAGTTTCTTCGTGATAACAACTTTGAAGTGATTCCTCATGCTCCCTACTCACCTGACCTGGCTCCTAGTGACGTTTGGCTTTTTCCAACAATGACAGACACTCTTCGTGCCCGCACATTCACCAGACGTGCTGCTATTGCCTCAGCGATTTTCCAGTGGTCAAAACAGACTCCTAAAGAACCCTTCGCCGCTGCCATGGAATAATGGCGTCAGCGTTGTGAAAAATGTGTACGTCTGCAGGATGATTACGTCGAGAAGTAACGCCAGTTTCATCGATTTCGGGTAAGTATTTAATTAGAAAAAAAATCGGAGGCCTTAGAACTTGAATGCACCTCGTAGTTCGGACGACTGCGGAAGACATGCGATTTCTGGTAATCCCACAACCAATAAGAACCATGACGGAAGCAGCGGCTCAGTACGTGATCCTCACCAAAAGATGTGCGCAGGAGATATTTCATACATGTAAGCAATATGGGATAGAGCGCCATCCTGCATAAAGGTCGTGTTGTGTTGTGGTCGTGTTTTCCATGGAGGGGGCTTGCACCCCTTGTTTTTGTGCGTCGCACTACCACAGCACAGGTCTGCATTGATGTTTTAAACACCTTCTTGCTTCCCACTGTTGAATAACAGTTCGGGGATGGCGATTGCATCTTTCAACACGATCGAGCACCTGTTCATAATGCACGGCGTCTGGCAGAGTGGTTACACGACAATAACATCCCTGCAATGGACTGACCTGCAGAGAATCCTGACCTGAATCCTATAGGACATCTCTGGGACTTCGTGCCAGGTCTCACCGACCGACATCGATACCTCTGCTCATTGCAGCACTCTGAGAAGAATGGGCTGCCATTCCCCAAGAGATCTTCCAGCACCTGATTGAACGTATGCCTGGGAGGGTGGAAGCTGTCATCAAGGCTAAGGGTGGGCCAACACCATACTGAATTCCAGCATTACCGATGGAGGGCGCGACGAACTTGAAAGGCTTTCTCAGTCAGGCGTCCGGATACTTTTGATCACATAGTGTAGCTTTCTTATGGAGACAGGATTTTGCAATGTAATAGCAAACCTTAACTAACAAAGCGTTTTCCGGTCAAGGCAACATGCCGCAGCTGCTGGTGCCTCTGACCCCCCCCCCCCCTCTCACTGCAGCTCATTTTATACACTATTCGCATGTGACGTCACTGCAGTGTTGCTGTCCAGCGGCATCTGATGGCCGGCTTTTGTACTCGTTTTCGGTTTCAATAAAACACCATGTCATTTTAGGCATGTCTGTCAAGTTTTACCTTTCTACCTACATTATTCCGTAAATTAGTGCATTTACAAATGTTAACGGACTTTCGGGTCATCCTGTGCTACGAATCTTCCCCTTATCTTCGTAAGGACCCACTAGAAACTTTTCTTTTTAGTACTTCCTCATTTCGTTCCTTATCGATCCAATTAATGTTCGTCTTTCTTGAATAGCACTTTATTTACAATTCTTTCAGTTTGTTTTCTTCCATTTTTTCACAGTGCACGCTTCACATCTATACAATGTTGTGCTCCAGGCGTACATTACCTATGACTTCTTCCCCATTTCCTTATCAAAATCGGACACCTGCATTCCTCCTTTAAAGAAGAAACCGTGCCTCACCAGCGGCACTCTCCTTCCGGCATCTTCCTTGCTTCTGTCATCGTGTGTAATTTTGCTCTCTAGACATTTGAATACTGTCACGCGTTATTTTACTGCAGCATTCCGAATTTTCATGTTGAAAGTCCCTATTCTCCTTTCTACTATACTTCAACACATTCCCTTTTGTTTCGTTTATCCATGAGCCATACACTGTCTTCCCGAGACTAATTTTAATCCTGGCGTTTAAGCGAAGTAAGCGCTGTAACTACAGTGGCAGCTTGAGATAACAACTGTAAACAATAGATGTGAATTCGACATTCAGTTGTGAGCAGGCAGTGTCAAGGGGTGGACGTGTGGCTGTTGGGTGTCAACGCTGTTCAGGCAAAAATTGCAATGAAGCAACATCTCTAAATTAAGTGCTCAAGATATTTGCAGAATGTTTTGAAGAAGGGTAAATTGTGTGCAAATTTACCCCATAGACCTTGACCCCCGATCAATTATGACAACATGTGGATGTCCGCCTCGATTTGTTTGGAATGCAAGACGCGCACAGATCTTTTCTGGAAACATCATCACTGGTGACCAGACTTAATGTTGTCAGTGCGAAACTACCACAGAACGACAAAGGGCAGAACTTCACACGGAGGGTCAATGCTTTGACAACATAACCGACATGTGACACACGAGTTGAATAATCCCAAAAAGGACTTTTCTGACAGTTTTATATGATTGCGTGAACGTTTTGTGCTTTGCAGCTCACTCTGTCACGTGCTCAATACGCAGTCTCACAGGAGAACATAGCACCTCCGTCTCCTTTATAGTGAGCACTCAATATCAGACGATGTCCACGCCCCTTGCATAAGCTACAAAACCTGGTTACAACAATAAAAGCGTACAACACTACCGCCTTCTGGTGGCCGGTCTGCTCGTTACAGAGAACGGCCACTGTAATTGTTTACTTACCTGCCAGTGATGTGTACGTGTATGTAGCTGCACTGACAACCGATTATGTTTTCTCGTCGCTACGCACTTCTTTGTCAGGTATTGCAATAGATCACATAGCTGATTAGGATATCAAACACAATTCGTAGCCGGGCGGTATAGCTACGTGGTCTAAGCGTCTTGCCACGGTTCGAGCGCCTCCCCCCCGCATCTCCCCCTCGGCCGGAGGTTCGAGCCCTCCCTCGGGCATGGCTGTCTGTGTTGTCCTTAGATCAAGTTAGATTAAGTAGTGATTAAGCCTAGGAGCCGATGACCTCAGCAGTTTGGACCCATAGGAACTTACCACCACCACCACCAACAACAACAACAACAACAATTCGAAACCACTTTGCTGACACTTGTGTGAATTAACTGGCAGACAGAGGGCAAACTATGCAGTTCCAGGTGGAAAATATCCAGTTTTCCGTCCCACACAATATAGTAAGCGCAGCCGCCGTTTCTTCTGTGTATCTTGCAGAATGGAGCGACATAGGCAGTAGAAGCGCAAAATTTTACGATTGTGCTACAATGCGGTGGCCTATAGTCTTTTGGCTCACTAGAGTAGCAATCTTAACAAATTTTACGTATTAAAAATATATTTAAATTTTATAATTTATCGTTTAATATTAAGAATGAAAAAACGTATGATTGTAGCAGCGAGAATCCAATCCGAGCTGAGAAATTGCCAGTCAGTGCGCTTGACTACTCGAGCACGGCGCTGTAGCACACAGTGTTCTCCGTTCCTCATACACTGCACTGGCGCTATATTCACTTTCAAAGAAAATTACTGACCTACTCCTGTGACCAACGTAGCACTCATCGTGTCGGATCGAATGACGTCACATCAGAGCATGAAAAAAAATGTGCAAATGTGTGTGAAATCTTATGGGACTTAACTGCCAAGGTCATCAGTCCCTAAGCTTATACACAACTTAACCTAAATTATCCTGAGGACAAACACACACACACACACCCATGCCCGAGGGAGGACTCGAAGCTTCGCCGGGACCAGCCGCACAGTCCGTGACTGCAGCGCCCTAGACCGCTCGGCTAAACCCGCTCGGCATCAGAGTGTCTGTTGTGGGTTGGCAGGAGAGCCAACACCCTATTAATAGAGGAAGCCGAACGGCACGCATTTTAGCTCACGCAGGCTGGCGTGAGGTCTGGAACAGGACAAGGCAATTAGAATTTAGAAAAACGGACGTAGCTGGTGGAATACTTAACTTTAATCCATTAATGGTGAACGTCGGTCTGACGGTACATGAATCACAAGATCAACAGCAACTGATAATGGCGCCTTGCTAGGTCGTAGCAAATGACGTAGCTGAAGGCTATGCTAACTATGGTCTCGGCAAATGAGAGCGTATTTTGCAAGTGAACCATCGCTAGCAAAGTCGTCTGTACAACTGGGGCGAGTGCTAGGAAGTCTCTCTAGACCTGCCGTGTGGCGGCGCTCGGTCTGCAATCACTGACAGTGGCGACACGCGGGTCCGACGTATACTAACGGACCGCGGCGGATTTAAAGGCTACCACCTAGCAAGTGTGGTGTCTGGCGGTGACACCACAGTGTCCACAGTCCGAAACAGACAGCTGCATCCCTTCTCCGAGTTGATCGTAGCACGGATGACCTTTTCGGCACTGGAAACTGGTTTCTGGTTATCGCGGAGAGAGCGCTACACAACATGTTTACGTCCGTTTTACTGGGATACCGGCCGGCCGGTGTGGCCGAGCGGTTCTAGGCGCTTCAGTCTGACACCGCGCGACCGCTACGCTCGCAGGTTCGAATCGTGCCTCGGGCATGGACGTGTGTGATGTCCTTAGGTTAGTTAGGTTTAAGTAGTTCTAAGTCTATGGGACTGATGACCTCAGCTGTTAAGTCCCATAGTGTTCGGAGCCATTTGAACCATTTGCATACCAGCACGCAGTCGAAGAGAAATATGGTAATCTTAGTGCGATTTTTAGTTCACACTGTAAGATAACTCGAAATATTTTAACGCAGTTTTTACTGTGAGCTGTAAGACATTAGCATATGACACCCGGCCGCCGCTGTGTATCGCTTGATCTGACAGCTTTTCTCTCTCTCTCTCTCTCACTTATTCACTCAGTGACTCACGCAGCAGCAGCAGATGTCAGTGGTTGTATACGGGGTGTGCGCGTGTAAAGCGCCCCTCTGCTAATGAATCCAGCTCAGCGGGCAGAGCTGGACCTCTCTGGCCGGCCGCCCGCCCTGTGGTGTGGCCACACCCCGTGACGCAGCGCCGGCCAGCCCAGGGACACGCCTGGCGCCCCCTCCTCCCCCCCCCCCACCCCCCCACCCATTGCGGGCGGCGCCTATTAACAGACCGCAGAGGCAGGCGAGCGGACCGGTCAGGTGGCGCTAATTGCTCACCTGTGGCCGCCACAGCTGGATGAGCTGCAGTAATGCCCTCTAACCAGCTGCGCCGCGCGCGCAAACACGCACTCCCCCCCGTACAACTGCGTCCACACGCTCCCTCTGCCGTGTCGCTTTCCCAGGTACATCATTTCACTCGCTACCGCTAAAGTTAGTACGCTGGTAGAGGATATCGGGACCGCCTCCACAGCCGAGTGGTCACCGTTGCTGACTGCCGTGTGGAGGACCCGGGTTCGATTACCGATACTCCAAGGGACTTTTTTTCCTCGGTATGAGGACTGGACTGAGATGGACTCAGCCTCGTGATGCCAATTGAAGAGCTACGGGACCGAGTTGCAGCGGCTACAGGCCACGAAAACTGACAACGGCCGGGAGGGTGGTGCACTGACCCCCCCTCCACACACACACACACACACACACACACACACACACACACACTCACCTAACACCCCCCCCCCCCCCACATAAAAGAAAAGGCCGCTCCGCGCTCTGTGTGACGTCATTCAGAGCGGGCCTAGCTTGGCACACTACTACGCTTCAAAATAAAAACAATTGTAACGTGTGTTCATGGATGATGTAAATAAATAAATGAACCACGTTAGTTCCTTCTTAACTATTTTCAGA
Source organism: Schistocerca piceifrons (assembly GCF_021461385.2). Classification (NCBI taxonomy): domain Eukaryota; kingdom Metazoa; phylum Arthropoda; class Insecta; order Orthoptera; family Acrididae; genus Schistocerca; species Schistocerca piceifrons. The sequence continues at coordinate 1,213,130,111 of NC_060138.1, forward strand.
TGTGTTCTCGTTCAAACTGTCTAAAACACTCCACCGACAGCACTCGGTGACTGTTCACAAACTGAGAAAGCTTGATTAGTAAAAGTTCGCCTCACTAGAAGAATAGCGCTGTTTTCCTGAAAGAACTGTCTTAGAATGCTGGTGTCCAAATCTATTGAAAAGTGTGATGCTGCGTATAAAATATTTGCCACTACACTGATGTGTTTCGATTCACGTTAATATAGGCTGATAGAGGTTGCTAACATTGGCTGGCCTCCTCTCTCTCTCTCTCTCTCTCTCTATCTCTCTCTCTCTGTCGGTAAGTAACCGACTCTTGCAGACTGGACTGTCATTTGCTCATAACTTAACTCATGTTTCTTTTATATTTCGATCGTGTTTAACAATTTTGCCTTTTGTACTTACTTTGACAGTAACGCACTTACAAGGGGAGGCCGCCAACTGTGAAATTCAGATTCGATTCATACTGCGCATAATAAAAGCTCATGGCCAGAGGTGTATTGTGGCAAAGCACCAAGATGCACTTCTCAGCCGTTGTCGAGAAAATCGACAGTTAAAAGAAACCGTTGCGGTGAAATACTCTCTACGATTAACAGCTTTCTACAGCGTCGTGGCGCAGAGGTAAAATCTGGGGTTAGGAATCCGAAGGTCGCCGGATCGAAACTCGGGCCATGCAATTTTTTTTATTATTAGTTTTTTGTAATTCATATATATATATATATATATATATATATACACTATTAATGAATTGCTTATGCATGTTGGTGAAGGCGGATCGCTCTCCAATTGTACCGCCTCCATTTTTCCGTTTGTTTAACAGGGTGTACCAAAGCTCTCCCGTCCGCACTGATTTTCCACGATGTTATAAGTTACGCTAGGGAGCGCATCTACCTTCTTTCGAAGTTAGCAGGCAACTACGCTGTTATGCGGCGGCTCGTTTCGGCCCATTCAACATCTGTCCTTCAAGTGTAACGAGCGAGTAACGGAGTTTATATTTCATACGTGCCACAGCAAATTTGTGTTCGTGGGGTCTCTATTCTAATTCGAACGTTTGACTTACGCTATACGTATTCGTTTCGGAATATCGTTTCTACGTCTTCCGTTAACTATACGTGGTTAACATTATGAAGACAATTAATAACATTTGTGGAATACAACTTTGTTTGTGGAAAACATAATGATGTTCGAAATCGCCAGTTTTTCCACGACAAACGACTTTCAACAACTTATTATATGCATAATTGTTGCAACTGATTGCCGGAAACTATATATATATATATATATATATATATATATATATATATATATATTTGAATTACAAAAAACAAATACTAAAAAAAACGTTGCATAGTGCGAGATTCGATCCGGCGACCTTCGGATTACGAACCCAAGCGCTTACCGCTGCACCACGACGCTGTAGAAAATTATTAAACGTAGAGGGTATTTCACTGCAACGGTTTCTTTTAACTGTCGATTTTCTGGACAACGGCTGAGAAGTGCATCTTGGTGCTTTGCCACATTACACCTCTGGCCATGAGCTTTTATTATGCGCAATATGAATCGAATCTGAATTTTACAATTGGCGGCCTCCCCTTGTTAGGTAGATAATTGTGAGTGAACTCAATATACACGTCCGTTTCACAGTTTTGTGTGGAGTGCACAGAAAATAACTCAGCCCGTACCTTCACAGACGGAGCGATAGGGGAGGGCAAATGGCAGTGGTGGGGGCTCCCTTCTGAACGGTCGGATCCTATGCAGAAACGTATCTCTAGTGCAGCTAGTAAGCTACTGCTAGCGAGTCTGCAAACGATTTTATTAACAGGTTATCTTGCAACGAAAGATAATTCGTTAAATATGGATATTCAGAGTTTCTCGCTCGAGTACCAAAATACAAATACCTTGCATTCGCATAAACAGCGCATCACTCAGAGCGAAACATATGCGACTGCAAAGTACAAGAAGAAATTATCGTAAAAAAAAAAAAATTGGTTCAAATGGCTCTGAGCACTATGGGACTCAACTGCTGAGGTCATTAGTCCCCTATAACTTAGAACTAGTTAATCCTAACTAACCTACGCACATCACACACATCCATGCCCGAGGCAGGATTCGAACCTGCGCCCGTAGAGGTCTCGCGGTTCCAGACTGCAGCGCCTAGAACCGCACGGCCATCTTAAAAATAGAAAGAGTAAAAAATATAGCAAATGTAGCTGACAGTGACAAGTAAAGAACATGTGCACGTGGAACTTATGTTTCAGCCATTAAATGTAATTTACAATAGCGAATATTGACAACCACCAGCTGTAGACTGGAATGACAACAATGAAAATCTGTGCCGCACCGGGACTCCAAACCGGATTTCCCGTTTATTGCTAGCCAGCGGTCACCTTAGTATTTGACTATCCGTGCACTATCTATTCACGGCCGGCCCCAAACTTCCATATGTCGTCAACCATGCGTCTACAACTTGTACATTCATTACGTACACTCTCGTATATGTGAGACATTTTACTTGAAAGCCAACATCGAGCCATGCATGTCCAAAGGAACCTTGCATCGTAATTCAGAATAACACAGACAGAGTAGTACGGTATGTTTCAGTCCCCTGGCAGCCGGTCCAACACATATATGTAAAAGTTTCTTTTCTTTGATCTGCATCTTCTGGAAGTAGTGAAGCTATGTTTTCCGCTCCTACTTTAGACTATTTGTTGTGTGATTGCAATAGCTAGCAGTTCCTGCAATCTTCTCAAGCGTAGTTCTTACTGAGACTTTTGTTTCCCCGTTTGCCTCTTTGAAGATAAATTTAATGTAATTGCATATAATCATACGTGCCTGATAATGATAAGCTTTTCCAACACATGCAGTGCATGAAGACTACGGTGCCGTGCTTTGTAGTGAAGGGACAGCAACGAGAACGTCTGAAGCGTGCAGTTCGACAGGCAACAAAGGTCTGACATGCTACCCTTTAAAGGTATGAATCGGCCGGCGTTAAGGGCAGAAAATGCGTTTCTGCGCCTGTACCATATTATTTCGTGTGAACTGTAAGCGCCAGATTATGTTAAAATATACTGTAATGCAGGAAGACAAGCAGTTCATAGTGACATAAAAGGCTCTTCAGGTGATTACTTCATTTCACTGATCCATCACATCTGATACACATCGGTTAGCACAAGTTGTATTCCATCATTTTGATGGCGGCAAAATTTATTATTTCACGGACCAAACACAAACCTGTGTACTATGCAAGATCGTATGAATCGTTCATTAAAAGACTTGCCGTTCGGGAAATCTTTCTAAATCCAATTAAATTGAGTGCCCCGATATCTATCACGATTTCCTAGTAGAAATTCATCTTACTTCGGACGAAAATATCAAATGGCTCTAAGCACTATGGGACTTAACATCTGAGGTCATCATTCCCTAGACTTAGAACTACTTAAACCTAACTAACCTCAGGACATCAAGCACATCCATGCCCGAGGCAGGATTCGAACCTGCCACCGTAGCAGCAGCGCAGTTTCGGCCTGAAGCGCCTAGAACCGCTCGGCCACAGCGGCCGGCTGACGAAAATATCAAGATTAAAGTTAAGGGACGTTTAAGAGATTTGAAAAATTTCAAACAGTATTTCCTTGCTCCATCTAGTAAAAACAACTGTATTGGCAATCGCTTGCAAAAGACAATAATTTTGGAATCCACATTAAGCGTAAATTGAAACAAGCAGCTACTCTAAAACAACCAGTGACTATGGTACAGAAAATAAATCTTCGTCACCGATAAATTTCTGGTTAAGCTTAAAGACGGAGGCTCCAGTGCTATCAAATACAGCGGTTACCACTTCATTACCTGCCTCGTCTACGTATCTGTGCGAAAAGGCTTTACCTTCTTACGCATATATAAAAAATAGAACTTAGAAACAAACATCAAAGCGAAAGTAATTTGAAACAGTTTTTATCTTCTATGGTTCCGGATTTCAAAGCAATTTCACGTTCAAAGCAAGCGGATCCTCTCGAACGAATTCCGAGGAAGCCAGTTAATCCCAGTCTACAGCAGTAGGGCTCGGGGGGGAAAACGTGGAGTGACGCACGGCTCTGGTTGTAGTGCAGACGAATGCAAGTAAACGGGTATACTTCAGCTTATACTGATAGCTTTAATACAGCCACATTAAATCACTGACAGTCACATGCAAGTACACTGAAGCGCCAAAGAAACTGGTATGGGCATTCGTATTTAAATACAGAGATACGTAATCAGGCAGAATACGGTGCAGCTGTTGCCAACGCCAATATACAACAAGTCGTCAATTCTCTATATAAGACAAAAAGTAACTGGCGCAGTTGTTAGGCCGGTTAAAGCTGCTACAACGGCAGGTTACCAAGAGTTAAGTGGGTTTGAACGTGGTGGTACAGTCGGCACACGAGCGATGGTACACAGCATCTCCGAGGTAGCGATGAAGTAGGGATTTTCCCGTACGACCGTTTCACGAGTGTATCTTGAAATCAAGAATCCGGTAAATGAGCCTGCAAGAACGGGACCCACGAAGACTGAAGAGAATCGTTTAACGTGACAGAAGTGCAACGCTTCCGCAAATTTCTGCAGATTTCAAAGCTGGGCCATCAACAAGTGTCAGCGTGCGAACCATTCAATCAAACATCATTGATATGGGCTTTCGGGGCCGAAGGCCCACTGTTGTATCCATGACGACTGCACGACACAAAGCTTTACGCCTCGCCTGGCCCCATCACCACCGACACTGGATTGTTGATGACTGGAAACATGATGCCTGATCGGACGAGTCTTGTTTCAGATTGTATCTAGCGGATGGACATATACGGGTATGGAGACAACCTCATGAATCCATGGACCCTGCATACTAGGAGGGGCTGTTCAAGCTGGTGGAGGCTCTGCAATGGTGTGGGGCGTGTGCAGGTGGAGTGATATGAGACCCACGATACGTCTAGATACGACTCTGACAGGTGACACGTACGTAAGCATCCTGTCTGATAATCTGCATCCATTCATATCCTTTGTCCATTCCGACGGACTTGGGAAATTCCAGCAGGACAGTGCGACACACCACAAGTCCAGAGTTGCTACAGAGTGGCTCCAGGAATTCTCTTCTGCGTTTAAACACTCCCGATGGCCACCAAACAGCCGATACCTGAACGTAATTTTGTCTGATATGGATGTCTTGCAACGTGCTGTTCAGAAGAGATACCCACCTCCTCGTACTCTTACGGGTTTAAGGACAGTCCTGCAATATTAATGGTGTCATTTCACTCTAGCACAACTTGAGACATTAGTCGAGTCCATACCACGTCGTGCTGCGGCACTTTTGCGTGCTCGCGGGGGGCCCTGCACGATTGTAGGCAGGTGTACCAGTTTCTTTGGCTCTTCAGTGTATGTACACGTCAGAAGCAATGGGTACAAACAAAATGCGAAAGAATGATGTAGAACAGCAAACCATATTTGGATATTGTATTTTATGGGAAAAGTAATCATTATCAGTATTAAATGTATTCCGTATTGCATTGTTCTTTCAATGAAATATGTATGAATTATGACTCCAAATTAACAGAACCGTCACAAAACTTGCGACAGACCAAAAATTTTACATCGTTTTTACAGTGTAATTGAAGGTTCTTACCGAAATAAGCCAACTTTGCATCTAAAACACAGGGTGACGGATATTTTCTCCTTTCTTTAAACCACACCTGAGCACTTTATCTTGGAATCTTTCTAATTTTGACAATAGTCTTACACGGCGCCTTTACTTCTGCTTATTCTCCATTTATGATGTGTATACCAGCAACTACTATAACTTCTCGGATCTAGAATTTTTTTTTACCTGTCTTGAGGATGTGGAAGATTTGTTTTGTCATCCTATTGTCATTCATTCAGTCTAAGTGTCCAAAAAATAATTTTCGTCTCTTTATCGTTTCTCTTATTTTCTCTACGTTTTGTTACATCTCACCACTTTACAGGCTCCTGTGTCTCCTTTCTGACGTAAAAATTTCCTCGTAATTCTTTCTGCAGTAACGTTTTCTGCGAGCTACATTTTCTTCCTCGTCAGAAAGACGTCGTCATGCAGTGTTTTATGGCGTCGTCAAGGCTAAGCTGCAGCCGGAATACAGACCCGAGTCGCGGATTTCATTAAATTCCGTTGTAAAGACGTGCATAAGCAGGCGCAGGAGGTAGCAACGTTCCTCCTGTATTTTGGACCTGAAAGCTGCCTAGCTTGAACAAAATAAATAATAATGGTTAAAAACGTATCTAGAGTGTTTTGTTCGTGAAGTTATAAAAAAGATCGCTGTTATCTCCTGCGACATAGTGCCGCAATAGTAACGATACTAAAACTGACCTTTGACCCTCATTATGTACACACAGTTTTGTGTGTGTGTGTGTGTGTGTGTGTGTGTGTGTGTGTGTCTGTGCTGTCATCTTCAATAGATGCCTCATTGAGATGTTTTAGTGATATAGCATTCAAAAACCGAGTACTTATACAGTGTCCCTGAGAACTTTCAACCCTGAATAAAGCTATCAAAGTAGAAGTGTGTCTTTTCATCATGACCAGATGGACTTTATGGCATTTACAGGTTTTTCGGATATATAAAAACATGAAAACGTATCAAAACTGGCCAAAAATATCACAAGGTAAAGTCAAGAAACCTTCGTTTCGCAGGCGAGTTGTCCTTTTGCATAATTGTTCAGTCACATACTACGGGGGATGGTAATTTTATTTCTTTGTTCTTTGTATACATTTTTCCTGGAAGCGTCAGTGAACATAACAGAAGAAGAACTCGGGCTGGTGCTGGTCTAGCAGCTGCACATGCAATATTGACTTGCAAATCGAAACAGTGCCAATTCATGCATATGTGATGGTCCACTGTAGTTTGCCTATTGGTGTTTAAACTTACTGTCCATTCATACTATAGATAGCCATTGTCTCTGCTGAATACATTTGCATAGATTTATATTTAAAATTTCGGCTGAATTTCATTACAGTGACACATAGTCTTTTGCAAAAATTAATATTTACAATATGGAAATAGCCCGAGGCAAAAAAAGGAACGACTCTTGCGTAAGTGTCAAGATGAGCAAAAGAGTAAATAAAGGCCCCGGAAGGAAGTTGCTTCAAGAGAAATATATTAACTTGGACTTTAGTTAAATGCTTGACAAATTCTCTGTCTCTATAGCGATTCAAAATATTGCATAGAAACTGAAGCAGCTTTTAGTGGCGTCGAAGTAAAATAACTTTCAACTGCTATATTTCAGTAAATATTCCTATGTCAGCGCGTTCGGGACAGTTACATGAAAAAGACATGAGTCTGCTGATGGCATTTATGTACTGAAGCACTGATCGGAGCTATTTATTTATTTATTTTTATTTAATGTTATGTTTCGTTCTTTGTTTACTTTGTTTACCTGCAGTGCAATATACTTTTAAACGTAGAACAACTTTTAGACAATTGCATGATATCGCTTGTTCACAGACGAAAACAATATACAGATAGATTACACCGGATTTTAAAGGGCGAAATGATACTAAAAAATATATAAAAACGTGTAAATAGATTAAGAAGTAAATAGTCAACATCTGAAGTATTGTGTCTGATGTTTCTCTGAAGCTATGTTTTGGTTATAGACAGTAAATTCCTAACAGAATGGTGTACATCGCTCTCATTATCAGCTGTTTCGTTTCCAGCGCAATTTTTTCAATTACACAACATGAAAAAGACATGACAGGAATGTGGGAAGAAGGTAAACCTCTTTTGATTATATCCAATGACACTTTTGAGAAATGGGACATGTACTGCAACGAGATGCGAAATCATAAGAGGACATGGAGGTAAAGCACACTCCCAGCATACAGTGTTAGATTTATGTGCAGCCTATTTCCTTTTGACTTATTTTGTATGTTCTGGAGGAAATTCTATTACTTCACGAGAGCCCATGTGTGACACCAATGAAAACGGGCGACTGTTGTGTTGCGTGCCTTTATATGCGGCGCAGTTAGTGTCCAGCTAAAGCTTTTGCGTCGTGAGAGTCTTAAATTGTTAGATAAATTTACTGTAAGAGTAAGCAATTGGTTTTTTCAAGCTGCAAACCGCCAACATTAGAAACGTTAAGAAGAAACTGTAAATTTCCCTGTCTTCGTTTCACCAGACTACCCTGACTCCGAAGTCACCCATTATGAAACGGGGTCGGCGTAACCGGTTTAAGCAGTGCACATCGACCTAGGTTACAATGTCCCAACTATTGAAACACAGGTTTCCTCATTATCGGGAAATCGGGAAGTTTCGAGAGCAATGAACACTGTGTTCGACTGAGAAAAAGTAAGGGTCTAGGTCCTGGCAGAATTACTGTAAGGTTCCAGACTGGGGGGCTTTGCAAAAAGATCCCATTTCGAATTAAAAGCATAGGCTAATAAGTAGGTAACGAGGTGTGATCAAAAAGTAAGAGCAATTTCTTAATTTCGCGGGCATTATACATCGATTTTGTGAATTGTTTTAAATTGTTGGTGCACGTGTTCCTGATGTATTTCTCTCATTTTCATTTGTTTTGAATGTTTAGCTTTTTGTTGACAGTCGAAAAGGTTATACGTCTTTCGGAATGGTCGACAACTTCTATCTTTCGAAAGAGATGGATCAAATAATTTGCATTAAATTTTGCTTGAAAAATGCAGCACCACACCTGAAATGTCGACTGTGGCTTTTGATGAATCTTCTATGACTAAGACAATAGTTTACGTTTCAAACAGGGTCCAAAAGACACTGAAGACGGCGATACCCTGGACGCCCTGGCTCGTCAATTACTAACAACAATGCAACAATGCGGAAGTAGTAAAGAAAATAGTTATAGAAAATAACAGAATCACCATCGAAGAGGTTGCTTATTATGTCACTATATCCTGTGGCTCATGCTAAGCAATTATTTCGGATGTTATGTTGTGGCCATGAAAAGCGCAGCAGCAAAGTTTATCCCGGAATTGCTGAATTTCAAGCAAAAACGACGTCGCATAGACATCCGGTTCAGGACTTACTGAATGAAGTCGATAACGATCCTGAACTTCTACTGAAGGTTATAAAAGGTGACATAACGTTGGTGTAAAGAGAGTTACAACACGTGATGTGATATGGGTATACGGGTAACACGTAGAACCCAAATCCCAGTTGTCCCGATGGAAGATACCTGAAGAGCCAAGACCGAAAGAAACTCGATAAGTTCTACCACATGTTTTCTTCGATTACAATGGAATAGCGCAGCGTGAGTTCCAGGTTTGTGGTCGTATGATCAGTAGGGAACACTAGCCTGCAAATGCGACGCTTGTGTTAAGAAATCCGAATAAATTACCAGAATCGCGGCTAAACCACTCGCGGAAATTCCATTACGATAATGCTCACGCCCATACATCTAAGCTTGTTAGTGATTTTTTGGCCCAAAACAAGACCGTTATGTTGCTTCAGCCTCCGTATTTGCTGTTCATAGACCCCTGCAACTTCTTTCTATTCTCGAGACTGAAGGAAACCGTGAAAAGTTGCCACCATTGTTGAGATAAAAACAGAATTACTGAAGGAGCTGAACACTACAACGAAAAGTGAGTTTCAGAAGCGCTTTCAAAATTGGAAAAAGAGCTGAATCAAGTGCATTACATCTGTGGCGCATTATATTGAAGGGGACAAAGCTGATGTTAAATAATAAATAAAGGTTCTTGATGAAGAAAAGAAATCGTTTCTTTTTTATCTGACTTCGCATTGTACTCGTAGATCAATGTCCTTCAAATTTGTCTGTTCCGTGATTCTAGGTATCAAATCAGATTTCAGAAGTAAGGTCAATTAGTTTTCTAACACGGAAATGTAGCGTTTCCAGACCAATGTCGATATTACGTACTGTAATCTCTTCCTGTGTGTGAGTAACGCGTCCTGGAAATCTGCAAGGATCTTATTGCTAAACCACGTATGTCATAGCAAGGGAAAAGAACAACTCCAATGCAACAGACACCTTCCACGAATTTTATATCCATAAATTCATGCCCTTCATCTACGTCAACATCGACATGATTACTCTGAAATTCACAGTTAAGTGCCTGGCAGAGGGTTCCTCGAACCACCTTCAAGCTATTTCTCTACCGTTCCACTCTCGAACAGAGCGCGGAGAAAACGAGCACTTAAATCTTTCTGTACGAGCCCTGATTTCTCTTATTTTATCATGATGACCATCCCTTTCTATGTAGGTGGACGCCAACAAAATATTTTCACCCTCTGAGGAGAAAGTTGGTGATGAAATTTCATGAGAAGATTCTGCCGCCTTTGTTTTAATGACTGCCAACCCAATTCACGTATCATATCCTTGGAGCTGTCTCTCTAATTTTTGCAGCAGTACAAAACGAGCTCCCCTTCTTTGAACTTTTTCGATAGCCTCCGTCGCTCCTCTTTGATCTGACTCCCACACCACGCAGCAGTAGGCCTACTCCAGAGGAGGATTTTCACCTGCCTCGAGATGACCGGGTGTTTGTGTTGTCGTCATCATTTCATTATCATTCATTAAAGTGGCGAGATTGGACTGAGCAGAGGTTGGGGATTTGTAAGAGCGCTGATAACCGCGCAGTTGAGCGCCCCACAAACCAAACATCATCATCATCATCGTCATCATCATCATCGTCATCATCCAGCGGAAAACGCACAAGATTAGTGTAGGCGGTCTCTTCAGCAGACCTGTTGCATTTTCTCAGTGTTCTGCCAATAAATTATAGTCTCTGATCTGCTTTACCCGCAACATTATGCAATCGATCCACCTTAACTTATTCGCAATTGTAATCCCTGAGTATAAAGTTCAATTTAGAGCATTTAAATTTATATGATTTATCGTCTAACTGAAATTTAGCGGATTTCTTTTGGTGCTTATGTGAATGACTTCACACTTTTCATTATTTAGAAGCAATTGCCACCTTTCGCACCGTACTCATGTCTCGTCTAAATCGTATTGAAATTTGTTCTGATCGTCTGATGACTTTATAAGATGGTAAAAGACAGCATCATCTGCAAAAAATCTAAGAGTGCTGCTCATATTGTCTCCTAAATGGTTTACGTAGGTCAAGAACAGTAGACCTATAACACTTCCTTCGAGAACACCAGAAATTACTTCTGTGTTAGTTGATGAATATCCGTCAGTTACTACGAACTGAGACCTTTCTGACAGGAAATCACTAATCCAGTCGCACAACTGAGACGATAGTCCATAGGCAAGCAATTTGATTAGAAGTCGCTTATGAAGTAGAGTCAAAAGCCTTCTGGAAATCTAAAGATACGGAATCAGTTTCACATCTCGTGTCAACATCAATCATTATTTCGCGAGAATAAAGAGCTAGTTGTCCTTCACAGGAACGATATTTTCTGAATCCATGTTGCCTGTTTGTCAACAAACCGTTTTCTTCAAGATAATTCATACTGTTCGAAAGCAGTATATGTTGTAAGGTCCTACTACAAATCGACGTTAGCGTTGTGGTCTACATCTACATCTACATTTATACTCCGCAAGCCACCCAACGGTGTGTGACGGAGGGCACTTTACGTGTCACTGTCATTACCTCCCTTTCCTGTCCTAGTCGCGTATGGTTCGCGAGAAGAACGACTGCAGTAAAGCTTCCATGCGCACTCGAATCTCTCTAATTTTACATTCGTGATCTCCTCGGGAGATATAAGTAGGGGGAAGCAATATATTCGATACCTCATCCAGAAACGCACCCTCTCGAAACCTGCCGAGCATGCTACACCGCGATGCAGAGCGCCTCTCTTGAAGACTCTGCCACTTGAGTTTGCTAAACATCTTCGTAACGCTATCACGCTTACCAAATAACCCTGTGACGAAACGCGCCGCTCTTCTTTTGATCTTCTCTATCTCCTCTGTCAACCCGACCTCTTACGGATCCCACACTGATGAGCAATACTCAAGTATAGGTCGAACGAGTGTTTTGTAAGCCACCTCCTTTGTTGATGGACTACATTTTCTAAGGAATCTCCCAATGAATCTCAACCTGGCACGCCCCTTACCAACAATTAATTTTATACGATCATTCCACTTCAAATCGTTCCGTACGCATACTCACATATATTTTACAGAAGTAACTGCTACCAGTGTTTGTTCCGCTATCATATAATCATACAAGAAAGGATCCTTCTTTCTATGTATTCGCAATACATTACATTTGTCTATGTTAAGGGTCAGTTGCCACTCCCTGTACCAAGTGCTTATCCGCTGCAGATCTTCCTGCATTTCGCTGCAATTTTGTTATGCTGCAACTTCTCTGTATACTACAGCTTCATCCGCAAAAAGTGGCATGAAACTTCCGACACTATCTACTAGGTCATTTATATATATTGTGAAAAGCTATGGCCCCATAACACTCTCCTGTGGCACGCCAGAGGTTACTTTAACGTCTGTAGACGTCTCTCCATTGAGAACGACGTGCTGTGTTCTGTTTGCGAAAAACTCTTCAATGGAGCCACACAGCTGGTCTGATATTCCGTAGGCTCTTACTTTGTTTATCAGGCGACAGTGCGGAACTGTATCGAACGCCTTCCGGAAGTCAAGGAAAATGGCATCTACCTGGGAGCCTGTATCTGATATTTTCTGGGTCTCATGAACAAATAAAGCGAGTTGGGTCTCACACGAACGCTGTTTCCGGAATCCATGTTGATTCCTACAGAGTTGATTCTGGGTTTCCAGAAATGACATGATACGCGAGCAAAAAACATGTTCTAAAATTCTACAACAGATCGATGTCAGAGATATAGGCCTATAGTTTTGCGCATCTGCTCGACGACCCTTCTTGAAAACTGGAACTACCTGTGCTCTTTTCCAAGCATTTGAAACCTTCCGTTCCTCTAGAGACTTGCGGTACACGACTGTTAGAAGGGGGGCAAGTTCTTTCGCATACTCTGTGTAGAATCGAATTGGTATCCGTCAGGTCCAGTGGACTTTCCTCTGTTGCGTGATTTCAGCTGCTTTTCTATTCCTTGGACAGTAATTTCGATGTGAGCCACTTTTTCGTTAGTGCGAGGATTTAGGGAAGGAACTGCAGTGCGGTCTTCTTCTGTGAAACAGCTTTGGAAAAAGGTGTTTAGTATTTCAACTTTACGCGTGTCATCCTCTGTTTCAATGCCATTATCATCGCAGAGGGTATGGATATGCTGTTTCGATCCACTTACTGATTTAACGTAAGACCAGAACTTCCTAGGATTTTCTGTCGCCGGCCGAAGTGGCCGTGCGGTTCTAGGCGCTGCAGTCTGGAACCGCGAGACCGCTACGGTAGCAGGTTCGAATCCTGCCTCGGGCATGGATGTGTGTGATGTCCTCAGGTTAGTTAGGTTTAACTAGTTCTAAGTTCTAGGGGACTAATGACCTCAGAAGTTGAGTCCCATAGTGCTCAGAGGCATTTGAACCATCTGATTTTCTGTCAAGTCGGTACACAGAATTCACTGAACGCTTCAGGCATAGCCCTCCTTATGCTAACTTTGACATCGTTTAGCTTCTGTTTGTCTGAGAGGTTTTGGTTGCGTTTAAATTTGCAGTGAATCTCTCTTTGCTTTCGCAGTAGTTTCCTAACTTTCATGTTGAAACACTTGGGTTTTTCCCTTCCTTGACAGTTTTACGTGGTCCTGTAATTCAGGGGATTACTCCTATTTCCTTTCTTCGGTACTGGTGTGACGTGTGAAATTTCCAGTCTTTAGGTACCGAACTTTCAGCAAGCGACAGGTTGCACATGAATGCTGAATATGGAGCTATTGTATCAGCAAACTCAAAGAGGAACCTGAATGGCGTGCACTCAGGATCACAGGCTTTGTCTTTATTAAGTGATTTAAGCTGCTTTGCTAAACTGAGGATGCCTACTTCTAAGTTACTCATGCTGATAGCTGTTTTTCATTCTATTTCTGAAATATTTACTTCGTGTACTTTGGTGAAGGAATCTCGGAAAATCGTATTTAGTAACTCTGCTTTAGTGACACTGTTATCAGTAACATCACCATTGTTACCGTGCGGTGAAAGTTCTGATTGCGTCCTGCCACTGCTGTACTTTACATATAACAAGAATAACTTTTGGTTTCATACCAGATTTTCTGTGTGGACAGTATTGAAAGTATCTATCATTAAAATTCGCGCTACACTTCGAGCTTCCGTGAAACTTCGTGAGTCTCGAGGATTTTGCATTCTCTTACATTTGGCACGCTTGTTCTGTTGCTTTTGTAACAGTGGCCGACCGCAGTCGCCGAGCGGTTCCAGGAGCGTCAGTCCAGAACTGCGCGACTGCTACGGTCGCAGGTTCGAATCCTGCCTCGGCCACGGATGTATGTGATGTCCTTAGGTTAGTTAGGTTTAAGTAGTTCTAAGTTCTAGGGGACTGATGACCTCAGATGTTAAGTCTCATAGTGCTCAGAACCATTTGAACCATTTTTCTGTAACAGTGTTCCCACCTTTTTAGTGTAACGTGGGGGATGAGTACCACCTCTTATTAATTTACTTGGTATATGTCTGTCTGCAGCTGTTGATACTATTTCTTTGAATTTAAACTACATCTGGTCTACGCTTACATATTCAGATAGGAAGGCCTTAAGCGAATTTTTATCTGCTTTTTTAAATAGATGTACAGGGTGTCTACGCCGAAATTCCCTATTGTCCATAAACAAAACTAAATGAAATAACCTTATTGTTTCACAAAAATAGGTTGTATGTGAAGATAGTTTTGAAAAAAAATTACAATATCGAATCAAACCACTTCCACGTGAGTCTCTGCGGTGACACGAAGAATGTCGAGTCTGTTCTCATTGCCGGCCGCGGTGGTCTCGCGGTTCTAGGCGCTCAGTCCGGAACCGCGCGACTGCTACGGCCGCAGGTTCGAATCCTGCCTCGGGCATGGATGTGTGTGATGTCCTTAGGTTAGTTATGTTTAAGTAGTTCTAAGTTCTAGGGGACTGATGACCACAGATGTTAAGTCCCATAGTGCTCAGAGCTGTTCTCATCCTGGTCAGCTGCAACAAGTCCGAAGGAATGGTGTCAGTGACTTCCACAATCCTAGTACGAAGCTCTTGAACGTCCCGCACTGCTGTGGCGAACACTCTGTCCTTGACATGACCCCATAGAAAAAAATCCAACAGTATGATATCAGTAGAACGTGGAGGCCAATTCATGGGTGCACCTCGTCTAATCCAGCGTCCTGGAAATGTTGCATTTAGAGCTTTCCTAACATCCATCGACCAGTGAGGTGGAGCACCACCTTCCTGAAAGCAAAGGTTTGGTTGCAAGTCTTCAACCTGGGGAAAGACAAAGATCTCCAGAATGTCTAGATACGTCGTTCCCGTGACAATTGCTTCAGCAAAGAAAAATGGTCCAGTTATCTTGTCACACACGTCAAGTTCACTTTCGGGCTATCTCGTACTTTCTCCCTGACTCCGTGTGGACTCTGAAACCCCTAAATTCGAACGTTACGCTTGTTCACAGTTCCAGAGACGCGGAATGTGACCTCGTCAGAAAACAATACACTTGACGGGAACATTGGATTCCGGTGGATTCGTTCACGCACTTCACATGCAAATTCGTATCGCTGCTTGTCATCAGGCTTTATGGCCTGCAGTATCTGCACCTGGTATGAATACAGACTTTATGAACAGTTGCACGAGGCATCTGAAGTTCCGTGAAGCTTGACGAACTGGTTTTCATGGACTTCGTTGGAATGTTTGGCGGATATTCTCAACCAGCCTCTTACATGCCCCTATGCAATGCTGCCAGTTTCCAGAAACCGAATGTGCCATGCCAGGATGCTCTTCGTGTCTGGTGCTCCTTTCCTGTAAACACCACAAAATTTCCTTTGCACCGTAACAGTGGATTTAAACTCTGTGTACCAAAGCACAGTTTGTGCCTTCTCATGAACTGACGCCATTTCCGCTTCTACAGATAACAATTCAACAAGCAAAGTGCACCAGATGCAGAAAAACCTTAGGCAGCAAATGCAAGTCGTTCTGCACCCAACGGACAAGTCAGATCTGAAACAAGATTTACTATTTTTAAATTGCCTCACAAAATAGGGAATTTCGGTGTAAGCGCCCTGTATTTTGCGTTTATTTTTTATGAGTTTGGATATTACGGTATTCAGTCTCGCTACAACAGCCTTGTGGCCCCTAGTCCCTGAACCAGACACATAGTCCCTATTTGCTCAGGATTATGTGTTGCTAAGAGGTCAAATATGTTTCCGCGGCCGTTTACACGCCAAGTGGGCTCCTGAACTAGTTGTTCAAAATAGTTTTCTGAGAAAGCACTAAGAACGATTTCGAAGGGCATAAGCCGGCCTCTAGTGGCCGTGCGGTTCTAGGCGCTACAGTCTGGAACAGCGCGATGGTCGCAGGTTCGAATCCTGCCTCGGGCATGGATGTGTGTGATGTCCTTAGGTTATTTAGGTTTAGTAGTTATAAGTTCTAGGGGACTGATGACCTCAGCTGTTAAGCCCCACAGTACTCAGAGCCATTTGAACCATTTGAAGGCATAAAGTACTTGTGTTCTACAAAGAGTGAGAAAGCTACACAGATAACGGCAGCCGGTGATAAGCGGTGCTGTGATTTCACATTTCCCCCGTCACTCTTCCGCCAGCCATTGCAGTCCTACCGGGAGTCTGCTCTGCCCACACGCAGCGGACGGTGATGGCGCGCGAGCGGTTGGCCCTAATGAAGTCCGTGACTCAGTGCTATAATCCGATCCCAGCTCAGCGCTAGAGACACCGTAAACTACTGCTTCACAGTCGCTGCCATTGCAAGTCCCCCGTCTGAGCAAAACTCTGAACAATGCCGGCGTGCCTAATGCGTATTTCTGCTGAGAGGAAAACAGGCAGTTTGCAACGACAAATCAGAACCGTAAGTATCAGGGGAAGAATTATGAGGAAACTTACATCCAGCTAGCTTACTGCCCGCTGCTTCGCTCACGTAGAGTGTATAGTCTGCACACATTGATGCCTTTTTTTATCGAATTTGTATGTTGTTCACAAATTGCAATACCTTCTAAAATTTTCACACTAATTAAGGCCCTAGAAGCATAGTCTTTTTCCGAATCCACTTCACAACAAAAACATTTCTGGCAGTAGGAGTACAAGGTTTTTATTAATCATGCCTATTATCTTCTTGTGGTGATACGTCCATAGAAACTTTCGTCTCCTAACACAGATTTGTTTATATCAGCCTTGAAGTGAAATACCAATTTTCATAAATTTAGTTTTAAAATTTTGTAATAGAACGAAATATTTTCTTAAAAATTTTTAATCCTCTACGTCACCCCTTAGAGTCTGAATTTCAAAAAGCAGTGGAAGACTCTTTTATTTCTATCAGAAAAACCAAATTCAAATTTTCATAGATTTAGCTTTGAAAATACTTCTATAATGAAGTAACTTTATAAAATAATCCCCTATTTCACTCCTTTAGGGTGTTGAATCTCCAGAAATACTGAGCACTTATTTTTGTTAATTCCTAACCGAGGAGTCAGATACCAATTTCACAGGTGTAGCGTTAAAAATGCTTTATTGGTTACTTAATAAAGATTTATTTTCAGAAAAATTTTCACCCACTACTTTATTCCCCTTAATCATCATAATCATCATTTTCCAACTCCAGTCTGTCTACGTACATCTTCTGTTCCATTTATGTCCCTTCTCCTCCACATCTGATCTTACAGTCTCGAGCCAGAGTTTTCTTGTTCTTACCCGTAGTCTTCTTCCAACCACCTTAGTGATTTAATTTCCAAATATGCTGAAACACTTTCTTTTAACTCTGACTGAGAAACCAAATACCAATTTTCGTAGTTCTAACTTCAAAATTGTCTCAACAGCAACATATTTTCAAAAATCTTTTCATCCCCTATATCACACCATTAGAAGTGGAATTTCGATAAATCCCTTCTTACGATACCTTCGGTATTAGATCTGCACCTCATCGAAATTTTAAGTTTCTATCTCCGGCGGTTTAGGCTGGGCGATGATGAGTTAGTGAATTTGTCTGGGTGTATTTAATCCCCTTAGTGGTTGACTTCCCAAAAACTGTGAAACACGGACTTTTTTCGTTTCTAACTGAGAAGCCAAACACCAGTTTTCGAAGATGTAGCCTTAAAAACGCTTACACAATGAATTTTATAAAAAATGTCAACCCCTTAGTCGTTGAATTTCAAAACCAGTTAACTGCGTATTTTTTTATGTGTAACAGGGAAGTGAAATAATAGATTAAGTTTTAAAATTTCATGCGTACTGAACTATTTCCACAAAAATGTTCAGCCCTTATTTCACCTCCACAGGGCCTGAATTTTCAAAACATGTAAACACGTATTTTTTTCATTTCCAACGGAAAAGCCAAATGTAAATCTTCATAGATTTAGCATTAAAAATGCTTTCATAACGCAAGTTTTTCTGAAACGTTTCATCCCATATCTTACCCCCTTAGAGGTTGAATTTCGAAAAATACTAAAATACATTCTTTTTTCTAAATTCCTAACCAAGAAGTCAAATACCATGCAGTTTTAAAAATACTATAATAGTTCCTTCATAATGATTTACTTAAAAAGAATTTCACCCACTATATCACTCCAATAGGGGTGATATTTTCAAAAATTCTGAAACACGTATTTCTTTATTTCTGACGGAAAAACCGGATACTAATTTTCGTTGATTTGGTTTCTAAATTGCCTTAATAGCGACACATTTTCAACGAACTTTTCATTCCATATTTCACCACCCTGGAGGTGGAATTTCCAAAAATCCCTTGTTAAACGGCGCTTACAATGTAACAACACCGTACTCAAATCTCAATTTTCTGTCCTTAGTGATTTGCACTGTTCGATGATAAGTCAGTGACTCAGTCAGTCAGTCGGAACAGAGATAAGACTCTCAGAAGCCTGTATATTCAAATCAATGATGAAATATAACAGAGCATAAATAACAGAAAGAATATAAAATAAGACAATAAGAAATAAAATTACATCATTATTATTATTGCTGATTTTGTCAGAATGAATGGCAATGTGCTAACAGAACAGATTTTCAGTATTCTGTGGAACAAGAAATTAACGTGAAATTGGGAAAGAGAAGTGAAGAATGATAATGAAACACACAACTTAGAAGCAAAAAAGGAGGCAGAAATAATTGATTTTGATATGGAAAGTATTAAAATTAGAAAGTACACAGATCTGCTACGGTGCGAAGAAAGGAAAATGAGTCACAGTTAAAAAATAGACCAAGGTTGGAGGAAAGGAAACGAGGAACAGATACTGACACATGTGGTCCGTAAATGGTCATAGGAAAAAGCGATTCTCGTGCATTCATCACTCTCAGAATTATGCATCAGTAGCAAGCGCTCAATCGATATGTCATCGACTGCTGCTCACTGAAAGCTCTTTGATTCTCTAAACCTGTATTTTTGCGTGTTAAAAGTTAATGCTGATGTAATATAACATACTCTTTCAACTACAACATAAAATTGGTTAAAATATCCTGTATATTTTCATCAAAATCATCTTACATATATTTTCTCCAACCAGTTGTCATTATATGACTCTAGTTCTCACTTTTTACTCCGGTTTTGGAGATTCCGCTTGCTTCGTTGAGAGTTAGGAGCACCCCTATTCAGTGCGAGAAGAAATTTTTCCGCATGACGACTCCAGTGACTCAATTCCGTTAAACCTCTGCTAATATTTCACTGCACTTTTTAATTTTAGAGGCTTTCCAAAAACGGTCTTTGATCTCTTTCAAAGCAGGAGGTCAATTCAGAAGCTTAGTGGGCACAGAAGGCGATATTTTAATTAATATGAGTAAATTAAAGCAGGTACGCAGAAACAAGGAGTGTTTGTCTAGGAAAAATGTGGTTCTATATACATATTTCACAGTTTAAATGATATCGTTTGATATGCGTGAGTGTAACATTTCAATATAATGGATTGGTAGGAGGGAGTAACGCTAGGTGCATTCGTGGTATTTTCGATAGAGCCACACGTGCCCCCCCCCCTCCCCCCCCCCCCCCCCCAGGACGTTCTAAATGGCGAGCGCCACAGGGAGCTCAGCATTCGTTTGCTGGGTACGAGATTTGCGAATCCGGCTTTCCTGAGGTGGGACTGGTGGGCGCCGGCGGTTCTCTGTAACAATAAGCTCTGGGCATACTTAAGCGACCAGTGTGCGGCGCGGGGGTGGAACATCGTGTGTCGCAGGGAAAGGGGATCTTGCCTAAATCGCCCGGATCTCGAAAATGGTAAAAATCTCAATTAAAAAAAAAAAAAGCAGTCCTTCAATCTCAAGCACTGCAGTACGCTGGTCCACACACTCGCGAAGACGCTGCCCCTCAATTGCATAAGTCTTACTGAGGCAAACTGGGCTCTGCCTTCCTGGATATTTGCTTCCCTAGCTGCTCATGGGAGTTTGGAGAAGTCTAAATCAATTTCTTTTACTCCTAGCTGTTCGGATGGTTAGTTGAGCAGTATTAACACCCTAAACTGTCCTCATATGGCTAGTCCCAATGTAGTGATTTTTTCGTGTTTTGCGTATCTGTGTGTGTGTATACTTGTGTTGTTAATTATAAATCGTCAGATCACATAAGGCTACACACAACATATTCACTACAACTTCTTATAATGGTCGATCATTACTATTATTGATATTGTTAAGGCTTTATATATTCAAGCATCTGATAGATAAATCACTTTGGAATGTCTTTATTGACGAAAAATAAATTAGGAACCGCTCGGTGTGAAGCATATTAACCTTTTACGTTTAGAAATGCCTCAGAGTTGTAATTGAATGTCTTTTCTCTTGAATAATAATTTATAATTTCGTGGATTCGCGTGGAGGAACACCTTCTGTATGGTACTCTTGTAATTAATTCAAAGCTAATAACTTTCTTAACTGTGAAAATCTCGTCACTTGTACAAAAGATAGCTTTGAAGCGGGAACCACACGAATGTTTTAATATCGATACGACTCTTTGCGAAATGAATAAAATTAACTGTACTTTAGTATTTTTACTCAATACTTAATTGTAAACCCTCTCCATTTTGCTTTACGCCGTTTAATATTGGAGTAATTTGAATAAGAAATTTCTGTCTTACAAATGAATAGTAGCACAAATTACAACTTGCGCTGTACCACACGTTACTAATCTCTGAAAAAAACATACAATTAAATTTTCACAATGTAGGCATGCTACCGTTACTGAAATAAGTGATTTGGTTATAAATAACAGCATAGATTTACCAGAAATACGTTACAAGAAATATGCGTCTGCATCCCCGTCTGCCTCATATGAATATTCGAACCAAACTAAAATAATTCTGAAAATCCATTTCTATTGCTTCATTGTTCTCAAAACTTAGAATATCGTTCAGTATCGATACTGCTTTTCACATACGTCACAGTGAGATAATTAATATTTTTGCGTATTATTTTGCATACAGACTAACAGTTCGTTTAAACATGTCAGGTCATCCGTAAAAAAATTTTTATCGTTCCCAGAGGACCAGTACGCCACTGAATCGTCTCTGAGGCTCCATTAATAGTATCGGTGCACAACCTGTGGTGAATGACGTATTTGTATTTCTTAAAACCGTAGAAGATTCACTTGAACAATTTCCGCGTCTAAGAGGGACTTGCAGTACAATTTATCAAGAGGCTGCGTGGTGGTACATTCCTGATCGAGACACTGGAAGCTATGCAAGTGACCAAGTTGTTAAATGCCGAACAACTTCGAAAGTGTTTCACTAACTGAAAATTTTTGTATGCAACTCGGGATATCTTGATTACTGATTATATCTTTTTTTATTATTTAATAGAAATTATTTTATTAGTGTATTTTTTTAGTATAGAACAGTGAAACACACACTGGGTTATATTGTTGCAAGGAGCTGTAAGGAGCTGGGAAATTATGACTACGGGTCCCAAGAAAAAAGCAATAGGAATGGGAATGGGAATGAGAAACCGAATGTATTGTTTAAGTTCTGAATTTCGTGAAGAGGACTGATGGTGAGCGTCAGAAGTGAGCATCTTCTCTAAGGACATTCAGTTTACAGACGTTGCTTAATTATATTGCAACGGGCTTTCTCCACTTTAAAGTTAAACCCTATGTATGAAATTCTATACGTTTAAGTGTCAGTGCTTTCGTCACATCACCAGGGACTTCAACGGTCAGACTACATGTGAAGGATGCAGCTACGCCGGCCGGAGTGGCCGAGCGGTTGTAGGCGCTACGGTCTAGAAGTGCGCGACCGCTACGGTCGCAGGTTCGAATCCTGCCTCGGACATGGATGTGTGTGATGTCCTTAGGTTAGTTAGGTTTAATTAGTTCTGAGTTCTATGGGACTGATGACCTCAACAGTTAAGTTCCATAGTGCTCAGAGCCATTTGAACCATGTGATGCAGCTACAATGCCCATGTACTTGGCGTTCGAGGTACCGCCTCACACACGTGGGTCAACTGCTCCCACGCCCATCCAATTTGGAGCAAATACGGTCCTGTCAACCAGCACATCTTCTATTCTGACGTGAAGAAGGCGTTTAAGGCTAGACAGCCATCATATTTTTGAAGTCGTTCGTCTTAGCAGTAAAGCAGCCTCCACAGAATATCGATGTTGCCACTCAGACTTCGACAGCTGAGCGGACCACACCAACCTGCCCCTGTAATGTAGCACCAGACCCGCACCTTCACTCCAAAAAGCATGCGTTCAAACCGGTAAAATAATTCTGGCTGCATAACATAATGTCAGAATAGACAGTAGACATTTACGACGAACTCAAGAAGAACAAAAAATAATTTCTTTTGGCTTTACCGAGTCCCCAAAATTCAAGCTGGGGACGAAAAAAAGCCATCAGACCATGCTACTTTAGTTGTGTCTGATGTATCAGGCGATGACCATACCATCGACGATGTAGACGTCGCCATCTGCCTGAGGGAACCGGTGAGTCTCCCAAGTAACCTCGCCCCTTCCACTCTGCTGCAATCACCCCTCCGCGGAGGAACGGCAAGGGGAAAGACACAAAAGACCCTCATGATTTATATAAATCTGGTATCTGTGCAGATACCATTGGTGAGCTTTGAGCTCTCGAAGAAAGGAATTATAATGAAATCCAGACCTTAAGCTGCTTGCAGGCGTTGATAAATATCAACGGCGACAGTTCAAAAATGTGTGACCCGACAAGGATTCGAACCCGGCACCTCCTGGTTACACGGCAGACTGAGCCACTGAGAACACAGAGGATAGTGCGATTGCAGGGACGTATCTGTACCACGCTCCCCGTGAGACCCACATTTCCAACTTACTGTCCACACGCTACCTTTGTAGTAGTGTGTTTAGGGCAATGTGAGTGCGTCCGCACTGACGAAGATCATTGGCCGGGAAGCCTTATCTGTATGAAGATGGTATCTGCTCTTCAGTGCGGATGCACTTACTTTTGTGGCGGTGTTCGTAGCGACAAACACTTGGCTGTAGAAATGGCTTACGAAGTCACCGCCACACTTTTAATAGCGGCCGACCGGTCCGCTGGAACAGTAAACAGAAAGATGAAACCCCAAACACTCTGATTAAATAAGTCGGTACTTATCTTTATTCATGAAGATACAGAAACACAGTAGTGAACTCGGTGTCTACAGAAATCTGTCTAGTTCGAGTCGGAGCAGCTAGGTCAGCGTCGGCTGACGACAAACAACAACTCTGCTGCGATGAACACACAACTGACTAGCAAGTACACAATTTGGTGGCGAGTATACAACTGAGCGGCGAATACAGCACTGTCCTAGCGCTCGCGACTCCAGCGCTTAAGAACCCAGCAGCCAGCGGTGGCGCGCGCAGACTTGCGGCGATTTGCTGTCTCGCTGGCGCTGCTTATGCGGACGGCGTCCGGACTTTGATGCTGCCAACCTTTTGGCAGCGGGCTCGGGTGGCATTACTGGCTAGGATATAACACTTACATTGCTCAAACTCTTGCGGGAATCGGTAGATTAACTGCCGCGATTAATGAGTATAGTGGGCATGGGCACTACAAATGTAAGTTGCAAACGTGGGTCTCACTGGAAGCGTGCCAGAGATACGACCCTGCAGTCCCACTATCCTCTGTGTCCTCGATGGTTCAGTCGGATAGAGCATCTGCCATCCAAGCAGAAGATCCCAGGTTCGTGTCCCGTTCGGTGCACACGTTTCCAACTGTCCCCGTTGATATTTATCAACGCCTGTAAGCAGCTAAAGGTCTGGGTTTCATTATAATTTCTTTCCTCGTGATTTATGTGCATCACAGGTTGAAAATATGGTAATCTGGCCCTGTCGGAGGAGCTTGACGACCTCCATGAGCTCTTAACCCAGCTCCCACATATCTTCTTCCCCTGTGGTGATTTTGACGAACACAACATGCATTGCGGCTCTGCAACCACCTGCCCCAATAGCAGAGCAATTGAGAGAATTTTCATGGCCTGATGTGCGTGCTTTTTGAAAATATGGCGGTGCAAGTAGTTCGCTATTGTGAAAGGGTCGTTCACTGTTAGTCCTTCACTGCTCTACGACCCTCGGACATACCGCTCAAGTTTCACTTCCCGATCGGGATTCACCTGACAGACACATCGGTGCCCGAAGTAACTGTAGGGTTGAAAGCTTTTTCTTCTTTTTTTAATTTGTATAGATACAATTTTTTTAATTTTAATTAATGTTATGTCTTTATAACATTTTTGTTTCAGTTTCAATACAGAGTGTTTCAAAATGAACATACGGGTTTTAAGGCTTTGTAGCACATGTTACATTCACCTTGTTGTTGTTGTTGTTGTTGTTGTTGTTGTTGTGATCTTCAGTCCTGAGACTGGTTTGATGCAGCTCTCCATGCTACTCTATCCTGTGCAAGCTTCTTCATCTCCCAGTACCTACTGCAACCTACATCCTTCTGAATCTGCTTAGTGTATTCATCTCTTGGTCTCCCTCTACGATTTTTACCCTCTACGCTGCCCTCCAATTCACCTTACCATTATAAATAACACACCTAATGAAAGAGAAACACGAACAGTTTTTCTTACAATTATTCAGTATGAACACCGATCACACATCGAGCCTATAGACGAAGTTGTTCCGAAACCTTGATCAATGTGTCAGGAATAACTGTTGCAATTACATTATTTCTGAAGTCGGATAGATCAGCTGGTATCGGAGGCAGATACACATGATCGCGCCATGCATTAAATGCTGTTTCAACCCGTCCGTTGGGCCCAATCCACAGGGCGGATGGAACGTCTTTTAACCGGTCGCGTACTGAGTTACGCCTGTGAGGCGGCGCACCATCTTGCTCCCAAATAAAGATGTGTTGTTGAGCTTCTTCCCATTGAGGCACGGGCCATAGCTGTAGCACAAGAAACATCGGTTACAGCTGATTCACCGAAAAAGAAAGGCTCATAAACTTTCAGCGGGGATATTTCTTGGAGATAAGCGTGAAAGACTCGCACTCATTCAACACGTTTTTCAGTCACTCTTTGTCATTCCATACTCTTCGCATTGCGCACAGGTATACAAACAAAGCTGTTTGAGTTGCTCTTTCATTTGGTGTATTATTTACAACTGTAAGTTGAACGTAATAAATTCTACAACGCCTTAAAACCGGTACCTTCATTTTTAAACACCCTGTATAAATAACAGTGAACTTTCTGTGTCTGAATGCCATGACGGTGTCAAGGAATGGGTGGATCATATTACTGCTGAGGCATCCATTTCGTAGTCCTCGGGCCACCTGAAAAGGCAACCTGTCCGTTGGTGGAGCGACGACTGCCGCTCTTTAATCAGGTCCAGGCTGGCGGCTCTACTGAGTTTCAAGTGCTGGCCGACTGCAGAGAACCTCGCAGCCTCTGTATAATGAGGACGAAATGTCGAGACAGCAAAAGTAGATTGTGGGAACTGTTTATGACTATCATAAGCTGTTCCACTAACAGTACAGTCGGATATCACCGGGAGGATTTCTAGGACGTGAGGGATATGCGCAGTGGCTGCTGCAATGGGTAATGGAAGCCTCTGGACCAACTCACAAGACATTTGTCAGACTAAGACGGCTTATTTCGCCACTGTTACTGGCACGGACAGTTATTATTCAGCTAACAGATGCCACAGCGTGATTGCTGACAGGACAGCTCAGACTTCATTTCCATCACTGATGAAGAAGACAACTGGCTCTTCTGAAGTATCTGCCCAAGCAGAATAAAAATGCGAAAAGATGTCCGAAAATAATTTATTGGACTCACTAAAACGAAACAATAATACAATATCCAAAAGAACATCCGACTAGATCCCAACTGGGGATCGACACAAGTACAAAATAACAAAAAAAAAGGCTCTAAACACTATGGGACTTAACATCTGAGGTCATCAGTCCCCTAGACTTACAACTACTTAAACCTAACTAACCTAAGTATATCACACTCATCCATGCACGAGGCAGGATTCGAACCTGCGACCATAGCAGCAGCGCAGTTCTGGACTTATGCGCTTAGAACCGCTCGGACTCAACTGCCGGCAAAGTAAAAAATAATAATAATAAGACCCGACTCTTCACGGGGAGTGAACACAGTTCTACAACGTCAAGAGGTTCGTCGACTATACCGAGAGACCGGGTAGCTAGAAGAAGCGTCAGGCCGTGGCTGCCGGGACGGTAGCTCTGTATCCTTCTGAGCGGTGCGTCGTACTGCATTTAGCCGGCAGTGCAGCCGCCTTACAAAGCCCGTTGGCGGATGTATCTGCCGGAACTATTTGCGACCACGTGCCTGGCTTAG
This sequence comes from Schistocerca piceifrons, assembly GCF_021461385.2. Taxonomy (NCBI): domain Eukaryota; kingdom Metazoa; phylum Arthropoda; class Insecta; order Orthoptera; family Acrididae; genus Schistocerca; species Schistocerca piceifrons. The sequence continues at coordinate 1,213,156,896 of NC_060138.1, forward strand.
CAAAGTAGTTCCTAGGCTAGCTGCGACCTCTGGTGAAGCTGTTCTGCACACTCCGTGGACGTGTACCGGTCTCTGCGGCCGTTGGTGGAGACCTGGTGTGGTGTTGTGTTGTGGCCGCCGGTAAATATTTGTTTTGACAACACAGACGACGTACATCTTCGTGGTGAATATACACCCTGAACCATGGACCTTGCCGTTGGTGGGGAGCCTTGCGTGCCTCAGCGATACAGATGGCAGTAAAGTAGGTGCAACCACAACGGAGGGGTATCTGTTGAGAGGCCAGGCCAGACAAACATGTGGTTCCTGAAGAGGGGCAGCAGCCTTTTCAGTAGTTGCAGGGGCAACAGTCTGATTGATTGACTGATCTGGCCGTGTAACATTAACCAAAACGACCTTGCTGTGCTGGTACTGCGAATGGCTGAAAGCAAGGGGAAACTACAGCCGTAATTATTCCCAAGGGCAAGCAGCTTTACAGTATGGTTAAATGATGATGGCGTCCTCTTGGGTAAAATATTCCGGAGGAAAAATAGACCCCCATTCGGATCTCCGGGTGGGGACTACTCAAGAGGACGTCGCTATCAGGAGAAAGAAAACTGGCGTTCTACGGATCGGAGCGTGGAATGTCAGATCCCTTAATCGGGCAGGTAGGTTAGAAAATTTAAAAAGGGAAATGGAGAGGTTAAAGTTAGATATAGTGGGAATTAGCGAAGTTCGGTGGCAGGAGGAACAAGACTTTTGGTCAGGTGAATACTGGGTTATAAACACAAAATCAAATAGGGGTAATGCAGAAGTAGGTTTAATAATGAATGAAAAAATAGGAGTGCGGGTTAGCTACTACAAACAGCATAGTGAACGCATTATTGTGGCCAAGATAGATACGAAGCCCACACCTACTACGAGATAAAAGAAATTATTCAGGTAGTGAAGGCAGACGAAAATTTAATAGTCATGGGTGACTGGAATTCGTCAGTAGGAAAAGGGAGAGAAGGAAACATAGTAGGTGAATATGGATTGGGGGGAAGAAATGAAAGAGGAAGCCGCCTTGTAGAATTTTGCACAGAGCATAACTTAATCATAGCTAACACTTGGTTCAAGAATCATGAAAGAAGGTTGTATACCTGGAAGAATCCTGGAGATACTAAAAGGTATCAGATAGATTACACAATGGTAAGACAGAGATTTAGGAACCAGGTTTTAAATTGTAAGACATTTCCAGCGGCAGATGTGGATTCTGACCACAATCTATTGGTTATGAACTGCAGATTGAAACTGAAGAAACTGCAAAATGGTGGGAATTTAAGGAGATGGGGCCTGGATAAACTGAAAGAACCAGAGGTTGTAGAGAGTTTCAGGGAGAGCATAAGGGAACAATTGACAGGAATGGGGAAAAGAAATACAGTAGAAGAAGAATGGGTAGCTCTGAGGGATGAAGTAGTGAAGGCAGCAGAGGATCAAGTAGGTAAAAAGACGAGGGCTAATAGAAATCCTTGGGTAACAGAAGAAATATTGAATTTAATTGATGAAAGGAGAAAATATAAAAATGCAGTAAATGAAGCAGGCAAAAAGGAATACAAACGTCTCAAAAATGAGATCGACGGAAGTGCAAAATGGCTAAGCAGGGATGGCTAGAGGACAAATGTAAGGATGTAGAGGCTTGTCTCACTAGAGGTAAGATAGATACTGCCTAGAGGAAAATTAAAGAGACCTTTGGAGAGAAGAGAACCACTTGTATGAATATCAAGAGCTCAGATGGAAACCCAGTTCTAAGCAAAGAAGGGAAGGCAGAAAAGTGGAAGGAGTATATAGAGCGTTTATACAAGGGCGATGTACTGGAGGACAATATTATGGAAATGGAAGAGGATGTAGATGGAGATATAATGCGAGATAAGATACTGCGTGAAGAGTTTGACAGAGCACTGAAAGACCTGAGTCGAAACAAGGGCCCGGGAGTAGACAACATTCCATTAGAACTACTGATGACCTTGGGAGAACCAGTCATGACAAAACTCTACCATCTGGTGAGCAAGATGTATGAGACAGGCGAAATACCCACAGACTTCAAGAAGAATATAATAATTCCAATCCCAAAGAAAGCAGGTGTTGACAGTTGTGAAAAGTACCGAACTATCAGTTTAATAAGTCACAGCTGCAAAATACTAAAGCGAATTCTTTACAGACGAATGGAAAAACTGGTAGAAGCGGACCTCGGGGAAGATCAGTTTGGATTCCGTAGAAATGTTGGAACACATGAGGCAATACTAACCTTACGACGTGTCTTAGAAGAAAGATTAAGAAAAGGCAAACCTACGTTTCTAGCATTTGTAGACCTAGAGAAAGCTTTTGACAACGTTAACTGGAATACTCTCTTTCAAATTCTGAAGGTGGCAGGGGTAAAATACAGGGAGAGAAAGGCTATTTACAATTTGTACAGAAACCAGATGGCAGTTATAAGAGTCGAGGGGCATGAAAGGGAAGCAGTGGTTGGGAAAGGAGTGAGACAGGGTTGTAGCCTCTCCCCGATGTTATTCAATCTGTATATTGAGCAAGCAGTAAAGGAAACAAAAGAAAAATTCGGAGTAGGTATTAAAATTCACGGAGAAGAAGTAAAAAGTTTGAGGTTCGCCGATGACATTGTAATTCTGTCAGAGACAGCAAAGGACTTGGAACAGCAGTTGAACGGAATGGACAGTGTCTTGAAAGGAGAATATAAGATGAACATCAACAAAAGTAAAACGAGGATAATGGAAAGTAGTCGAATTAAATCGGGTGATGCTGAGGGGATTAGATTAGGAAATGAGTCACTTAAAGTAGTAAAGGAGTTTTGCTATTTAGGGAGTAAAATAACTGATGATGGTCGAAGTAGAGAGGATATAAAATGTAGACTGGCAATGGCAAGAAAATCGTTTCTGAAGAAGATTTAAGTGTCAGGAAGTCGTTTCTGAAAGTATTTGTATGGAGTGTAGCCATGTATGGAAGTGAAACATGGACGATAACCAGTTTTGACAAGAAGAGAATAGAAGCTTTCGAAATGTGGTGCTAGAGAAGAACGCTGAAGATAAGGTGGGTAGATCACGTAACTAATGAGGAGGTATTGAATAGGATTGGGGAGAAGAGAAGTTTGTGGCACAACTTGACTAGAAGAAGGGATCGGCTGGTAGGACATGTTTTGAGGATCAAGGGATCACAAATTTAGCATTGGAGTGCAGCGTGGAGGGTAAAAATCGTAGAGGGAGACCAAGAGATGAATACACTAAGCAGATTCAGAAGGATGTAGGTTGCAGTAGGTACTGGGAGATGAAGAAGCTTGCACAGGATAGAGTAGCATGGAGAGCTGCATCTAACCAGTCTCAGGACTGAAGACCACAACAACAACAACATACACCCTGTAATGCAGGCATCCCGTGATGGTTGGCTGTAAAGTGGGATGCCGAAGCAGTAGGCGCTACGATGTCCGAAGTGTGCGGTCACAGCATCTTCTCCATTGGGAAATGCTTTGTGCCTTACCTGTAGCTCGTGACACGTCACTTGGCCACTATAGGGTCCATTGTAGTACTTTACGGAAGCTCAAAAAGCGAAATAAGGAAATCCACTCAATTTATAACCTCATTCTGGTGTCAGGATACTTTCCCTGCTTCTGGCAGGAAATAATTTTAATTCCACTTTTGACTCCGGGGAGTGACCACCCATACGCGAGTAGATATCACACTGTTGCTCTCACCTTGGATCAGATGGTCAACGGTCGCCTTGTCTCGATCATAGAAGCCGGGCTGCTACTTTGCCACTTTCAGTGTGGGTTCGGTAGGTGTAGCTCCACCTTTGATAACCTGATCCTCCTGGAAGCGGTAGTAAAACAGGCTTTCCACTGCTGACGTAACTCAATGGGTATGTTTTTTGACATCTAGAAGGCCTACTATGCCGCTTCAAGCCATATCGTCCAATAGCTCCACGAACGGAATTTACAGGGGTATATTCTCGTTTTTATATGGTCCTTTCTCTCATCACACTGATTTATTACACATGGAGTCGGTGACATCATACTTGATCGTTTTAAGTAGGGGAACAGAGCCAATCAAGATGGTGTTTCAAGTGTCATTGTCTGCCATTGCTATTAATAGTATCAGCTCAGTTGGTAAACTTCCTGTCCCGTTTTCTTTTTCTTTTATATAGGACCCAAACCTATGGTTTCCAACGTTTCTAAAGGCAAATAACGTATTTTATTTTTCAAGAGGAACCGAATAAAAGGTATATTTCTAAAAATATTAAGGGAAAAGTCATTTTCCATGTTTCACAATAAGGAACTCCCAGCAGGCCATTACCGAATACTGTGTGGGCTGTTAACGCCAGCAGATGCGCTGAGAGCCGCTTCATATGAGCAGAAGATTACTACGTGTATTAATCTCCCATCCCCCTTCCACACTCGCTTCATCCTCCTCCTCTTCCTCTTCCTCCTCCTCCTCCTCCTCCTCCTCCTCCTCCTCCTCCTCCTCCTCCCTCTCCAGCAATTTTCGGAACGGAGCGCTGCCAGCCTTTCTGCTCGACCAGGAGACCAGGTGCGCCTACTGCTGTGACAACAGGCAGATGCAGCCAGCGAAGGATACGCGCCACCACTCCGCTGCTCCTGATGCACTGAGCGGCAGCGCGTGCGACGTCACACGTATCACGTCGCTCCCAGAGGTCCGGAGGGCCAACTACGAACGTGGTGTCAAGACTGTTTACAGGGATGGCCAGAAATAGGTTCAGCTGTGAAACTAAAGGACAAGCATATGAATGTAAATAGTACCTCTTCATGCCACTGGAAAACTACACTACTGATTATTGAAATTGCTACACCAAGAAGAAATGCAGATGATAAACGGGTATTCGTTGGACAAATATATATTATACTAGAACTGACATGTGACTACATTTTCACCCAATTTGGATGCATAGATCCTGAGAAATCAGTACCCCGAAGAACCATCTCTGGCCGTAAGAACGGCCTTGATACGCCTGGGCATTGAGTCAAACAGAGCTTGGATGACGTGTACAGGTACAGCTGCCCATGCACCTTCAACACGATACCACAGTTCATCAAGAGTAGTGACTGGTATATTGTGACGAGCCAGTTGCTCGGCCACCATTGACCAGACGTTTTCAATTGGTGAGAGATCTGGAGAATGTGCTGTCCAGGGCAGTAGTCGAACATTTTCTGTATCCAGAAAGGCCCGTACAGGACCTGCAACATGCGGTCGTGCATTATCCTGCTGAAATTAGGTTTCGCAGGGATCAAATGAAGGGTAGAGCCACGGGTCGTAACACATTTGAAATGTAACGTACACTGTTCAAATTGCCGTCAATGCGAACAAGAGGTGACCGAGACGTGTAACCAATGGCACCCCATACCATCACGCTGGGTGATATGCTAGTATGGCGATGACGAATGCACGCTTCCAATGTGTGTTCACCGGGATGTCGCCAAACATGGATGCGACCATCATGATGCTGTAAACAGAACCTGGATTCATCCGAAAAAATGACGTTTTGCCATTCGTGCACCCAGGATCGTCGTTGAGCCACCATCGCAGGCGCTCCTATCTGTGATGCAGCGTCAAGGGTAACCGCAGCCATGGTCTCCGAGCTGATAGTCTGTGCTGCTGCAAATGTCGTCGAACTGTTCGTGCAGATTGTTGTCTTGCAAACGTCCACATCTGTTGACTCAGGGATCGAGACGTGGCTGCACGATCCGTTACCGCCATGCGGATAAGATGCCTGTCATCTCGACTGCTGGTGATACGAGGACGTAGGGATCCAGCATGGCGTTCCGTATTACCCTCCTGTATCCACCGATTCCATATTCTGCAAACAGTCATTGGATCTCGACCAACGCGAGCAGCAATGTTGCGATACGATAAACCGCAATCGCGATAGGCTACAATCCGACCTTTATCAAAGTCGGAAACGTGATTGTATGCAATTCTCCTCCTTACACGAGGCATCACAACAACGTTTCACCAGGTAACGCCGGTCAACTGCTGTTTATGTGTGAGAAATCGGTTGGAAACTTTCCTCATGTCAGCACGTTGCAGGTGTAGCCACCGGCGCCAACCTTATGTGAATGCTCTGAAAAACTAATCATTTGCATATCACAGCATCTTCTGCCTGTCGGTTAAATTTCGTGTCTGTAGCACGTCATCTTCGTGGTGTAGCAGTTTTAATGGCCAGTAGTGTAGTTTTCGCAATGTTCTTATGAGTTTCTTTCTGAGATGTGAAACTGGACAAATTTCAGTAAACGCAAGAAAATTACCGATGAACCATCAACATCTGATATTTAAACAATTCTCAGCGAAAGAAATTTTTAATCAAACACAATCTGAAAATTCAGCCGTTACTAGAACACACAGAAAATTTTCCGTTAACACATGTTCCCAAGAAAAAGAAATCAGTACTCAACACAGCTGAGGCCTGCACACGCAGCAAATCAAACAATCAAAGGGGAACCATATATAGGCCTTACCTAAATCGAAATAATAATATTTGAACTCTTTAGATAAATTTGCCAGTTACACAAGCTGACTGCGTAACAGAACTTTAAAATAACATTAAAATAACAACGCTCAAAAGGCTTCCACAAAACATTAAGCAGTTACATTAATTTTCAGTACCAAATTAAGTGACACAAAGGCGGCACAAATGCAAATAAATTAAAACCCGGGCTGAACCCCACTAACCAGGAATGACTGCCATAAAGAGACAGAAAGCTTTAGCAATATAACATAGCCACAGGTGATTAACTAAATTAGCTGACTTCTAAAACATACATACCTACAATAGAGCGGATGATTCTGAATGTTCGTACTCTCAACACACTACCGTCCTAACCAAGCTCGACCAATGGGTGTTACTGATTATGATTCAATAATCCCACTTTGCCCATGTATTCTGTATCCATAAATAACAGTGTGTGTATCAAGGGCGTCATCTACCAAATTAGAGTGACTTGCTTCTCAGACGAGCAAGTTGATAGAATAGCGCCACCCGTTCACTCGAAATAATATGCAATCGAGTAATTGGTCAAAAGCCAGTACTCTCCCTTAATCCACGATCCTCCAACTATCGGTGGGAAACGACTGAGACCGAACAAATTGGGGCCCTTGGCAAGATGTGAAATTGTTTAGCTACGGTCACAGGGGTTATACATATTTTTCGTGTACATATCGAAACAGCGCCCAGGGTGAACGCTATAAAATAAAAAATAAATCAATGTCGACCTCTCAATCATTCACAGTGTGCAGTGCCTGGCTGCAGCACCGACGCCGAGAAACAATATCTGAATTGATCAGTTGCTGCACTACCACTCATTTGTAAAGTTCCAGACTGGATTTGTGCACATTTCTATGGCAAGATGCTAGTGACTCACCAGTCTGGAGTGCTAAATGAACCAGCAATTTTCTCAAACTACTTTTCAAGTCCGCATCTCACGCGTTGTCTCAGCCGAATCCGATACGCTACCTGCCAGACAGTCTGGACCACGTGCTGGAACTCTGTACAGTTAGGGGGTACTAGTTTCCCAGCAACGCATCACCCATCCATTGCGTCAGTTACGTTAAGGATTAAGGTGCTGGTTCAGTTCTCACAAATGTTCAATGTGCACTCCACGGGACACACGACAAACATCCAGACGACGCTGAGATTAGTCATATACTTTTGTGATCATTTATTCCTGCTGGTACATGGGAGCATTCTTCACCGAAAATTATTGGAAGGAGAAGCACATAGACGGATCCTATCACAAAATCCATACAAAACAACGACATATTCTCAAATAAGGCGTTCTTGGAGGCCAGTTGGGGCAAGGCGAAGTCTGTACGGCACTTACGGTAGATCGACGGCCGAGGAGAGAATAAAAGCTTAGTTTATTTTTAGTTACAGGAAATTTACTCGGACACCAATCTGGTTACAGAAAAACTCAGTTTTCTTATGTGGACACGGTAACCAGGCAAAGCAAAAGCATTTTGCCTAGTCCTAAAACCGTTACTGACTGATGTTCAGTGTCGTCTGCACGCGTCCATTTCTCACCTCTGCCTCTGTTATTAATGTGCCCCTTCGCTTCAGCTTGACAGTGGGTTAGGTCTACTATCGCTCCCCCATTTCTCACAGCGAAGGACCACACAGCGATGTTAAAAAGCTATTTACACCAAGCAACCTCCATGTTGTCTGCTACGAACTGACGTCTCGCGTCATCCGGACTCGTCCATTTATCACGTACAGCCCTTGCGTCTGCTAACGTCTCCTTATCTAGAATTTGACGATGTGTCTTTCAGTCGGCAACGCACCCCACACTCCACACAGCAGGAAGACCGCATCCTGTGCGTCGAGAATTTCAACCTTCCTGACTTAACAGAAGCTGCTACGTGGATGCCCGGTGGAGAGTCTCTTTCCCGTGGGCGCCTAACTCTGAAAAGCATTTCTGCGAGGCTGCTATCAGCTGTTGTGCATAGACGATGCGACGTCTAGCTATTACCAGCACATTGGAATTTTATTTTATTTTCTTGTTGAAGCGTGGCTGCATCTACAGGTGGTACCTGAACTCTCTAGAACAATCGACGCTGGAGTTCTAGAAATATTCAGCAATTACGTCAAGAGCCTCTGCATTACATGAAAACAGGCATGTGAATGAACCGTTTGTGAACCACCAAAACAAATTTGTTTCCATCACTACACTTCAAACCGAGTTTGATGAAATAGTTTGTAAGAGCTCTTTCATCACACGGATTCTCCTTTAAATGCCTTTTTATGTAATTTCCTTTCGTTAGTCAAGTAAAAATTGAAATCCCAAATTTTTCTTGGTCCCAGATTCATAAACTGATGTAGGATCATGAATTTCAGAATACAATGAACTTACAGGAAATGCTTTCAGATCTGTTGCTGAAAATTTTCTAATAATAGAAAACATTCATAGAGCACTGTCCAAACCTTATAGAAAAAATTCAGGTAGTTTCGTTTTAGCAAGAGTGAAAAAGTTCACTTCCTGCAATCACATATTGATTACTTCCCTGAAAATCTAGAACATTAGAGTGAAGGGCAAGTTGAACGCTTCCATCAGAGCATTAAGGAGAGGGGAAAGGGATACTGAGGAAGATGGACAACTAATGTTAGATGTTGAACAGGGTCAGTAAAGATGAAGGGTCTGCAAAGAAATGAAAGAAGAGAAACTTTTTAAATTTAAATGGAACAGAGTAGGCCTACTCAGAATGTTGTTAAGAATTTTTTTTCTAATTTTTAGTACATATCCCCAAGAAGCATAATTACAAAAATTTGATTCAGATTATTACTTCCATCTAAAACTAAAAAGAAAACCGAGAAATCAATCAGATACAGCTCCAGTATAGACAAATCAGAGAAGAATTTTTTTTAAAAAAAAAAGGAGAGAAGAAATTGAGGCAGCTAAAAAACGTGATTAGCGTGAACTCCAGTTATAAACTACTGAAGTACAAAGAAAATATTAGCATTTACCAAGGAAGAAAAAGAACACATGGTGGAATCACGGACTCCAAAAAAAGTACTAAAAGAGTTAAAAATGAAGAAAATGAAGATGTTCGAAGAAAGAACACCTAGAAAAATTCAGATAACAAAGGAAAGAAATAGCGAAAAAGACCTGGGTAGCACTAGAAATTTTTATCAAACTTTTAAACACACTTAAATGGTATCATGCACAAAGTATCTGGTTTAAAGTTGAAAATGGAAAAATGGGATTAAATTACAAGGAACATTTCGAAACATTAGCAACTTTTTTGAAAGACTCTTAATACCTAGTTCAGTTAAATTTGAATTTCCAGCATTTAAATTTGAATTTCCAACAAAATCAAAAAAGATTAAGGAAGTTTCCCCACCAGTAGACCTAGAGAAACTCAAAAGCAACAAAACAGTTGATGACGCCATTATAGCAGAATTATTGGAATGGTCAGAAGCAAAAATTATAAGGGAACTACACTTCCTTTCTGAGAACTTTGGAAAGCAGAAGATATTCCTACAGAGTGGAAAATAGCATTAATGCAGTCATTGCCTAAAAAGGGAGTGAAACTAAATATCTAAAATTAGAGATGATTGTAAACTTTTCCAGTGGGATACAAAATGTTATCAAAAATTCTCCTGAATAGAAATGAAGAAACATTAGAAAGATTTCTTGTAGAATAGGAGGGCGGTTTAAGAAAGGGTAGTTTTTGCACTGAACAGATTTTTAAATTAAATCAATAAGCTGTTGCAGAATGTTAACCACCAGATCTATGTCAGTATCAATGATTGATTTCAAGAAAACATTAGATTTGGTAAACAAAGGAATAATAGATTCCAACATTAAGGAATTTTGCATCAAAGCAAAATTAGCAGACAAAAAAATGTTATTGTTGTGGTCTTCAGTCCTGAGACTGGTTTGATGCAGCTCTCCATGCTACTCTATCCTGTGCATGCTTCATCATTTCCCAGTACGTACTGCAGCCTACATCCTTCTGAATCTGCTTAGTGTATTCATCTCTTGGTCTCCCTCTACGATTTTTACCATCCACTCTGCCCTCCAATACTAAATTGGTGATCCCTTGATGCCTCAGAACATGTCCTACCAACCGATCCCTTCTTCTAGTCAAGTTGTGCCACAAACTCCTCTTCTCCCCAATTCTACTCAAGACAGAAAAAAAAGATATTTAAATTGAGAAGAATTTTGCATCAAAGCAAAATTAGCAGACAAAAAATAAGATATTTAAAGATAAATTTACGCAAGAAGTATTCCAGCCATTTGAAATAAAAACTGAAGGCAGACGGGGGACAACCCTTACAGTTTAACTATATTACAGGAAAGTTATAAGGATCTGGAATTTGAATACAAAAGATTACAAAACTAAACAAATAATTCTGGGACGGAAAACAAATGGAATTAAAGTAAACTGCCTGGCTTTTGCAGCCGATTTTGCAATACTTTCAGAATATCTGACAGGAAAAGGTATTCAAATCAATCTTCTGAAAAAAAATAGCTAACAGAGTCTGTAACAAAATTTCAACTCAAAAATCAGAATTTATGACAAATACTGCAAAATTCAGAAAAATACACACAAGTCAGATATGTAAAACGGAGCGAATCAGTATGTTTGAATATCTTGTAGAAGTTGTAGAGCACAATGGACTAGAATATTCTGCAATATGTGTAAGAGTTAATTAAATGGAAGGAGAATATGGTTTTACAAAAAATATCTACAACAAGAGATAAATCTAGAAAAACCAAACTAAAACACCATTTTACGGTGGTAAGACCAGAATGTTTATATGGACGTGAATGCTTAAGGATCTACAAACAGGATAGAAAAGAGATATCTGAAAGAGGGATTTTTAGAAAATTAATGGGTGCTACACAAACTGTAGATGGTTGGAAAATGAGAAGTACCAAGAAGATATATGGAAATATACAGAAAATGTCTGACATAATAGCAAAGCGAAGATTAACATTGAACATTTCTGAGTAATGAAGAGGAGCAGTCTAACGAAACGAATATTCTTGTAGAATGAAATTTTCACTCTAAAGCAGAGTGTGCGCTGATATGAAACTTCCTGGCAGATTAAAATTGTGTGCCGGACCGAGACTCGAACTCGGGACCTTTGCCTTTCGCGAGCAAGTGCTCTACCGACTGAGCTACCCAAGCACGACTCACGCCTCCTCCTCACAGCTTTAATTCTGCCAGTATTCTTGTATTTGAAGAAAAAGAAATCTATAATGGCATGAATTGCAGAAATAAGACAAGATCTACAAAGAATAAGATATAACAAAAAAATATATAAAATACTAAATTTAGAAGGCTTTCAAGACAGAAGAAATAAGAAATCGGGAACAAAGCGGAGGGAAGAAAGGAAAAGACAACATGGGAAGATGGAGTATTGGAAAAATAGGAAGCAACAAAGAATATACATGTCTTGATTGTAATATTATTTCCATATGTGCATTTCACTTGCTCATATCTTTAAGATATGAGGTCTTGTTTTGTTACAGGACAACATAGAGCAATATTTTCACCCAGCATTACACACTGATTGTAAAACATCTATTTCTAAGAAATCATGTGAGAAAATTTTAAAAATGCGGACTTATAATTCTGCTCTAATTCATTTGCTCTCTGTATGTCGTTTTATTTTAATTACCAACAAAAATGAATAAAAGTTCTTACGACCTCCACGTAGACAGGATGTCAAACATCCCCCTCTCGGTCACTTCTTCCATTTATAAATCACAGTGTCCGCTTGCGTGGCCATCCCATTTGGGGATGGTTATCACGAAGGAGACGCAATCTTCACTGTAACGGGGACTTGCCCCCAAATGCAGCCTTCGACCAAAGCGAGTTGTAATTTAAGAGCGAGAATGACTTCTATTCAGAGCGCCCCACCGGTGGGATTTCATTGAGATGTCCCTCCTGTCGGCAGAAGCTGTCGATATTCTCGTCTGAAAAGCGTGAAAGCCCAGCCGCCAATCTGTTCAGGGCGGCCAGGAGTGCTCATTAGCGGTGGAGTGGGGGGGGGGGAGGAGGTGTAGGGAGGGGGAGAGGCGCCTACAGCCGCCACAGTGTCGGTTCAATCGATAGGCGCAGCATAAACAGCCCCGCACTGCGCGCCGCTGCCTGGTTATCACTGCCAGTAATCGCCCGCCGTGCGGCGAGGCCCCAGCCATTAACACGGGCTGCCCCAGACCAGCTGCTGCCGCTGCGGTCGAGTGCTAGGGTCGGGGGATCAGGGATGTATGTAGCCGAGGCTGTGTGGGTGTGTGGGTGTGTGTGGGAGGGGTGGACTGTGACGATCTGCCACTGCGACCCGTGCACTCCACGTGCCCCATTGCGTAGCTACGCTACGGTGGTGTGTACTACTCCTCCGCTACGCTATGACGCTGTGTACTATTGGCACAATCCAAGCTGACATGGCACGGTGGCTGATGGTAGCGACCGTAAAGGCATTTCCCATTTAGAGTTTCTCATACTAGCCAGCGTGCCGAGTGTCAATTTGGATTGCACTAACAGTGTAGCAGCCGCGCAACGTAACCTGCGATACTGACTATGTTATTCATTGCGATAAAAAAGGAAAGACAGCAGAGCCGTAGTTTACATATATCATTTATAAAATGTAAAGTTACAACTTTCATCAGATCAAAGATAGGTCTGAACACCACGGTGCTTTATTTGGCTTGTATCCTATTTAATAATCACTTTCTGTCCGCCCCCGATAGCTGAGTGGTTGCCGGCACGGTAACTCAGCGTGTTCGGTCAGAGGGATAGCTGCCCTCTGTAATAAAAGAAAACTGAGTTAATGGGTCAACGACGAACTGAAACGGGTGTCTTCCGACGTCCGCCCCGAGCAGATACAACGAACGAAAACGAACAAAATGAGATTTTTTTTTAAAAAATCCGTGGTCAGCGCGATAGACTGTCAATCCTAAGCGCCCGGGTTCGATCCCTGGCTGGGTCGGAGATTTTCTCCGCTCAGGGACTGGGTGTTGTGTTGTCCTAACCATCATCATTTAATCCCCATCGACGCGCAAGTCGCCGAAGTGGCGTCAAATAGAAAGACTTGCACCAGGCGAGCGGTCTACCCGACAGGTGGCCCTCGTCACACGACATTTGTTTTTATCACTTTCTGAATATAACAGATGAACTAAATAGAAATTTAGTTCCTCAAGAGACCCATATACTTAGAAAATAGCTTTCCTTGACAGTTATCTGAAATATTCCTCCATGACACTGACAAGCGGGACATTGAGTCAGCAATTAAATCACTAAAGGCTAAGGACTCTCATGGATATGACGGGGTATCTGGCAGAACACTAAAGTACTGTTCTGCATAAGTTAACCCAGTACTTGGACATATCTGTAACTTTTTCTTTCTGCTTGCCAGTGAAGACACAGTATAAAGAAGGAGAAAGGGACAATTTTAGACCTGTTCCCATGCCATCGGTGTTTGCTAAAGTTATTGAAAAATCTGTATACACAAGGACATATGATCATTTCAGTTCACATAATTTGTTGTAAATTGTACAGTTTGATCTCAGAAGTAATTCAACAACTGAAAATACTGTATTCACTTTTCTCTGTGAGGCTCTGGACGGATTAAATAAAAGGTTGGGCGCTCTAGACATCTTTCTTGATTTACCTACGGCGTTAAATTGTGTTGATCACAAAATATTGCCACAGTAACTGGACCATTATAAAATAACGGGAGTACCTCACAATTGGTTTACCTCTTACTTTAACAACAGACAGTAGAAGGTCATTTTTTTGCAGTACAGAGAACGGCTACGAAGTTCAGACCCAATGGGGCACAGCTAAAGGGGGGGGGGGGAGGAGGGAGTTGTAACCTCCTCCTCACTTATCGACCTTAATGACAGTGAAAAATTAAACCGCGTGTACCTAATGGAAATCTGGGAAAAGCAATCGTCACCGAAGTTAATCTGTCGGTAAAGAGGTAGGAAAGGGTTACATCTAAATGAAAGGAAAAATGCAAATGAAACTGGTGGAAATTAATTTTCAAAAGGGGTAAAGTTAATAAAGAAAGTAAATGTGCGGCCGTTACGTCAACAATCACCTAGCGGTAATTAGATATTTGAGATTTGGGGGAAATTACGGTCGCCAGTCCTAAGGACAATTACTATAGTAACTGAAAAAGAAAGGTTATTACACATATAATTAGCACTAGAAGCGTGGCAACTGAAGGTTGACACGTGTAGTGTGAAAACTGAAAGTTTGTCAGAAGTAATAAATTTCGCTACACTCTGACTTAATTTAGCAAAAGAATTAATAAAACCGGAAAATTGAAAGTTAATTTAGTGACTGAAATTAATAGTGAACTTTGTTTCTGAAGCATATCGAAATTTAGTAAAATACAGTTAGTCTTGGGCTACCTCAACAATCATTTCAAAAGCTACTTGAATCTACGCAATTTAGATATAAGAGATATAACTTTGAACTTGAATTAAATGATTCTGAACAATTAACAATAGTAAAATTTAGTACGTACCAAGCTGAGCTGCAGTCACAGGTGAGCTAAAATATGCTAACAAAGCTCGCACTCTTAATTTGTGCTCGTGTAATCTAAATATTGTAGCCAGCTATGAATACTTTAACTGAACTTTGAAATTAAAGCAGTGAAATCGAATTATATTATTTTAATGTTTGCGTTTGAATTTCAACGACACTCGGGTTCATTTCGGAAAAGGAAGAGACCCTGCTTGGCAATGCAATGCATGCTACGTTACTGTAATTTTGTGATTTGAACAGTTTGAAAAGCTGAGGTCTGCCATACAGTTCTGAAACTTTACGTGCTTTTAGTCTTCCTTGTTGGTTGATTGAAGGTTTGAAGCCGTCGATTGAGGAGGTGGCGACAGTCCCTCATTGTCGGCCGTCGCTGTTGCAGAAACTGGATGCTGGCGCGCCTTCTTCTCGACACGGTCACCAGGCGAAACGGGCTCTTGATGTGTGCCAGCTAATGCTTCCCGTCCGCGACACCGTGCTAGAAACTACCATAGCCAGTCGATCGCAATTACATGCTGCCAAACCCCGAAAGTCCGGCAACTTGCGGGAGCGTCACGCAACACCCCTGCTCAATCGCACTACTCCAACCAGACTCTCTCTCTCTCTGCCCGCGCTCCACGCGGCAGAGTTAACACTACCAAAGATCCTACACACTTTCGTTCTTCACACGAGCTATCGATGTATTCGTTCGATAGCATAGTTTTCCCTAGGCAAGACCCAGCGTAATATACAAATAATATTTACAAAACAAACCAATTATACATCGACATAAATGCAGCCAAGCGACTAGCGCGAGGTTTGGTGTTCTCGTAAAGATAAGTTATTTTAGATTATAAAACACATAGATTAGTACTGATTACGTGGTAAATAAGTGTATTAGTGTGCCGTTTAAGTGTACCATTAAAGGTTTCATTTCTCATTACGTAATATAGCAGAAAACGCGAAAAGACCGTACAGTCGTATTTTCTGTTTACGTTCTGCTGCAGCAAATCTATAGAATTTCGTTTAGTTGTTCCTTGCTCTCTCCAGCAATTTAACTTAGCGTACCTCTTCATTATTTAACTAGCATTTCCGGAAAGTAGCGTAAAGTTTAACTTGTTGTTTCAGAAACTTTGCACTTTTGTTTTTGTTTACACACAGTTGCGTATAGGCCAAATTTGTGTAACCATATTTTCGTGTTTATCTGTAATTTAACTGACTTATTCTTAATAAATTATTACGTTTATCATGAGTGAAAAGTGCTTGACTTGCCGTAGAATTGTTAGGTCGGGGCTTTGGTGTGATGGGTGCTGTAGTTTTTTCCATGTGGGTGACTGTAGTGGCGTGGGAATAGGGGAAGTAAATGAGACTCATCAGTGGTTTTGTAAGATTTGTAGTAGAGATAGGAAGATACTGGAACAGGAGGGGAAAATTGCTGCCCTTCAGGCTGAGTTAGACAAGGCCAGGGGAGATCTTGACAGGTTAAGGAGGGAGAAGGGTAAAGAGAGGTGGGAAGTGGCAACAGGCAACAGGAGGAACAGGCCTAGAACTTTGTCTGACAGCTTTATGGTGAATGTGGAAAATAGATTTGACCTGTTGCTTCAGTTAGAAGCTGGTGAGCCTCAAGCAGTTACAGGTGTAGACAGGGCACAACAAACTTTCAGCAGCAAATTGAAAAGTAAGAATGTAGGGAAATCAGTAAAGAGAAAGAAAGTGTTGTTGTTAGGTAGTTCCCATGGAAGAGGTGTTGGCCAACTCTTGCAGGATGAACTAGGATCAGAATACCAGGTCACCAATTTTTTTAAACCTAGTGCTGGTCTGGAGCAGGTGACAGAGGATTTAGGATCACTTTGCAAAGATTTCACTAAGGAAGACACCGTGGTTATAGTGGGTGGGGCAGGTAACAGTATTGACAGAGATCCTGGGTACAGCATAGAGTGTGACCTGGCGAAGATTGCATCAGCATCGAGGCATACCAGTGTTGAGTTTGTATCTGTTCTTGGGCGCCATGACCGACCTCATTTGAACTCTTCTGTCAAGAGAGTTAATTTGGAGCTGGAACGGCTGCTCATGTCGGGTGCGGGGTCACACATTGGTGTGGTTCATGTTGATTCTGTCAGTAGGTGGGATTATACTAGGCATGGCCTTCACCTCAACAGGAAGGGGAAGGGTAAATTGGCTGGGGAAATAGCAGGAAAGTTAAAGGGGGGAGGCACTGTCATGAGTGGTAAAATACCAGTGGTTATAGGATTCAGAAAAGACCATTTTTTAGGGTAGGGAGGACAGAAAGAAAACAAATTTTAAGAGAGGTTAGAACTGAGACAAACCTTCAGTTTGAGAAAGAAATCAAAAAACATAATTCCAGCTTATTACATCAACATAAACAGCCATTGGTTAAGAATTTTCAACTGTCAGCAGATATTTTAACTCCATCCAATTTTAAGTCAGTCAATGTGAAATGTCAGCTATCTTTATTGCATCAAAATATTCGAGGACTGAGAAATAAAATTAATGAATTAACTATCTGCATAGATGAATTAGAGTCTTCAAACCCAGCTGACATAATCTGCCTCTCTGAACATCATGTGACCACTGGTATAGAACTTTTAAGTGTTACAGGGTTTAGGTTAGCATCTCACTATTGTAGATCAGAAATGGAGAAAGGAGGAGTTGCCACATTCATCAGGAACTGTCATAAATTTAAGAACATAGACATTCATAAATTTTGCCTAGAACAGCATATGGAAGCATGTGCAACAGAATTAGATTTTCACAAAAAATCTTTCATAATATTAAGTGTATATCGAGCACCTGCAGGTAACTTTAATCTGTTTGTAAACCACCTTGAAGCTGTACTGGCCCATTTAACAACCAAAAACAAAGAAATAGTGGTTGCTGGTGATTTCAATGTAGATTTCCTTAAAGACTCTCCCAATAAGAACCTATTTGAGTTAGTAACACTATCATTCAACTTAATTCCCACAGTAAAGTTCCCCACTAGGATAACCACTTGCTCACAAACAGCCATTGATAATATCTTTATAGAAAAGTCAAATGAACAAAATTATATTACAAAACCAATAGTCAATGGCCTCTCAGACCATGACATGCAGTTCCTTCTGTTAAATGTTAATACTGAACAGGATATAAAATCTGTTAAATCTGAGCTCAAGAGGGTAATCAGTAAGCCAAAAATTGATTATTTTAGGACACTCCTCAGAGACATTCACTGGACTGATGTTTACAGTGCTCATGGCATGAATGAAAAATATAACATTTTTGCTAATAAAGTGCTTACCTTATTTGAACACTGCTTTCCCCCAAAACTTACCAAGGTTAGAGCAAAGTCTACAAAGAAGCCATGGATTACTCGAGGAATAGGGGTATCTTGTAAAACAAAAAGAAAACTGTATCTGTCAATCCGAAACATTTCCAATGTTGATGCTATAGCACATTATAAGAAATACTGCAAAATATTAAAGACTGTAATACGGATGTCAAAGCAAATATATTACAAGGAAAAGATAGTCATATCAGATAACAAAATAAAGACAATATGGGATATAGTGAAGGAGGAGACCGGTAGAACCAGACATGAAGAGGAACAAATAGCATTAAGAGTAAATGATGCATTGGTGACAGATGTGTATAGTGTTGCAGAACTTTTTAACAAACATTTTATAACTGTTACTGAAAAGATGGGGTTGTCAGGTTCGGTAGATGCTGCTATGGATTACCTTAGACCAGACATTTCAAGTAACTTCCATAATATGAATTTGACCCTCACTACCCCAACAGAAATAATGTCCATCATAAAATCTTTAAAATCAAAAACATCTAGTGGGTATGATGAAATATCAACAAAGTTAATTAAAGAATGTGATTCTGAGCTAAGTAACATATTAAGCTATCTGTGTAACCAGTCGTTTATCAGTGGAATATTTCCCGAATGGCTGAAATATGCTGAAGTTAAGCCACTGTTTAAGAAGGGAGATAAAGAAATAGCATCAAATTTCCGTCCAATTTCACTGTTGCCAGCATTCTCAAAAATTTTCGAAAAAGTAATGTACAGTCGTCTTTATAACCATCTTATCTCAAATAACATACTGTCAAAGTCACAGTTTGGATTTCTAAAAGGTTCTGATATTGAGAAGGCTATCTACACTTACAGTGAAAATGTACTTAATTCATTAGACAAAAAATTGCAGGCAACTGGTATATTTTGTGATCTGTCAAAGGCATTTGACTGTGTAAATCACAATATCCTTTTAAGTAAACTAGAATATTATAGTGTAACAGGAAATGCTGCAAAATGGTTCAAATCTTATATCTCTGGCAGGAAACAAAGGGTGTTATTAGGAAAGAGACATGTATCAAGCTATCAGGCATCATCCAACTGGGAACTAATTACATGTGGTGTCCCACAAGGTTCCATTTTGGGGCCCTTACTTTTTCTTGTGTATATCAATGACCTTTCATCAGTAACATTACCAGATGCCAAGTTTGTTTTGTTTGCTGATGATACAAACATTGCAATAAATAGCAAATCAAGTGTAGTCTTAGAAAGATCAGCCAATAAAATATTTGTAGACATTAATCACTGGTTCCTAGCCAATTCTTTGTCACTAAACTTTGAAAAAACACACTACATGCAGTTCAGAACTTGTAAGGGGTGTCCCAAGAGTATATGTCTAACATATGATGACAAGAAGATAGAAGAAGTGGACGGTGTTAAATTCTTGGGATTACAGCTTGATAATAAATTCAACTGGGAGGAGCACACCACAGAACTGCTGAAGCGTCTTAACAAATCTCTGTTTGCAATGCGAATTTTGTCAGACATAGGGGATATAAAAATGAAAAAGCTGGCATACTATGCTTACTTTCATTCCATAATGTCATATGGGATTATTTTCTGGGGTAATTCATCAAGCCAAGCTAAAGTTTTCCGGGCACAAAAACGTGCAGTAAGAATTATATGTGGTGTGAACTCAAGAACATCCTGCAGAAGCCTGTTTAGGGAACTAGGGATACTAACTACAGCTTCCCAATATATTTATTCCTTAATGAAATTTGTCATTAAAAATATATCACTTTTTCAAACCAACAGCTCAATTCATGGAATCAATACTAGAAATAAGAATAATCTTCACAAGGATTTAAAGTCACTTAGTCTTGTACAAAAAGGTGTGCATTATTCAGGAACACACATTTTCAATAACTTGCCAGCAGCCATAAAAAGCTTAACAACCAATGAAATTCAGTTTAAGAGAAGCCTAAAGGATTTATTGGTGGCCAACTCCTTCTACTCCATTGATGAATTTCTGAGGAAAACCAACTGATTTGTATATAAGTACAACATAACTTCTGCACAATTTCAGTGCAGTAATGTGTTCACTGAAAATTTGTGTGTGTGTCGTGTGTGTGTGTGTGTGTGTGTGTGTGTAAGTATAAGTATAATCGAACTTCTGCACCATTTCAGTGCAGTAATGTGTTCATTGTAAATAAGTATTACAGTAGTTGTATTACATGTTTCTTACCTTATAAATAAATATAAAACTTTTTTATTTTAAATTCAGTGCAATAGTATTTGTAAAATGACTCTTAGTGTTCATTAAAAAATGACGATCATTCCACTTGGGACCTGTGGAATGGTACATTAGCTTATTTGTTTTAGTTTAAATATTTGTCATGTATTGTTGTTTTTCTGACATGTTCCACATCCTGGAGGACCTCCTCACTACGGATCAATTGGAATGAAAGTAAATCTAATCTAATCTAATCAGCAGTGATCTATTCTTCCGAGAAACTCCTCGAAAAATTAAAAAATAAGCCAATTTCTGTGTTACGTTGTTGATTATGTTATTTAAACTTAGGGATTGCATAGGATTCATACCGTTTCATTTTATCTATCGTTACTCCTCTGTTACAATTTCACGTACTGACTCATTCCATGATCATGGAGACTTGCTCCTCAACTTGG
Source organism: Schistocerca piceifrons (assembly GCF_021461385.2). NCBI lineage: Eukaryota > Metazoa > Arthropoda > Insecta > Orthoptera > Acrididae > Schistocerca > Schistocerca piceifrons. Next base: position 1,213,177,887 of record NC_060138.1, read on the forward strand.
TGCTACGGAACATGACACATAAAATACAGGGTGTTACAAAAAGGTACGGCCAAACTTTCAGAAAACATTCCTCACATACAAAGAAAGAAAATATGTTATGTGGACATGTGTCCGGAAACGCTTACTTTCCATGTTAGAGCTCATTTTATTACTTCTCTTCAAATCACATTAATCATGGAATGAAAACACACAGCAACAGAACGTGCCAGCGTGACTTCAAACACTTTGTTACAGGAAATGTTCAAAATGTCCTCCGTTAGCGAGGATACATGCATCCACCCTCCGTCGCATGGAATCCCTGATGCACTGATGCAGCCCTGGAGAATGGCGTATTGTATCACAGCCGTCCACAATACGAGCACGAAGAGTCTCTACATTTGGTACCAGGGTTGCGTAGACAAGAGCTTTCAAATGCCCCCATAAATGAAAGTCAAGAGGATTGAGGTCAGGAGAGTGTGGAGGCCGTGGAATTGGTCCTCCTCTACCAATCCATCGGTCACCGAATCTGTTGTTGAGAAGCGTACGAACACTTCGTCTGAAATGTGCAGAAGCTCCATCGTGCATGAACCACATGTTGTGTCGTACTTGTAAAGGCACATGTTCTAGCAGCACAGGTAGAGTATCACCTATGAAATCATGATAACGTGCTCCATTGAGCGTAGGTGGAAGAACAAACTATAATGAGCTCTAACATGGAAATTAAGCGTTTGCGGACACATGTCCACATAACATCTCTTCTTTATTTGTGTGTGAGCAATGTTTCCTGAAAGTTTGGCCGTACCTTTTTGTAACACCCTGTATAAAACGTTGCACGCGGTACACTGTTCACCTCCTCCGTCCTCTGAAATGACTTAACCAGCCGGTCATAGAGGACTGACAATTCAGAGTGGACTCTAAACTAAAGTGCATCCTGGATGTCTTCACTTTAACTAATCATTGCTAGAGATGAAATAAAGGGTCGGTTGACTTTATCGATACCTGTCGTCGGAATTCAACCCTGACTTAATGATGTATGAATTCATACATGTGCAAACAGTGGTTAATCCGGACACAGTCAATATTTATTTTATGTCTGTCTTTCGGAATGTAAGTTGTGGTGACACACTGATCTCTAGCTTAGCCCAAGGTCTAGGCTACGTTGAAAACTGGCAGATAGTGGGGCTAACGAATGTGACGTAATGAGAATAACTGCAATTCTTGTTGTGAAGCGTGTTTCCGCATATTGTATTTCGAACGTAAAAGAAACGAGAGTACAAGGAAAGATTTAGAAATACAGGGTGATTCAAAAAGAATACCACAACTTTAGGAATTTAAAACTCTGCAACGACAAAAGACAGAGCTAAGCACTATCTGTCGGCGAATTAAGGGAGCTATAAAGTTTCATTTAGTTGTAAATTTGTTCGCTTGAGGCGCTGTTGACTAGGCGCCAGCGTCAGTTGATGCTAAGATGGCGACCGCTCAACAGAAAGCTTTTTGTGTTACTGAGTACGGCAGAAGTTAATCGACGACAGTTGTTCAGCGTGCATTTCGAACGAAGTATGGTGTTAAACCTACTGACAGGTGGTGTATTAAACGTTGGTATAAACAGTTTACAGAGAATGGGTGTTTGTGCAAAGGGAAAAGTTCTGGACAGCCGAGAACGAGTGATGAAAATGTAGCACGCATCCAGCAAGCATTTGTTCGCAGCCCAGGAAAATCGACTCCACAATCAACTGTATGGAGAGTCCTACGAAAAAGGTTAGTTATGAAAACTTATCGTCTGAAATTGGTTCAAGCACTGTCTGCAGCTGATAAGATTAAAAGAATCGATTTCTGTGATTTTATCCTTGCTCAAATGGAAACAGATGAATCTTTCGTTTCAAAGATTGTGTTTAGTGATGAAGCAACTTTCCACACTAACAGGAAAGTCAACCGTCACAATGTCTGTATATGGGGCACTGAGAATCCGCGGGAAACAACTCAGTATGAACGTGACTCGCCTAAGGTGAACTTTTTCTGTGCCATTTCAGCCAATAAAGTTTTTGGTCCCTTTTTCTTCAAAGGTGCTACTGTAACTGGACTACAGTATCTGTAGATGTTAGAGAACTGGCTGTTCCCTCAGCTCGAACAAGAAGCACAACAATTCATATTTCAGCAGGATGGAGCGCCACCACATTGGCACTTATGTGTCCGTAACTACCTGAACATCAACTACCCGAGGCGATGGATCGGCCGCCAGGCACCAAGTGACAGAGCACTTCATCACTGGCCTCCAAGAAGCCCTGATCTTACCCCCTGCGATTTTTTCTTATGGGGGTATGTTAAAGATATGGTGTTTCGGCCACCTCTCCCAGCCACCATTGATGATTTGAAACGAGAAATAACAGCAGCTATCCAAACTGTTACGCCTGATATGCTACAGAGAGTGTGGAACGAGTTGGAGTATCGGGTTGATATTGCTCGAGTGTCTGGAGGGGGCCATATTGAACATCTCTGAACTTGTTTTTGAGTGAAAAAAAACTTTTTTAAATACTCTTTGTAATGATGTATAACAGAAGGTTATATTATGTTTCTTTCATTAAATACACATTTTTAAAGTTGTGGTATTCTTTTTGAATCACCCTGTACATAATCTAAACGAAAAAATAAAGCCAAACAAGACAAAATAAAGCAAACATGTAGACCGTGGGGGGGGGGGGGGAGGAAGGAGAAATGTAAGAAGAAACGTACGAGAAATGTACTACCATAATGGCCAATGTGCCTAAAACATGAAGTGAAGGAGAAGAAGAGGAAGATGCTATAAATGACATAACAAATCGATCCCTGAACCTTTTGCACTTGGACCCTGACATTTGCTCATTGACCTACCCATCTAACTTATTGCGGAAAAAGCTATTTTTTCTGTAAATTGCATTTGGAGGACATAGTGGTGGTATGATGTATACGTTTCAAAACAGCTACCAACCAGTAAACTGATAACACTTTTAAAATGTTTAATTATTTTTTGTAGTTACTAGTCCCGAACATTTTGTTAGCCCCAAGATAGTTGCACTAAATTACCAATGCAGTTATCTGATGGTGAACAAAATGAATTAGTAACGACAGAAAACAAATTAACGTTTTAAAACGTATGTTTTCAATCTAGTGCTTCATGACCGCTTTAAAGCACATTATAGCACGTAATAACTTTCTGAGATATTCACACCATAAAAAACAAAACTGAGATACAGAAAAGGTGGAAATAATATTATTCGTAATAGGTTCAGCTTAAAGTGTTTCATAACCCATACCACATCGGTTTCCCTTGTTCATACACTAATGGCCCATTCATTCAATCCGTTTAACTTCAGCATCTAAAATGAACTTATCTATTTATTTATAGTCGTTTGACCAAGACCTGCCCTTGCGTTTTTATTCCAGGTCGTTTAACACACAAGGTAGCAGTGTATAATTATCTATTGTTGTACATGTTACAATAATTAAGTTGTTTTCAGCAAACCACAGTATAACTTAATGTGTACGATGTAATAAAATGAAATTTGAATAAACACTGCAACAATTGCCAGAAAACTAAACCGTAGTTATGTAGTAATATTTTGTTTTTGTTCTAAACACGTTCAAGGTTTGACGACTGTTTCAGAAAGAGCACTAGAATCTTCGTAAACCGTATAGATCCGTCAACTGTAACACTTAAATCTTGATAGCAGCAGTAACCGATCTAACAACTGCGGCAAACATTTCTTGTCTTATATAACCGTTGCCGACAGCAGCGCCGTATTCTCTCTGTTTACATGTCTCTGTATTTGAATACTCACGCTAATACCAGTATCTTTGGCGCTTCAGTGAAGTTCATAGTACTCTTTACGTGTTCTGTTCAAATAGAAACTCAGTGGTTTGATATTTTAGGATAAATCGTACAATTCCTAATTCTAAAATTTTACTGTTCATTTGCTTGCACTCGTTTGAATTTTTTACACCTTACATGTTACACAAAGACGTAACTAGAGGGTAGCACAAATAAAAGTGAGCCGGACGAACGGATACCACTGGACGTCCATGTATGCATGTAACCACACCCCAACTGAATGGAGGAACTGACCATACAACCGGCCGGGCCGTGGAGCACATTTACACAATCTTCACACCTGACAGAGTTGTTAGAAGAGGACCCTCTCCTAGTGGCCTTAGCTGGCCACACAGATCACCTGATCTGTCAGTGTGTGACTGCTTTATGTAGGGAGCCCTCAAGTCTAAGGTGTATAGCAACAACCCTTCAAGAACTGCAACAGAATGTTTGGGGTGAGATTTCACCAGTTCCAGAAGGCCAGCTTTGATCCGCTTTCAGCAACTTCCTGGACAGGGCCCAAAAGTGCCAAGAGATGAATGGTGGTCACTTTCAACACCTGCTGTAATCAGGTTAGAACTGTATTTCCTTTCACCGGCCGCGGTGGTCTCGCGGTTCGAGGGGCGCAGTCCGGAACCGCGCGGCTGCTACGGTCGCAGGTTCGAATCCTGCCTCGGGCATGGATGTGTGTGATGTCCTTATGTTAGTTAGGTTTACGTAGTTCTAAGTTCTAGGGGACTGATGACCACAGCTGTTAAGTCCCATAGTGCTCAGAGGCATTTGAACCATTTTTTTGTATTTCCTTTCCAATGCTGTGTTTCTTCGTACCCTGCAACTCTGTTCTGCAGGCCAGTTTCAATTGCTCCACCCTGTATTTGGAATACCCTTTAAAATAATAAAATTGTCTTTTATAATTGAAATTTTATATCTTTTGTGGCTTGACACCTCACAACTTGCAGCTCCTCACTAACTACAGTATTTGAACTTCCTTGTGATCTTTACAATAAATATGCGTTGCATCTGCTAACCTTAGAGCTAGATTTACGTGATAATTGCCCCTTAAGTCGCTCCACACTGAAACAACGTCCTAGCCAAATGATGACTGACTACCGTCACTAATCACTCAGTGAAATATCGGATATATTGTACTATTTACATACGTAACATTACAGTCCCCCATGTTTACAGCCAGACAGTAATCTTTGCCCCAGGCGCTGTTCTCCTGCCAGGCCCTGCGCATTTCGCAGCGAGTTGGCACCAACGTCACCTGCACGGTAGAAGCCGTTTCCGCAGCGGCGCCTGCGTGGCCCAGGCTGTACCACCGTGTCCGCGTGTTGCAGGGTCCTCCGCCTCGCAGCAGCAGCAGCAGCAGCAGCAGCTGAGCCTGCAGGAGGAGACGCGGGCCGAGGTGGAGCGGCTGACGGCGCAGATCAGAGACCTGCGACGCCGCCTGCTCGCCCTCACCGGTCAGTAACACCACCACACCAACTGCTGGCGCTGCCTCAGCTCTCGACTCTATAGTAGCAAATCTGCTGGCGCTCACTACTCAGTAGTAGCACCTGCTCTCTCGTGTCTAGTGTCAATTGTGCGCACCTCACAAGATGAAACTTCGTGGCAGATTAAAACTGTGTCCCGGACCGAGATTCGAACTCGGGACCTTTGCCTTTCGCGGGCAAGTGCTCTACCAACTGAGATACCCAAGCACGACTCACGCCCCGTCCTCACAGCTTTACTTCTGCCAGTACCTCGTCTCGTGCCTTCCAAACTTTACAGAAGTTCTCCTGCGAACCCTGCACAACTAGCACTCCTGAAAGAAAGGATATTGCGGAGACATCGCTGCAGCGTGAAAAATCTCATTCTGGAAACATCCCCCAGGCTGTGGCTAAGCTATGTCTCCGCAATGTCCTTTCATTCAGGAGTGCTAGTTCTTCAGGGTTCGCAGGAGAGCTTCTGTAATGTTTGGAGAGTAGGAGACGAGGTACTGGCAGAAGTAAGGCTGTGAGTACGGAGAGTGAATCGTGCTTGGGTAGCTCAGTTGGTAGAGCACTTGCCCGCGAAAGGCAAAGGTCCCGAGTTCGAGTCTCGGTCCGACACGCAGTTTTAATCTACCAAGAGGTTTCATATCACCGCGCACTCCTCTGCAGAGTGAAAAATCTCTTTCTGGACCTCAGAAGATGCCCGTTACTTTGTCTCTTTTCATATTTACTTGATGTATTAATGTTACCTACTGTCTAATTACTGACTGATTCTGAAATGAGATTTTCTTAAAATATGGATACGTAATTTTCCTTGTGCCGTGGACTTGGTGAAGCCCTATGATTGTTATCCTCAACAGGCAATACCTCGCTATTCGCAAGTTCTACTGAAGTCTTTTTTTTTTTTTTTTTTTTTTGTCTTCCTCGTTTCATACCTCTGTGCCGCCACTCTCGAGTCAAATTCTTCCGAGTCGTTTTTTTTTTTTTTTTTTTCGAACTAGAGTTCTTGCAGGTGCAATTTTATCCTGGAGTATACTACTGTGAGGTTGTTGTTGTTGTTGTTGTCTTCAGTCCTGAGACTGGTTTGATGCAGCTCTCCATGCTACTCTAACCCGTGCAAGCTTCTTCATCTCCCAGTACCTACTGCAACCTACATCCTACTGAATCTGCTTAGTGTATTCATCTCTTGGTCTCCCTCTACGATTTTTACCCTCCACGCTGCCCTCTAATACTAAATTGGTGATCCCTTGTTGCCTCAGAACATGTCCTACCAACCGATCCCTTCTTCTAGTCAAGTTGTGCCACAAGCTCCTCTTCTCCCCAATTCTATTCAATACTTCCTCATTAGTTACGTGATCTACCCATCTAATCTTCACCATTCTTCTGTAACACCACATTTCGAAAGCTTCTATTCTCTTCTTGTCCAAACTATTTAACGTCCACGTTTCACTTCCATACATGGCTGCACTCCATACAAATACTTTCAGAAACGACTTGCTGACACTTAAATCTATACTCGATGTTAACAAATTTCTCTTCTTCATAAAACGCTTTCCTTGCCATTGCCAGTCTACATTTTATATCCTCTCTACTTCGACCATCATCAGTTATTTTGCTCCCCAAATAGCAAAACTCCTTTACTACTTTAAGTGTCTCATTTCCCTCAGCATCATTCGACTACATTCCATAATCCTCGTTTTGCTTTTGTTGATGTTCATCTTATACCCTCCTTTCAAGACACTGTCCATTCCGTTCAACTGCTCTTCCAAGTCCTTTGCTGTCTCTGACACAATTACAATGTCATCGGCGAACCTTAAAGAATTTATTTCTTCTCCATGGATTTTAATACCTACTCCGAACTTTTCTTTTGTTTCCTCTACTGCTTGCTCAATATACAGATTGAATAGCATCGGGGACAGGCTACAAACCTGTCTCACTCCCTTCCCAACCACTGCTTCCCTTTCATGTCCTTCGACTCTTGTAACTGTCATCCGCTTTCTGTACAAACTGTAAATAGCCTTTCGCTCTCTGTATTTTTCCATTGCCACCTTCAGAATTTGAAAGAGAGTATTCCAGTCAACATTGTCAAAAGCTTTCTCTAAATCTACGAATGCTAGAAACGTAGGTTTGCCTTTTCTTAATCTAGCTTCTAAGATAAGTCGTAGGGTCAGTATTTCCTCACGTGAGGTAACGGGCTACTTGTGGCGCCCTGAATGTATTCTAAGTTCGGAGTTGGAGTGGCCGAGCTGGGGCCTCTCGGCGAGCCGCTGCTCGTCGGCGGCCGTGTGGTGCCGGACGTTAGCCGAGGTCCAGGCGGACAGCGTGGCTGGGAATTCCGTTGGTGACGCTGTGTCGATGAAGGAGACATGCCGGGAGTGGCGGAATTTGTGAAACCATAATGGCGGACATTTCACAGTTCGTATAGAAATTAATAGAAGCCGGATGAATCACGATACCTCAAAAAGAAACATGTGCATTACCATTATTTGCATGATTCTGATGGTGTAATCAGATTTTCAATATCTTTATTAGTTTAAAGTTTAGTAACTGACTGCAAATTATACAAGTAACACCCAGAACGAATTTCCAAAATCTAAACGGTGCATTCGATTTTGTCGATCGACGTGTCTTTAAAAAGCTATTAGTGTAAACGTTAAATTGGTATAAATTACAGACATCTAACTTGAATAATACATGAGATATTGAAGGTCAAAGTGGCCGATTAATATCGATCGCATAACGCCATAAATACTCCACAGTTACACCAAAAAGCGGTAGCAGCATGGTTACAAAAATATTTATTCATCTATGTCTTTGTTTCTATCCACAGACATGACACCACTCCAGACAAGGCTCGCCAAACTCAGAGCAAGATATGGATCCCATATCCTCCACAAAAGACCCGACATGGAAGACATACTGACAAACAAACCACCAACGACACGACGACCAAAATTTAAATACATCTATCCAGCGCGTATAGTATCTCAAAACAGCTCCAAAATATTCCCCGACCTAGCACCAACAATGACACAACTGACTCATCCTGAAACAAACCCACCTCACTTAGACGAAAGACCATAACAAAAGCCCATGACATGAAGTATAACGCACCAAAACCCATACCCAAAACACCGTAACGGCTCCACACCGCACAAAACACACAAGTATCATACATAAAAACACAGAATCAACACACATAAAACATAACAAAAGAGAACAAAAACAATCATAGACTAAGGAAAATATTGTAATACCCAACTTCGAGTACTGTAGTAACAGGAAAGCAGAACCTGTAACGTAGAAGTAAGCGAAAACACAAAAGTACGAACACCACAACACACAACACTCCTGCACAAGATAGCAGGAAAACAAAAATGTAAACCATTACTCAATGATACATCACTTATCTATTTTTATTTATATTTCAATTAACTTAATTTGTAATGTTACCAATCACTTATTTATATGTTAATGAACAAAAAAAACAATATTATGTATAGCATGTACTCAAAAATATAAGTTATGTACAATAAATAAAATAAAGGTGTAAACGTCTGGCTGATGAAGGGGACTGAGATAAGCCTTAAAACAGCCCGCCTTCTCCCCTTAGGTGAAGGAATGAAACGTGGTTTTTAAAAAAAAAAAAAATGTTTCTATCCGATATAGACTATTCATGAAGAAATTGGTCAATCGTTTACTGTGTTTTAGAAAGCACGGAGACATTAGGCTACTGGCTTACTACTGTTCTGTTCCTTTGATATACGTTTATTTAATTTGTTTATGTATTTAATAATGCGTGTTAGAGCGTTTTTATGGTCCAGCCGTAGGAATATTTATTTAATTTCAAGTTATTTAAATGTAAATCCAGCATTTCGTATGTGTTTCAAAATGTCTGTGAGTGTGTGTTGGCTTGGAGCCATGATAGGAGCGCTATCGCCAATCACAGCGCTAGTTACTAAGGGAGGCGACTACCGAAGTGAATGGAGGGGCAGTTCTGAACAGGGCGGCTTGACGGACAGTCGCACAGGACACAGGGAGTCCTGGACAGTACGGTGCAATGGACACACAGTCGCGGGAAAGATTTGGAGAGTGAAGCAGTTGTGTGCGTGGTAGCGTTTAGAAGTGAATATCTCGCGAGCTGTGTTGTTGTTCATAACCAATTACGTGAAGTAGGAATCTATTGTTTCCCTGTTATTCAACTTATATTTTATTTCATTGCTGGACCATAGACAACAATAAGTGTTTGGTAATAATAAACGCCATTCTTATACGTACATCTACTATCGTACTCATCATTTAAAGTCGTTAAGAAAAGCACCTGCAGATTTTATTTATTTGCAATCTCTCATTTATAAAGTTCTGTGTAACAATCAAAATTCGCAATTGCCGAGTGATGGGAACCCTCGACCATTCGATTCATGTGTCTATTCATATTGTATACTGTAGACTCAGGAGTATTTGGCCTGTAATTCGGCAACTACGTATCCCAGCCCCTAGACAACGAAACCAGCCAAAACTTTTAATATTTCAACTCTGAGTCAGAGGGTACGTAGTTGAGGGTCACATCATTTCATTATTATTTGAATACCCGCAATTGGGCCGCACCATCACACCACATCATCATTTATTATTTGGAAAGCCCGCATTGCGCCATGGACTTGGCGAAGCCCTATTGATTGTTATCTTGAACAGGCAATACCCCGCTATTTGCAAGTTCCACTGAAGGTTTTTTTTTTTCCTGTGGTCCTCGTTTCACACCTCTATGTCGTCACTCTCGAGTCAAACCCTTCCCTGAGTCGATTTTTTTTTTCATACTAGAATTACTGCAGGTGCAATTTTATCCTGGTGTATACTACTCACTCTCTATGCCATATAGGTAAATTCTGACTTACGCTTCATTTTATTTCTCATCTATCAGCCGTGCAAGTCCTTGGTATGCAACATTCCTCATTGATACATGTACGAAATAGAGTCAAAGTTCTCTTCACCCCGAAGAAATCAGGCTGGGACAGCTTCTCCACTCATTCATTCTTCAATGCTTTATTTTTTCCCAGGGACGGACGATATTGTGTTAAAAGCTCTAGTATTCTGCAGTCTGGCTGTTCAGGAAACGTTCCACCTCGAATATTATATCCTCGTTCTGGTAAAGCCTTTCATGCAACACTTTTTTTCATCTGAGGAAAGGAGAAGAGGGCACTGACTGCCACGGAGGGACGAGGCAAAATTTGATACCCCGAGACACTAGTACGTGTGAATCCTGTGCAGAAGGAGCTGCAGCATTGTCGTGGAGTGAAAACACAACCTTGGACAGCTTCCCACAATGCTTGGTCTTCACAGTAATCTCGTTGGAAGATTGCTATAGAATGCTCCGGTGACTGTTTGCCCCTCATAGCTACACTACTGGCTATTAAAATTACTACACCAGCAAGAAATGCAGATGATAAACGGGTATTCATTGGAAAAATATATTATACTAGAATTGACATGTGATTACATTTTCACGCAATTTGGGTGCATAGATCCAGATAAATCAGTACCCAGAACAACCACCTCTGTCCGTAATAACGATCTTGGTATGCCTGGGCATTGAGTCAAACAGAGCTTGGGTGGCGTGTACAGGTACAGCCTCCCATGCAGCTTCAACACGATACCACAGTTCATCAACAGCAGTGACTGGCGTACTGTGACGAGGCAGTTGCTCGGCCACCGTCGACCAGACGTTTTCAGTTGGTGAGAGATATGGAGAATGTGCTGGCCAGGGCAGCAGCCGAACATTTTCTGTATCCAGAAAGGCCCGTACAGGACCTGCAACATGCGGTCGTGCATTATCCTGCTCAAATGTAGGGTTTCGTACGGATCGAATGAAGGGTATAGCCAAGAGTCGTAACACATATGAAATGGAACGTCGACTGTTCAAAGTGCCGTCAATGAGAACAAGAGGTGACCGAGACGTGTAACCAAAGGCACCCCCTACCATCACGCCGGATGATACGCCAGTATGGCGATGACGAATACACGCTTTCAATGTGCGTTCACCGCGATGTCGCCAAACACGGATGCGATCATTATGATGCTGTAAACAGAACCTGTATTCATCCAAAAAAATTACGTTTTGGCATTCGTGCACCCACGTTCGTTGTTCAGTACACCATCACAGACGCTCCTGTCTGTGATGCAGCGTCAAGGGTAATCGCAGCCATGGTCTCCGAGCTGATAGTCCATGCTGCTGCAAACGTCGTCGAACTGTCCGTGCAGATGGTTGTCTTGCAAACGTCCCCATCTGTTGACTCAGGGATCGAGACGTGGCTGCACGATCCGTTACAGCCATGCGAATAAGATGCCTGTCATCTCGACTGCTAGTGATACGAGGCCGTTCGGATCCAGCACGGCGTTCCGTATTACTCTCCCGAACCCACGGATTCCATATTCTGCTAACAGTCGTTGCATCTCGACCAACGCAAGCAGCAGTGTCGCGATACGATAAACCGCAGTCGCGATAGGGTACAATCCAATCTTTATCAACGTCGTAAACGTGATGGTACGCATTTCTCCTCCTTACACGAGGCATCACAACAACGTTTCACCAGGCAACGCTGGTCAACTGCTGTTTGTGTATGAGAAATCGGTTGGAAACTTTCCTCACGTGAGCACGTTGTAGGTGTCGCCACCGGCGCCAACCTTGTGTGAATGCTCTGAAAAGCTAATCATTTGCATATCACAGAATCTTCGTCCTGTCGGTTAAATTTCGCGTCTGTAGAACGTCATCATCGTGGTGTAGCAATTTTAATGTCCAGTAGTGTATAAACTGTATCACAAGAGAAGATTGAAAAACAGCATCTTGCCCGATGATGGTTGTGTCTTCTTCGTCTCTGTCGGCGGTGGTCAGTGCCCGTGTTACAACTGTTCGCTTTGCTCCTTCGTCTTGGGGTCACAGCAATACACTCAGCACTCGTCCAAGGCGGTCAGGCGTGTCAAAACATCAATCGTGTTAGCTGAGATTGGCACTGCCGGCTCGGTACGGCTGTCTTTCTCAATGTGTGTGAGCACTCGCAGAACCAGTGGGCGGCGAGCGTCGTCTTGTTCAAAATGTCGCGCCAGACGCTGAAATCTGATCCAGGAACAGTTTTCACTTTCTTCACTGCCGCCTACAATGTATTGCGCCGGTCTACGATCACCAGAGCCGCCACTTCTGTTGCGATTTCGCCGGCCGCGGTGGTCTAGTGGTTGAGGCGCTCAGTCCGGAACCGCGCGACTGCTACGGTCGCAGGTTCGAATCCTGCCTCGGGCATGGATGTGTGTGATGTCCTTAGGTTAGTTAGGTTTAAGTAGTTCTAAGTTCTAGGGGACTGATGACCAGAGATGTTAAGTCCCATAGTGCTCAGAGCCATTATTTGTTGCGATTTCCGATTCTTCATAAAGAGATAATGCGGAACTTCGCCGGCCTTTGTGACCGAGCCGTTCTAGGCGCTTCAGCCCGGAACCACGCAGCTACTACGGCCGCAGCTTCAAATACTGCCTCGGGCATGGAGGTGTGTGATGTCCTTAGGTTAGTTAGGTTTACGTAGATCTTAGTCTAGGGGACTGATGACCTCAGATGTTAAGTCCCATAGTGCTTAGAGCCGCTTGAACCATTTGAATCCGTAAGTTAGTTCATCGTCTTTCAGACTTTTTTGACGACGCTGGAGGCTTTTGTGAGAACCAACCAATGGGTCATACTATGGTTCGTTTGGTGCAGACTTTCACCAGCATAGCATGGATTGCCACAGCTTTGTTCTCATTCTAATGAACGAAACGAATTACCCAACTATACTCCATCAATCGGGTGCGGCATTTTGCTTCAGCACCTTTAGCGACGTGCAACGGTACTATGGTGCAGTCATTTCAATTTCCGCCAGGACTGCAGCGATGCAGCTACAAACGCAAATAACATTAATTACTTAGCTTTATTATTTCTAGGTGACAGTTAAAACTTTATCTTTACCCATCGTAGTAGTCTTATGTAGCACAGATGAATCGTGTGTTGACGTTTGTTTTACTTGCTATTGACCTTTCGTGGTCCTTCCCTCTTTTGTTACTCTTAAATTGTTGCAAGACACGGAAAACTCCTGTTGCGAATCATTAATCCTGTAGTCAGAACGGTACGTTACTTTTCGTGAAGTACCACCACTTGTCCTATCTCTGCAATAAGAGTTAATTGCCAGTACATGATCCAGCCTGATATTTCATCAAGGTCTGGGTAGATATTACTGCCATTCACAAGTTAAAACCGAACTCCACTGGCAAAATTTCGGAATCGCTAGGAGATATTTTCTGAGTACTTTGGTATCAAAAATGCGTCGTCCCTGCTGGCTCGTTACAAACTAACTGAATTGCGTTTCATTTTCCACTCCATTCATCTTTGTATCTCTACTGCAGTGAAAATATCTGCACACCGTTTTAAATGTCTGTGGCATGCACCGTGTGTCTTGTTCGTAAACATACTTGATCCATTCGCTGACTCCACTTGGTGTTGATAGCAGTAACGTCGCTCGATTCCGTGTCTGCTTCGTTTTTCCGGCCGTTCCACCTGTACGTTGACAGCGATGCACAGCAGTACGAATAGTTTTACTGATGAAGAGTTGGCCGATATACGCCTCGTGTATTGGGTCACTGAATGGAATGGAAAACCTGCACGGCGGCGCTATGCTCAGCTCTTCCCGCAGCGACGGCAAATCCCGACACCGCACTTTTTCATCTGAACACGGGGGCCTACGAATCTAGGAGAAACCAGATTATTCCATGTTACAGACCTTACTATTATAGCTAAAGTATTTTCACTGAAAAAAGGTGGAACCGCACGACCGCTACGGTCGCAGGTTCGAATCCTGCCTTGGGCATGGATGTGTGTGATGTCCTTAGGTTAGTTAGGTTTAAGTAGTTCTAAGTTCTAGGGAACTGATGACCTCAGAAGTTAAGTCCCATAGTGTTCAGAGCCATTTGAACCATTTTTGAAAAAAAAAGTAACTGGGACAGCGAATTGAAGTAATCATAATTACGCTATTAGTCTGTAACGAGCCACCGGTGACCACAGGCCCCTTGTACCACAACTCTCAGAAAATGTCCCTGGACGAATTTACTCGTAGCATCACATGCGAAAAGCTTAAGTTACCGACTGCTGCCATCTGCTAAGTGACTAATGTCTACCGTGATCAGCAACTAGTACACTGCTGGCCATTAAAATTGCTACACCACGAAGATGACGTGCTACAGACGAGAAATTTAGCCGACAGGAAGAAGATGCTGTGATATGCAAATGATTAGCTTTTCAGAGCATTCACACAAGGTTGGCGCCGGTGGCGACGCCTACAACGTGCTGACATGAGGGAAGTTTACAACTGATTTCTCATACACGAACAGCAGTTGACCGGCGTTACCTGGTGAAACGTTGCTGTTATGCCTCGTGTAAGGAGGAGAAATGCGTACCATCACGTTTCCGACTTTGATAAAGGTCGGATTGTACTTCGAACAGTGGACGTTACATTTCAGATGTGTTACGACCCGTGGCTCTACCCTTCATTCGATCCCTGCGAAACCCTACATTTCAGCAGGATAATGCACGACCGCATGTTGCAGGTCCTGTACGGGCCTTTCAGGATACAGAAAATGTTCGACTGCTGCCCTGGCCAGCACATTCTCCAGTTCTCTCACCAATTGAAAACGTCTGATCAATGGTGGCCGAGCAACTGGCTCGTCACAATACGCCAGTCACCATAAGTATGAAACAAATTGGAGAAGACCACTTTCTAAGGCGGCTTTGTTAGTGATTTGGTTTTCAATGACACAGAGTTCGAAAGTGATCAATCAGAGTTTTTAAGAAATTCTAAACTGTATTTCTTTTTATTTCATGTATTTCCTGGTAAAAAGAATTCTAACTTTTGAAATGTGTTACTACAGAAGAATGTTGAAGATTAAATTGGTGGATCAGTTAACTATACTTACGACGATGCAAAGCTAGTTCTTTTTGCCGATGATACAAGTACAGTAATCACATCCAAAAAACAACAATTAGCTGAGTAAATTGTAAATAATATCTTTAAGAAAATTATCGAATGGTTCTCTGCAAATGGACACTCACTAAATTTCGAGAAAACACAGTAAATAGAGTTCTGTACAGTAAATGGCATAACACCATTGATAAATATAGACTTTGAACAGAAGTCTGTTGTTAAGGCAGAATATTCAAAATTTCTGGGTGTGTGCATTGATGAGAAATTGAATTGGAAGAAACACATTGATGATCTCCAGAAACGGTTATGTTCAGCTACTTATGCTATCAGAGTTATCGCAAATTTTGTTGATAAAAATATAAGTAAATTACCCTACTATGCCTATTTCCATTCATTGCTTTCATATGCCATTATGTTTTGGGGTAATTCATTAAAATAAAAGTATACATTCCACAATGGTGTGTAATCAGAATAACAGCTGGAGCCCACCCAAGATCACCTTGCAGATATTTATTTAAGGAACTTGGGATAGTCAGAGTATCTCTGCAATACATCTACAGGGCTATTACAAATAATTGAAGCGATTTCATAAATTCACTGTAGCTCCATTCATTGACATATGGCCACGACACACTACAGACACGTAGAAAAACTCATAAAGTTTTGTTCGGCTGAAGCCGCACTTCAGGTTACTGCCGCCAGAGCGCTCAAGAGCGCAGTGAGACAAAATGGCGACCGGAGCCGAGAAAGCGTATGTCGTGCTTGAAATGCAGTCACATCAGTCAGTCATAACAGTGCAACGACACTTCAGGACGAAGTTCAACAAAGTGTGGGGCGGCGGATATATTTGTATAAATTTATGAATTTGCTGTATAAATGCTTGCATGTTGAATCAGTTTCTGGCTTTTAGAATGTTGTTAATGCTGTCTTTCGCCGTTCTCAACACTGGCTCTCTATTTATTTTTTTTGGCACCCAGAAAGTGATTTAATAAAACATGGAACCAGTAATTAGAGATCCTAGTGCCCACTTTATCTGAGAATGTTATTATAGCTGCAGCTTATAGCTCTGAGGAATTAGGAGATTGTCCGGGATTTCTAATCAAAAACGGTTTTCCAAAATAGTTGAGTATATTCTGAAATTCACTGATAAAAAACACAAGTATCCCTACAACCTAACTAACAGAGCAGTTCAGAGTCTAATGCGCTGATGCAACTATAAATGTCCGAATTAAATGTTGAAAGGAATGCTCGCCATAATTTGATGAAAATACTTCATCAAACGCCACGCTAAATATTTGGTAGAATGTCTGTCCCGCGACGGCACGTGAAAATACGACAATACGCAAACTGAAGCTAGATAATGAAAATCATCCCACAATTAACACTTCACTTGAAATGTTTTCATGGTTCCGCGTATCTCTAGTAACTTAATACGGCACCCGAGGCTGTTCGTAGCAGTGACACTGATGCGACGCGGCTCCCGACACAGATGGCGTGTCATTCAGCGTCTGGAGAGAACTGGGGCCTTTCTTCCTCGCGCAGCGTTCTTATATATAAAGCCGCGGTGCGGACGGCTAAGGGAACGCCTGATCAAATCGGCTGTCCTGACTAGCCTCTGGGCTAGTAATGCATCACTTCAAGTTACACAATAATTTATAGCTTCTTTTGCTGATGGCTGAAAAAGCTCTTAATTTAAACATGCATTCAGCATGCAGGTAAGTATTGATAATAAAATTTTGACGTGGCTAAGTTAAATATTTTGGGCGAGAGAATTAATTAAATTACACTGCACGCAGTAGATGAGATCTGAACTGGCCCTTTTGAGATCCGCTATCACTATAATTTTATAGGTATTCAAAAGAAACTTTACACATCTTCATAGTCATATCGGACCTCCAACCTATTTAAATCTAAACATCCCTGCCTTATTTATTAACCTACTTAATCCATCTTGCTTCCTTCAGTTTTGAGACGAAAACCAGAAAATCATGAATTTCCACTAAAGTCTTAATTTGTGAAATCCAAAGTACTGTTTTTATTAAATCATTATGAAAGATGAATCTAAATATAAATTTTGAAGTCTCTAGCTCTTTTCTGTTGCGCCAATGATTTTTTCAGAAAAACGTCCAAATTTCGAAAATGACTGAAGTTATCGAACTGATATCTAACACACATTAATTTAGTATTATTCCTGACATGCTAGAAAAGTTTTAGGTCATTTGTTTGACTTTTAAGGTATTGCGCAACATTTATGACGTCAGAGCTAGTTACAGCAGACTGGCTGGCACACAATGGAAACTGATGTGAATTTACTACAGTGTGAGTAGGCTGCTTCCCTACATCACCCTCTACTTAAATTTTTTTTGTTTATGAATGTTAATGAATGAAAAAAAAATTTGATTACAAAAAGGGAAGCAAGAGTACAGCTTAACTCCCTATGAAAAATCAAAATTGAAACATAAACATGTAGAAACATTAAAGAAAACTGATTACCTACATTAATTATTTAAATTGTAGGCATGTTCACTGCTTTTTAAACAATGTCATTACTCAAAATTTTAAGCAAAGTCAATGAAATATTTTGGAATACATATTGCCTTAGACAAACAAACACATACAAATTGAAAAATTATGAAAATCTTAGATCCATTAAATATATTAAATACATTTTTACATACACAAATTCAAAGAAAATAACATGATACATAAACAGATGATTATCTCTTAGCAGTCTTTTCTAAACCTGAAAGAAAAGTTCATACATAATTTTTACACACGTGGTTGTAGCCGCTTTGGCTGGCGTCCTACACTTCCATTCGCAAGGGTAGAGGAGGGGAAGTTGCTATGGTGTGCGTCCTTCTCGTTCTCTCTAAATTACATGGGGGAAAGGGGAGGGGTCACTGTGAGTAGTGTCCAAGTCACTCCACGCTTTCACGCAGCTACTAGGCTGCCATAATCTGGTTTGTCCTGTAGAACAAACAAAAAGAGTGCCTCAGACTCTGTTCACTTAATATCTATGGGTGGATCACAATGAAATGGGGATATATACATTTTATCTTCCAATATTTTGCTGGAACAAAGTTAACAGAACCTTTTTAATTTTACTCTCTTACGGTTACTTAACTGTCATAAAATCGGTAAACAAATGGCTCAAAACGCCGTTAGTCACTTACAAGAGAAAATTTTATGCTCAAGGCATACAATCATAAATCATATTTAATCTGAATTTATTATTTCTGGGCCGGAACACTGAACCAATGCTTGGTACATTCCTTTTACATTTGCATTTTAAGCACTTAACTGACTCATCTTTGATTACCTAATTCTTAGAGATAGTATGAGTATGATTAGTGGTTGTTTTTTCAGCTTCTTTGTACATGTGAGTAACTTTTGGTAATAGTGCAGTTGTGAGTGTTCAAAACACACTACGTTTAGTTGACTACTAAATCCACTTATTGGTCCTCTGCTGTTGTCAGCTCCACATCTGCAATTAGGTACTTACTTACTTTGAAGTGTATTTATGCTGAGCTAAAATAATGTTTCACGTCTGTCAGTATGTTACTTATTTACTTTGCTAGTGTATGTACTTATTTAAAACTCACTCTATTAATATCTAAAGCATAGGATAGCACATTTATTTCATATCCATAGTGTACTGCAGCTGATAAGTTTGCTCACATGGCAATCCATTTCCACTCGATCAGATGCTGAAACCTCAGGTAGTCTCTCTCAGACCTACCACTAAAGTGCATCAAGTAATTATGGACGAGCGTAATGCTAAATTCCTTAAACCTATAGGACACCATGAGCTGCTCTGCCTCATCTAACATAAGGGTACCTATGGTCGCATTCACGCCTCCAACTCATAACCTCAATACGTGTAGGTGTATCCTGTCACACACTACACTAAAATAATGGCCAGCTCCAACCTAATAAATACTTCAGGGACGTGTCCTTCACGTCTCAACCACAAACACTGCTCAATTCTATTACACTGCCTTTCCTTGCTACACCAGGTGAGTTTATCCTTACAACTTATCTGCATATTTTTCCTAACACTAAGCAATCTCTTTTACTATTTCTTAGTTAGCTCTAATGCATATACTAGGTTTAACTACCACTTCAGATCCTGCTTGTACATGAATTCATATATCTTTTTAAATTACTCTTGGTGGACCATTTCCAATAAAACAACACTTTGTACTTACTATATTACCATGGTACTATACATAATTGTTACTCAAATACATTTGTATCTTCATTACGTCATACTTCTCTATTGTTTGTCACTATTAGGTTTGTCACATTAGGTATTTTTCTTCACTAATCGGTAGATAGAATGGTTACATAACTCATGGCTTGATAGCCATGACAGAAAATTTTCATGTCTGGAAAGAAAAGGTCGAAATTTTTGTGGATAGGAAAGATGAAGAATGAGTGAGACCTGAAATGGAAAGAAGATCTCACACAGCTGGGACTGCACAGCTGCCACACTGTGTAGAGGTTACAGAACAACCTCCTCCCTACAGCATTCATTCATAACCTTTGACCACGCCACATCGATCTGAAAATACTTTATGATGCCTTTTTAGAACCTGTCTCAGTTCTTCCTTTTGATTGTCTGAAATCTTATAGATTTCCTGCAATTTAGCTTTTATTTTGTATAAAATAATTGCTTCTTCTTCTTCTTCTTCTTCTTCTGTGTTCAGCTTACTGTTACTAAGATTAACACCTTCGTCCCAATACCTCCTATTTTTCAGAACTCGTATAGGCAGCTCCCAAGTTCCATCATCAGTTACTACATGTTTACCACTAAAAGGGACTATAATTACTCCAGTTATTGGCAAGACCATTTTTAACTGGCTTCCTTCAAAGTCAACAACACTCTGATATTTTGACAAGAAATCTATGCCAATTAAAACCTCAATACTGAGATTGTTTACAATTAAACATGGATGATCAATTAAATTACCATTAATGTTAAAGGGTAGTAAAGCTTCTTGCTTTACCGTTTTTGAACCTTGCCAGTAGCACCAATTATTCTTAGTCCTGATACCCTCATTACTGTAAGCTTGTTTTTACCAGGTAATGCATCAAAGAAGGACTGAGATATTGCACTCACCTCACTTCCGCTGTCTAAGAGACAACGTACATTGATACCCAACATATTCACTATTATTATAGAGTGGCTTATTCTAGGTTGTACAGGTGGTTCGTCACATTCATCTAGTAGTTCCTTTTGGATTTGTCTCCAACTAAAGTGATCGACATCTGTCTTCATTACATTTAGGTCACAGTGTGTAGGGGTTTCCTGAATTACATTTTCAGCTGCCTTTTCCAGTCGGTCTATTAATTTTAAATCGAAACACCGCACGACTTCATTACATTTAGTTTGCTGAACATAACCCAAATTACTGTAGTCTGAGCGATTCTGCGCCTCCAGACCGGGCATAACATTAGTTACAGCTAAACCACTTTCACCATTATCGTCGGTTTCCTTCTCAAGTGACAACTGGTCACAGCTACTGGGTTCATCGACCCTCAACAGCCTACCCTCTACATTCTCACTTATCTCCTGTCCTAAATCTATTAGTACATTATCAACATCCTGCACAGGCACTTTAGATAAGAGCACATCATCCTCATCGTAAATATAAGCATGAATTTCTTCTGCTTCTTCACCTGTCAATTCAGTATTTTGTAGCTCGTCCCTATCGTTACACTGCTGAGCCTTCTCTTTCTCTTCCCACTTAGAAAGCGTCTCTAACACGGTATCTATCAAATACTGTGAGTGATCTAATATTTCTGTTGTATCCTTAGATGCTACCGACACTTCATCCACCTGTTCAGTTTGAGTATTCTGATCTGTCTTACCAATTCCCTTAACTACTGGCATAGGAAAAGTAACCGCCTGGTGAGCGCCAGTGTCCTCATAGACGGGAACTAGTTTTCCTGCCTCGGCCTACTACTGTTTCCCTTATTTTCATTATAGTTGACTGGCACAGCATTACTTTCCATACTGTTGTTTACATGCATATTTCTGTTTGGAACAAAATTATTATCCCTTGGATGCCATTGTTTGTTCTGATAATTATTTCCCCAATTCCTACCTCTCTTAGGATGGCGAACACCTACTGTTCTGATGTTTACATTGCCATTTTGCTCGTTCCTAAAATTACTATTATTGTTATTGGCATTTCGGTTATTACGTGCTTGCTCCTCATTGGCAGCAACACGTTCTACACGTTCCAAATACTCAATGAAACGATCCAGATTGTCTCTAGGGGCAGATATAATTCTAGTTTGCCAATACCATGGCAGTTTGGCTTCAAGACCCAGTATTATCATTTCAGGTTTTAGCTTTTCGTCCAAATGTGATAAACGTGAAATCCATGACCTAGCAAACTCTTTAATTGATTCCTTGCCTGCATTGAAGCGTTTTCCACTCCAAAATTCTCTCAACACTTCATTTTGCTTATTACTAGACCAATATTCATTAATAAAAGCTGTTTTAAATTCTGCTAATGTTTTACACTTCAACATAACAGCAGCTGACCAACGCATGGCGTCACCTGCTAAATGACTTCTAATAAACGAGATTTTCTCTCGTTCAGACCAAGTTGGTGGAATCACATCTTCAAAATCGTTCCAGAAATCTAGCGGATGGATATTTTTATCTGGATCGAACCGCAAGAACTGCCTACACCCGATAAAAGCGGCGTTTGCAGCTACAACTTGTTGTATACTACCATTACCAGAAGTTACTGAAGCTACTTTACTTTCAATGTTAGCAATGTTAGTACTGATATTTTCTACTTTCATTTCAACATTATCTACTCTTTGTACAATAAGAGTAGTGTCAGTTTTGATTGCTTCTACTTCTGCTTGACATATGTTTACTTTTATATTAACATCTTTAAATCTATCTGAGCACAGTTCAGATTCCGCCTCGATCTTTTCTGTTAACTTGTGCTCCAGCTTCGCATCTTCCATTTGGAAGTCTTTGCGAACCTCAGCAACTTCGGATTTAACTGTTTTATACATTTCAGAAAACTGTTGAGCAACCTTTTTCTTAATATCTTCATGATTGTAATCAATTTTATAATTCAAACTGTCTAGATCCTCTTTCAACTTATTGCAACCAGCCTTGAAGGTATCGTCCATTACCTCCAATCGTTTATTAAAATTTGTTTGGCTGGCCACAATTTCAGACTTTAATTCAGCATTACTGCTTTTGACCTGTTCACTTATTTCAGACTTTAATTCAGCATTATTGGATTCTAATTTATTGTCCATTGCCTCAAACCGCATATTAAAATTTGTTTGGCTGGCCACAATCCTGTTATTTACTTCAATTATATCAGATTTTAAATCAGCTGTCATTCTAGCATTACTGGCAGCTATTGCTTGTAATATAACATTTAAATCAACAGCCCCAGCATCTTTGGGTTGCTCACTAGCTGGCTTTTTATCACACTCAGGTGACGAAAAACTAGCTCCAATACCAGAATCATCAAAACCAAATGAAACTTCTGATTGATTAGTCACATCTAACTGCTCCTTCTTAAACTCTACCATCTCTGATGACTGTTTCATTTTTAATTCATCAGAGAAACTATCATCCAATAAATTTACAATTTCTACCTTCTGCTTTACTACAGGGGTTTCTATTATTGAATCATTGCCCCATTTTACACTACAGTCAGGAGACAATACTTCATTTTTCACTTTAACATTACTACTTTCATGCATATTTACACTTGAACCGTTGTCTGGATTTACAGTTCCCTCAACAGACGTAGGTTCTGATTAAAGTTTAACCTCAGCTTCTTTTGACGGTTCCATCGCCGCCAGTTTTTTAGTGCAGGTTAGTAAAACTTTTAACAGCTTTTCACTTAACTTAGTTCCTTCTGCATGACGTATGGCGTTGCCGGCGCGGCGTACCAGGATTCCTGATGCGACGTGGCACGTTGAACTGCAGACGGCTCTCCGACGGCTGTTGTGTGTTTGCGTGGCCCGCAATTGCAGGCTCTGCGCCGGCTGCTCCAGCGGACGACTGTGGTGCGGCGAGACTGGCTTCTCGCGATGCCGGCAGCACCGCTAGACTCAGTGCCAGCTCCGTCAATCCAGATGCGTTGTTAATCCAATTGCGTCGTCCACATGCACACGTAACACTTTCACTGCTCTATTACTCAGCTGCGTGTCGCATTTCACTCGCGAATCCGAATAGTTAAAAATCACTTTCACTTAGTTGATTTCCCGGCCGATGCACCATATGTGGGGCGGCGGATATATTTGTATAAATTTATGAATTTGCTGTATAAATGCTTGCATGTTGAATCAGTTTCTGGCTTTTACAATGTTGTTAATGCTGTCTTTCGCCGTTCTCAACACTGGCTCTCTATTTATTTTTTTTGGCACCCAGAAAGTGATTTAATAAAACATGGAACCAGTAATTAGAGATCCTAGTGCCCACTTTATCTGAGAATGTTATTATAGCTGCAGCTTATAGCTCTGAGGAATTAGGAGATTGTCCGGGATTTCTAATCAAAAACGGTTTTCCAAAATAGTTGAGTATATTCTGAAATTCACTGATAAAAAACACAAGTATCCCTACAACCTAACTAACAGAGCAGTTCAGAGTCTAATGCGCTGATGCAACTATAAATGTCCGAATTAAATGTTGAAATGAATGCTCGCCATAATTTGATGAAAATACTTCATCAAACGCCACGCTAAATATTTGGTAGAATGTCTGTCCCGCGACGGCACGTGAAAATACGACAATACGCAAACTGAAGCTAGATAATGAAAATCATCCCACAATTAACACTTCACTTGAAATGTTTTCATGGTTCCGCGTATCTCTAGTAACTTAATACGGCACCCGAGGCTGTTTGTAGCAGTGACACTGATGCGACGCGGCTCCCGACACAGATGGCGTGTCATTCAGCGTCTGGAGAGAACTGGGGCCTTTCTTCCTCGCGCAGCGTTCTTATATATAAAGCCGCGGTGCGGACGGCTAAGGGAACGCCTGATCAAATCGGCTGTCCCGACTAGCCGCTGGGCTAGTAACGCATCACTTCAAGTTACATAATAATTTATAGCTTCTTTTGCTGATGGCCGAAGATGCTCTTAATTTAAACGTGCATTCAGCACGCAGGTAAGTATTGATAATAAAATTTTGACGTGGCTAAGTTAAATATTTTGGGCGAGAGAATTAATTAAATTACACTGCACGCAGTAGATGAGCTCTGAACTGGCCCTTTTGAGATCCGCTATCGCTATAATTTTATAGGTATTCAAAAGAAACTTTACACATCTTCATAGTCATAGCGGACCTCCAACTTATTTAAATCTAAACATCCCTGCCTTATTTATTAACCTACTTAATCCATCTTGCTTCCTTCAGTTTTGAGACGAAAACCAGAAAATCATGAATTTCCACTAAAGTCTTAATTTGTGAAATCCAAAGTACTGTTTTTATTAAATCATTATGAAAGATGAATCTAAATATAAATTTTGAAGTCTCTAGCTCTTTTCTGTTGCGCCAATGATTTTTTCAGAAAAACGTCCAAATTTCGAAAATGACTGAAGTTATCGAACTGATATTTAACACACATTAATTTAGTATTATTCCTGACATGCTAGAAAAGTTTTAGGTCATTTGTTTGACTTTTAAGGTATTGCGCAACATTTATGACGTCAGAGCTAGTTACAGCAGACTGGCTGGCACACAATGGAAACTGATGTGAATTTACTACAGCGTGAGTAGGCTGCTTCCCTACAAAAGATCCACCAATTGCTAACTCCATTCGGCGATGGTATGTGCAGTTTAAAGCTTCTGGATGCCTCTGTAAGGGGAAATCAACGGGTCGGCCTGCAGTGAGCGAAGAAACGGTTGAACGCGTGCGGGCAAGTTTCACCCGTAGCCCGCGGAAGTCGACGAATAAAGCAAGCAAGGAGCTAAACGTACCACAGCCGACGGTTTGGAAAATCTTACGGAAAAGGCTAAAGCAGAAGCCTTACCGTTTAGAATTGCTACAAGCCCTGACACCCGATGACAAAGTCAAACGCTTTGAAGTTTCGGCGCCGTGGAGATTATGATCAGCAATTCATGTCATGGCCTCCACGCTCTCCTGACTTAACCCCATGCGATTTCTTTCTGTGGGGTTATGTGAAAGATTCAGTGTTTAAACCTCCTCTACCAAGAAACGTGCCAGAACTGCGAGCTGGCATCAACGATGCTTTCGAACTCATTGATGGGGCATGCTGCGCCGAGTGTGGGAGGAACTTGGTTATCGGCTTGATGTCTGCCGAATCACTAAAGGGGCACGTATCGAACATTTGTGAATGCCTAAAAAAACTTTTTGAGTTTTTGTATGTGTGTGCAAAGCATTGTGAAAATAATTACTATTAAAAACAGTCTTGATCACAATTTATTTTATAAGGTGACCGGTTTCGACCACTGCTGTGGTCATCTTCAGACCATTGAGTGGAAACCCCTTTCTGTTGGAGATTCTCCAACAGAAAGGGGTTTCCACTCAATGGTCTGAAGATGACCACAGCAGTGGTCGAAACCGGTCACCTTATAAAATAAATTGTGATCAAGACTGTTTTTAATAGTAATTATTTACAATTTTATTGATCACTGCTGTTCCCATAATGCATTCAAAAGTAATACATTGTGAAAATATCTCAAATAATAAAGTTATTGTAGAGCTGTGAAATCGCTTCAATCATTTGTAGTAACCCTGTAGTTACTTATGAAATTTGTTATTAATAACCCACCCACAGCGACGTGCATAGCTACAACGCTAAAATGTAGGATGATCTTCACTATTCTGGGTTAAACTTGACTTTGGAACAGAAAGCGGTGCATTATGCTGCCACTAAAATCTTCGGTCATTAGCCAAATAGCATTAAAAATCTGACAGAGCCAACCAACATTTCAAAACAAATTAAAAGCATTTCCGAATGACAACTGTTTCTATTCAATATATGAATTTGTAGCTATAAACTAGTAACTAAACAAAACTGGGCAATGAAAACTTATGTTGAACTAACACGTTCCATATCATTACGAAATGCCCTATTCATGACACATGGAACAAGTATTAATATAATGTAATATAGTAAAGATGTGCTGAGCAGATATTGTGGCACAGTTTGGCTGAACAAGGGCTTCATAGATTGGTCACAGCCTCAGACATCACACGATAGTCTGTAATGGGTCAATTCAATGAGTTTCATCAAAGCTTGACGTACTTGGCGTCCTAGCATGCTAACAGTTTTCATTTCGCTTCACTCAGAAAGGGACGAGCTGATTTGTTTGTTTATTCATCTATGCAAACCTCGTTGGTTTTCTATTCTCTCCTATAACATCTGCGAATGGGTGGACGTGGCAATGAGTATGTTTCAAATATTCCTCCTTAACATACAGAGTTAGTAGAGCAGTGGGCTAGCAGTATTCACTTAACATTGTAGATTGGGTCCTCAGGGACGAGAGAGTTGGTCAGTGCCAGTACATCAAAGGGGTGCGGCTGGCAGTGCACTTCCTCACGGGAGCTAGCTTCCGCCATTTAAAGGAGAGCGGACAGATTCTAGCAACAGCCCTCTTATAATGTTGACAAAAATACAGGATGTTTATAAATGAATATCGGGGCTTTAACGCTTTATAATATTTATTACATTAAACCTACAGTTATAAATGAGATGTCAAATGAAAGAGCAACTCAGTTGTGTTTGGCACCAGTGCGCATGCGCAGCGCGCAATGTTTCCGCCGCAATCCGACCCAAGCGCTGGACAGGCCGCAAGGGGCCCAATGACAGGGCTTGCTTTGCATGGCCTCCACGTTCACCGGACCCAACGCCATGCGATTTTTTCGTTTGGGGCTTCCTCAAGGATCGTGTGTACGTGCCTCCACCCTAAATTAAGAAACCGGATTGAAGCAGCTGTTGCTACAATCGCTGAAGACATACTTATCAACGTTTGGGAAGAACTCGGCTATAGACTTTGTGTGCCGTGTGACAAATGGTGCTCACATTGAACATTTATAAGATTCTTGGTAAAACTGTTTGAGTTGCTCTTTCATTTGACATATCATTTATAACTGTAAGTTTAATGTAATAAATATTATAAAGCGTTAAAACCCCGATATTCATTTTTAAACACCCTGTATTGCAGTTATTTAGTTTAACTCGAGATTGTGATTGATGCCTATAGTTCAGTTGTGGTAGATTCAAATGGTTGGTGATTCTCTTTTACTTCGTGTGTTTGAATTTACTTCTGACAAGGGAACCTCCCCATCGCACCCCCCTCAGATTTAGTTATAAGTTGGCACAGTGGATAGGCCTTGAAAAACTGAACACACATCAATCGAGAAAACAGGAACTATGAAAAAAATAAGCAAAATATACAAACTGAGTAGTGCATGCGCAAGATAGGCAACATCAAGGACAATGCAAACACGGGAGCGTCGTGGTCCCGTGGTTAGCGTCATGAGCTGTAGAACGAGAGGTCCTTGGTTCACGTCTCCCCTAGAATTAAAAGTTTAATTTTTTATTTTCTGACAATTATTATCTGTCCGTCCGATGCGAGGTAACTGCGCCGTAGTATGGGGACGTTGTATGAAAAACATGTTTTGACACAGCACAGGGAAAACTGTGCGACTGTGAAACTGTTGCATTCATTTGTTGCAGTTTATATAACAAACTCTTATGTTTTCATCACATTTTTGGGCGTGATTATCACATCCACAAGAAAACATAAATCGGGAAAGGTAGAAGAATCTTTTTACCCATTCGTCAAGTGTACAAGTTAGGTGGGTCGACAACATATTCCTGTCATGTGACGCACATGCCGTCACCAGTGTCGTATAGAAAATATCAGACGTGTTTTCCTGTGGAGGAATCGGTTGTTATCAGATGTTTTCGGTTCCCATTGGAGAGGCACGTCCTTTCGTCTACTAATCGCACGGTTTTGCGGTGCGGTCGCAAAACACAGACACTAATCTTATTACAGTGAACAGAGACGTCAATGAACGAACGGACAGATCATAACTTTGCGAAAATAAAAAAAGAAAATTTCTCACTCGAGGGAAGACTTGAACCAAGGACCTCTCGTTCCCCAGCTCCTCACGCTTACCACGGGACCACGGCGCTTCTGAGCTAAGATTAACCTTGATGTTGCATATCTTTCGCATGGACTACTCAGTTTGTATATTTTGCTTATTTTTTGATAGTTCCACACAACTTCTTCCTGTTTTCTCGATTGATCTGTGTTCAGTTTTTCAAGGCCTATCCATTGGGCCAACTTATAACTAAATCTGAGGGGGGTGCGATGGGGAGGTTCCCTTGTGAGTGGTATGCATTTTTCAGAGAAGCCACCATGTGTGTGTTATTCACCAAAAAGTTAAAGTAGCATGAGTTACCTCATTGCAAGTTAGGCAATGTTTTCTTAATAGTCTGTGAACTAAGTTCTGAGTGGAGATTTTTCTTATATCTTGTCAGATTAATCATTGCGTCAGACAGGGTAGCGTTTTAACCTACTACGAAGTGGGGGGGGGGGGGGGGAGGTTCGTGTTATAGTGCTCAAAGTAACGAAGTCAGTGAGCACATAGATGCGTATGGAATTTCAATTTGTTTATTGTTTTTAAACTATTTGATGATAGAGTAACACTTGTTCGTCAGCCCACCATATGTCCTAAATTGTTTTGCTGCTGTTAAATGATGCAAGTTCACTTTATGGAATGCATAATTCTGCACCAAATATGTACTTACGTTGGCAGGAAATTTCTCTTTGATTCCGAATTTTAAATTTTTATTTCATTTACGAGATTGTCGTCAATACATCCAATCAATCCACATCCCAGGCACTACCATTAGCTCTCTGACCATACTGACTGTAGTAAGTTGCTGATTAAAATGCTGTCTGCTTTTCTTAATGTGGCCATATGAAAGGGAGTTGAGTATCCTCTTCCTACCTGTTGTGTTGCCTCAATTGTATTAAAAAACAGGGTTTTCATTGCAATTTACCTCAATATCATTTTCCGCTTGTGTGTTAAGGGACCAGTTATGTTATGATATGTCACAGACCGTTTCTTAATGTCAAGTAATGTTTCCTCGTTGACCTTATAAATGTCCTATGATGTATAGAGATGCTTTTTTTGCATTGCATATCGATAGGAACTCCTATTGTTGCAGCATAAATACACAATCATGATTAATGAATCTTGTTCCTCCTTTTCCTCCCTAAATTCCTCAATTCCTATTCTCTCCTATGTAAATGTCCCAAAGTAATAATACATGTGATACCCATGAGTGTAGCTCTAAAAGAGAAAAAGTCAAGTTTAATGAACAGCGTAATGAACTTAAGATAGAAATATCATCCCTTATGTCACCGTCTCCCTCTCTCCACTCCCATGCCTTTCCTAGATACGATTCTTTCTAGCTATCCATTGCGCAAAACAGCAATAATTTTATCTGTTGGGCTCTTTCAGTAATGTTAACTTCATTAATGAGACACATATAAGGGCAACAAACGTGACGTGAGCGGAATAGCGTGAATGTTGTCCCAATCGATCCTAGAAGAACAAGCAGGAACAAGTAATTCCATTTCAAGACAAACACGCCAAGTTAATTCGAGAGTGGGAGAACTGGGGAATAGAATGGGGTTAAAAATTATAGAGGCGATGTAGGATGCAGTTGGTATGCAGACGTGAAAATGCTTGCACAGAATTCTGAAGAACAGGAGGTGGCGTCAAATAAGTCTGAAATGAGCTAAAATATTATACATGGTTACTCTGCAATTCACACTTAACTGCCTGGCAAAGGGTTGATTGAACCATTTTCATACTACTTCTCTACCATTCCACTCTCGAATGGCGCGTGGAAAAAAGGAACACCGAAATCTTTCCGTTGGAGCTCTGATTTCTGTTATTTTATTATGATGATAATTTCTCTCTACGTAAGTGGGTGTCAAATATTTTCGCATTCGGAAGAGAAAGTTGGTGATTGAAATTTCTTAAATAGATCCTGCCGCAAAGGAAACGACCTTTGTTTAAGTGACTGCCACCCCAACTAGCGTATCATTTCAGTGACATTCTCACCACTAATGCGCGATAACACGAAACGAGCTGCCTTTCTTTGCACTTTTCCGATGTCCTTCGTCAATCCTACCTGGTAAGGATCCCGTACCGCGCAGCAATATTCCAGCAGAGGACGGACAAGTGTAATGTAGGCTGTCTCTTTAGTGGGTTTGTCGCATTTCTAAGTGTTCTACCAACAAAGCGCAGTCTTTGTTTCGCCTTCCCCACAGTATTATCTATGTGGTCTTTGTTTCAAATGGCTCTGAGCACTATGGGACTTAACATCTATGGTCATCAGTCCCCTAGAACTTAGAACTACTTAAACCTAACTAACCTAAGGACATCACACACATCCATGCCCGAGGCAGGATTCGAACCTGCGACCGTAGCAGTCGCGCGGTTCCAGACTGTAGCGCCTATAACCGCTCGGCCACCCCGGCCGACTATGTGGTCTTTCCAATTTAAGTTGCTCGTAATTGTAATTCCTAAATATTTAGTCGAATTGAGAGCCCTTAGCTTTGTGCAATTTATCGTATATCCAAAATTTATCGGATTTATTTTAGTAGCCATGTGGATGACCTCGCACCTTTCTTTGTTTAGTGCCAATTGCCACTTTTCGCACCATACAGAAACTCTCTCTAGATCGTTTTGTAATTGGAATTGATCGTCTGATGATTTTACTAGACAGTAAA
The DNA here is from genome assembly GCF_021461385.2 of Schistocerca piceifrons. Taxonomy (NCBI): domain Eukaryota; kingdom Metazoa; phylum Arthropoda; class Insecta; order Orthoptera; family Acrididae; genus Schistocerca; species Schistocerca piceifrons. The sequence goes on from NC_060138.1 coordinate 1,213,208,955, forward strand.
TTACAGCATCATCTGCAAACAGTCTAAGGGGGCTGCTCAGATTATCACCTATATCATTTATATATATCAGGAACAGCAGAGGGCCTATGACACTACCTTGCGGAACGCCAGATATCACTTCTGTTCTACGCGATGATTTACCGTCTGTCACTACGAACTGTGATCTCTCTGAGAGGAAATCACGAATCCAGTTACACAACTGAGACGATACTCCATATGCACGCAATTTGATTAATAGTCGCTTGTGACGAACGGTATCTAAAGCCTTCTGGAAATGTAGGAATATGGAATCGACCTGAGATCCCTTGTCAACAGCACTCATTACTTCATGGGAATAAAGAGGTGGTGGTGGTGGTTAGTGTTTAACGTCCCGTCGACAACGAAGTCATTAGAGACGGAGCGCAAGCTCGGGTTAGGGAAGGATTGGGAAGGAAATCGGCCGTGCCCTTTCAAAGGAACCATCCCGGCATTTGCCTGAAACGATTTAGGGAAATCACGGAAAACCTAAATCAGGTTGGCTGGAGACGGAACTGAACCGTCGTCCTCCCGAATGCGAGTCCAGTGTGCTTGCCACTGCGCCACCTCGCTCGGTGGGAATAAAGAGCTAGCTGTGTTGCACAAGAACGATATTTTCTGAATCCATGTTGGTTGTGTATCAATAAGTCATTTGCTTCAAGGTGATTCATAATGTTCGGGTACAGTATATGCTCCAAAATCCTACTGCAAATTGAGGTCAGTGATGTGGGTCTGTAATTCAATGGGCTACTACTATTTCCTTTCTTGAATCTCTCCAATACATATATCTATTTATTTATTAATTTATTTATTTATTTATTTTTAGTCACCTGTCTTGTGACTTTTCATCTCAGAGAAGCAATAGCAACCTATCTGCTCAATCATTTGCTGGATGTATTCCGACCTTTGTTTGTTCCTCTACCATTATTACTATCTACAGTTCACTCTAGCAACATGGAAGTTATTCGCTGATGTCTTAACAGATGTCTTGTCATCTTGTCCTCCTCCTAGTCAGTGTTTTCCACATACTCCTTTCCTCGCCGATTCTGCGGAGAAGCTCTTCATCCCTTACCTTATCAGTCCATCCTATTTTCAACATTCTTCTGTAACACCACAACTCAAATGCTCTTCCGTCCCTGTTTTCACATACTCATTGTTCCACTACCATACAACGCTGCGCTCCAGAAGTATATTCTCAGAAACTTCTACTTCAAATTAAGGTCTATGTTTAATATTCGTAGACTTTTCTTGGCCAACAATGCGTTTTTTGCCACTCTTAACTGCTGTTTATGTCCTCCATGCTCTGTCCATCACGGGTTATTTTGCTGCCTAGGTAGCAAAATTTCTTTATTTCGTGTACTTCGTGATTCCTAATTCTGATGTTAAGTTTTTCGCTGTTCTCATTTCTGCTACTTCTCTTTACTTTCATCTGCGATGTACTCTCAGTCCATAATCTGTCCTCATTATACTGTTTTTTTTTTCATTCAACAAGTCCTGCAATTCTTCTTCACTGTCAGTAAGGATAACAATGTCATCAGCAAATCTTATCACTGAATATCTTGAGTTTTAATCCCACTCTTGAATCTTTCTTTCGTTGCTTCCTCGAGGTATAGATCGAACATTAGGGGCGAAAATCTACACTCCTCTCTTACACACTTTTTTAATCTAAGCACATCGTTCTTGGTCTTCCTGTGTTATTGTTCCCTCTTGGTTCTTGTACATTTTGCATAAAACCAATTTCCCTTCACTTAACCTTATTTTTCTCAGAATATCAAACAGCATGGACCATCTGACATTATCCAATGCCTTTTCCAGTTCGACAAATTATATAAATATCTCTCAATTTTTTCTTCAGTCTTGTTTCCGTTATCTTACTGACTGCATTACCGCTTGAGACACTTTAAACGAAGCTACACAGCTACTACAATAGCGCATTTATTTTACCATGTTCATTTCGTATAACCAGATGAAAACATCAATGGTTGCTCTTTCTTTTGTTTTGCACATTTTTCCAGAAGTGTCGGCAGTACGCACATTTATCAAGTTTTTCTGTCTTTGGCACTTATTTTGGGTACTTTTCATTTTCAGTTCCCGCACTACCCATTACAGATGTAAAACTGTGGCGCTGTTACACATATATTTTCTAATTAACCATATGAGTTACTTTTGTGTTGTATGACAACACTTTCGGATGTAAGCCGAAAACAGATGAAAAAGTAACCAGTGCCAATATTTTAACCCAATAAAACGAAACACATGTGATAAAACAAATTTCTGATACCTGCGTACGCGGGTCTTAAATGCCTTAAGTGCATTGCCTACAGTTTCTTCTGTTGGTGTTTGCCTATTGTACCCTTCTATGACACTTGTGTCATTGCAAATGGAACTGATTAGGCTCGTTGTGCATCAAATGCGTTTTAAGAACATTAGCAGACCTTATATTGTACCTTATGAAATTCTGTTGATGATTTTCTACGAAGCAAAAACTTACTTTTCGTCTGTAGTTGTTTAATTTCATAGCACAACTTTCGTCATTCTTGGTGTTAACTCTTTTGTGAGCCCTCGGTTACCAATAACATGAATTCCAAAAAACCTCAGTTTTTCGAAAAAGTATTGAGATTTATGATAAGTTGTTATCTAGTCATAGTAATATTTGGTGAGGCAGTGTATAAACAGAACTGTCAGTTGAACAGATTCAGTTACATTCTTAGACCATATACAGAACACTGGATAAAAAGATGTCGAAAGAAACCGTAATAAAATTTTCAAAACAAGAGCAGCTGGAAATGAATGAAGAATTCAAGTTGCGTAAATGAGGCTTTCAAGAAGAGCAGCTAGCTATATATTATCTTATGGTAAGGAATACGGAAGGAACTAGGGGCTAAAAGCACACATGAGAAAATCAACATGCGTAGAAATAAGAAATTACGTCAGAAGAGTGAATTAAAATGGAGTGCTTGAAGTAGGAAATATTTATCGACCAACAGGGAAAAGATCAATAGGGAGACGAAGAAGGAATCGGATAGTCAAATAGTAATTAGCCATAGACAATACTGACACTGAACAAGAGGATGTAATAGGCAAATGCCTAACACTAGAAGAAAGAAGAAGAACGTCTGAGCACCGCTTTTGAAATTCAAATTGTGGTTTCCTAAGTATATTATTATTACCATGATTAGACACTCTTTTACAGTAAACTTCTTTCTTAAAATTTTTATCGAGCGATGTTAGCAGTAAAACAGGGCAGAGCTTAATGACATCATTGCTATCGCCTTTCTTCAACATTTACATTTTAAAATATCTCCTGATAAAAGCCCTAAGATAAGTCTCCAATGCTATCAAGGGGACGTAATAAAATAGGTTGTTTACCACATAACTCATTAACAAAAAAGACAACAGAAGGCCACAATATGTCGTGACAATAGAGAATCTGTGCCATAGCAGGACTCGAAAAGTATCGATCCGTCTCTTTCCCAGTCAGCATGATGTCATATGCAGTAGGGGTAAATGCTACTTCATAAGAACTGAGAACAGCTGCAGAAAATTGAAAAGCAACTGATAATCTGGTTTATAGCCTTACTGCACACCTTAATTCAATAAGGGCCGCTCTAATTACATAATATTCCTATTAAAATCTGAGAAGAAATGTCTGTACATAGAATAAATACAGGTAGGTGCCTCGGAGAAGCAGCGATACTTTCAGGAACAAGCAAATCTTTTTGTAATACTTCACTGTGTAGGTTTGCAGACATGAAATTGAAGGTATTTTCTTTTTTCCTCGTCAACCTACTTGATACAACCTTTTGACGTCTATCATGCCTGGGTGGTTATGATCTGCTTTCTCATGTTTATCAACTCTTAAGTGTATGTTCGCCTGAATAAAACTAACTTCAAACATCGGCAAACTTTGTCAATCACTTGAAATCATTGCGATGTCACTTTCAAATATGAAAAGTGGTGCACCTAAGCAGAGATTCGTGATATACAGCAAATTATAGAAATCTCGTGAAAATCATGTCGGAATGTCTTCGATTCCGAGTCTTATAAAGTGTGTATTGTAGGCGGGTGGAACTATTGAAACTAATATCTTCAGTTTAATTAACTTTGTTTGTCGACGTAGAAATAAACACAGTGTTTATTTATGCGACTCACCATTATTTCCTCTCCTTTACGAGTATCTTCATTTCAGAATAGCACCTCTACATCAATGTCTCAATTATTTTTAAACTAAAATGGCTATTAATTCCAATATTTTGATCGCTTTTGTGGTGGCCCTCTTCAGAGCTTCTAAACTACTGGTCTTCCCCCACCGCTGCCCTATACCGGTTGTCATGTGACTTCCTATGTCAATTTTCTGAACGTCACTGGACAGTTCAGAGCCAAGAAACGTTTGGAGAGGTGTCGTACTGAAGGCTACTCTAGAAGGTGACGGGCAAGAAGCAGCTGCAACCTGCTGCTCCCAATACTTTCGCCTTTCTTCTCCTTTCTCGCAATTCATATTCTGTGATAGGTAGAGCCTATATGCCATTCCTCAGGTTCTGTTAATTCCTTCTGTGTTTCATAGTAGATAGCAATGTCATCGGCGAATTTTATCGTTTATCTTTTCTTCTTGAACATTAATTCCCATTTTCCACCGTACTGTAGCGCCTAGAACCGCTCGGCCACATCGGCCGGCCCCGCCATTGGTTCTTCGATTTGAAAGTTAATTAGTAGAGAAAAAATATTGCATCCCTGAGGTAAGTACCTTTTAATTCGAGCACTACTCTCTTCATTGTCTATTCTTACATCTGGTACATTATCCATCTTTCTTGGTGACTCAGGGTCTTACGACGTGTCCGTCAGGTAGCTTGCAAACCACAGTAGATTACTGATAAGCAAAGAAACCCTGATTTTTGGGAACGGAAGAGGAAAAATTGGTTGTGATAATGAGGAGATCGCCTCGCACACTAACTACGAAAGACATACTGCTTCTTGACCAGAAACTGTACCCTAGAATGAAACAGAACGCTTATTGCTGGTTACTTGCTAACGAAGCACACTGCATCATGTGAATGAAAAAAGAATAGTCGTCTGGTACCACATTACTACTGAATGCAACAAAATAAAGAAATCTTATGACAACTTTGCATTATTGTTGATAATAACTAAGCCATACTGAATTATCAAATTTTAAAATAAATGTAGCAGAAGAGAAGAAAGAAGTAAAACCGTAGCCGAAAGCAGACGTTACAGATATTTAAATGTTGTAATCTAAATATGTTTACAGACTCCACAGAAGACAAATAAGCTCCATTACAAGTAAAAGGGTTACTCTCACAAATTTTGTACGGAGGACTGAATTTTGAATGTGTTAAAATGTACACAATTACCTGTCAGTTGAGTTTGCTGTGTGTAATTTAACTGAGTGAAATGTTTTAATGGGTGAAAAAATTTTTTTAAAAAAAGTATGAGGGTGTTTGATCTACAAATCTGAATGTTTGAGGTTTCATTCCTATACAGAATATTCTTTTTTGTCACTTATCGCGTCTTCAATCTGTGGAAACGATTTATTAATGTGAAGAATGTCGTGAGTCAGTTAAAAAGTTCAAGGAAGGTAAGCGCATACGATCTAAAACAGTAAAATAATGGTTAAAGCACTACTGCAATCTACGTTCTATCTTTTAATTATCTTTTTCTATATCATATATCTGATTAATAGATCCATAAATATTCTCTTAATGTATTTTTCGGTCTGTTTGCCAAATACGATAACGCTATATTACTGATCAAAGGTAACTACCTAAATAGTAAGTGGAAACTTATTCATGAAGTAGAGAAGCTGCTAAGGACATTAACCCTAGAACACTACAAGAGAAAAAAATGTTTCATTATTATTAAATCTCGGAAGGACGATGGTTCAATCCCACGTCCCGCCATCCTGATTTAGGTTTTCCGTGATTTCCCTAAATCGCTCCAGGCAAATGTCGGGATGGTTCCTTTGAAAGGACATGGCCGACTTCCTTCCCCACCCTTCCCTAATCCTATGAGACCGATAACCTCGCTGTTTGGTCTCTTCTCCCAAACAACCAACCAACCATTACTAAATCACCGTAAATTTTACTACTACATCATTTATAGTTTATGCTCGAGTTAGTTATAGCTACAAGGTCTCCAATGATATGTCCTGTTTTATACCATAAGTGCTCACAATACTAGATTGGAGGGATCGACGAACTAGTACGAACCGCAGTCGTAAATTTTACGAGGGCTTGGTAATCTGGAGTAACATGAAATCTCAGGGATAGAAAAAAAAAATCTAATTTTTCGATACTGATATGCTATTCCTTTACAGGCGGAGAGCGTCTGCAATGCTGTTTGAGTTTAGGGAGAATACTAACTATGCTGAAGTGTTAATGGGAAGGCCGCGCGGGATTAGCCGAGCGGTCTCAGCGCTGCAGTCATGGACTGTGCGGCTGGTCCCGGCGGAGGTTCGAGTCCTCCCTCGGGTATGGGTGTGTGTGTGTGTTTGTTGTTAGGATAATTTAGGTTAAGTAGTCTGTAAGCTTACGGACTGCTGACCTTAGCAGTTAAGTCCCACAAGATTTCACACACATTTGAAATCTGTATTTGAATAAGCATGCCTATACCAGCTTCTTTGGCACTTACAAGGGGAGGCCGCCAATTGTGAAATTCAGACTCGATTCATACTGCGCATAATAAAAGCTCATGGCCAGAGGTGTAATGTGGCAAAGCACCAAGATGCACTTCTCAGCCGTTGTAGAGGAAATCGACAGTTAAAAGAAACCGTTGCGGTGAAATACTCTCTACGATTTATAGTTTCTTACGGCGTCGTGGCGCAGCGGTAAGCGCTCGGGTTCGTAATCCGAAGGTCGCCGGATCGAATCTCGCGCCATGCAACTTTTTTTAAGTATTTGTTTTTTGTTATTCAAATGTGTATATATATATATATATATATATATATATATATATATATATATATATATATATTCCCGGCAGTCAGTTTGCAACAATTATGCATATAACAAGTTGTTGAAAGTCGTTTGTCGTGGAAAAACTGGCGGCTTCGAACATGATAATGTTTTCCGCAAACATAGTTGTATTTCACAAATGTTATTAATTGTCTTCATAATGTTTACACGTGTACTTAACGGAAGACGTAGAAACGATATTCTGAAACGAATACGTATAGTGTAAGTCAAACGTTCGAATTAGAGTAGAGGCCCCACGATATATATATATTGAATTACAAAAATCAAATACTAAAAAAAGAAGTTGCATGGCACGAGATTCGATCCGGCGCCCTTCGGATTACGAACCCGAGCGCTTACCGCTGCGCCACGACGCTGTAGGAAGTTATTAATCGTAGAGAGTATTTCACCGCAACGGTTTCTTTTAACTGTCGATTTTCTCGACAACGGTTGAGAAGTGCATCTTGGTGCTTTGCCACATTACACCTCTGGCCATGAGCTTTCATTATGCGCAGTATGAATCGAATCTGAATTTCACAATTGGCGGCCTCCCCTTGTTAGTGTAGTTTCATCTGATCAAAAAAATCACAGTTGGCGGCGCATACGATGCTGACGACCCACCATCTTGTGAAAGGAACGTGGCCTCACTGAGAATGACTGGGAATAAGCGCAGTGTCGGTAAAATTCCTCGTGCGTGGTGGGTGGAGGCGCAATCCCAGAGGGCGCCGGCAGGTGCGGCCGTCCCGGCGCAGGTGAGCACCGCGGGCCGACGTTGATGAATAGCGGGTCGGCCGCGCGGCTCAGGGATGGGCGCCAGGGGTGGGACGGGACGGGACAGGGGGCGCTGATAAATGGCGGCGCTGCAGGGCGGCGACCGACCGGGGCTCCGCCCGGCCTGTCTGCGGACCAGCTCCAAATTACTCCGCCGGCTTATCGCCGCTCACTGTGGCTAATGATAGCACTCCACTCCCATATTCGCCGGAGATAATCATCTGCTCGCGGGATCGAGCCGGAGCGCCGTGGCACCGTGGATTAACCACTGTAGTGCCTGTTTGGCACTTGCGTGCGGTGTGCAGTGGAACGACATCAATAAGGGAATATTTAATTCACATGTGAAACTACGTGTTTCGGGAAGCAGGTCGTTTGACACGTGAGAGAGATGTTGGATACACAAAAATTTCACGATATTGACATTTTAACAAGTTTTCCAGGGCTAAAGATTCTTTCACTATATTCACAACTGAAAACTTAAAAAAAAGTGCGATCACATACTTTATTTAGATGAAGCATTAACTTGAAATCTTTCTAATGTGTTAATTTTAAGTATAAAGTAGATGTTTTTATATCCTTCATACGTATCGTTCGTGAGCTCCGCAAATATTCGTTTGTTCGTGTGCGTCTGATTTTGCGTACACATCAGAAAGTCACACTACATACGAGATCTGTTCCAAAAATTCCGGAGCATTCATAATTTCGCGCCAATGATGTGTTGGACAGAAAAGCTTTTGGCATCCCTGCGCACGTCTGTGTTTAATGTGTAACTGTCGAAAGTTTCATTGTTGTATGTCTGTTAGTTATTGTTCAGAGCTGAGTAGGACGTTGTGTCACACACTTTACGAATTTCTAGATGGCAGTGTTACAGTAGCAACGCGCCCCAAAATTTAATGCAGACGCGTTGCTTCTCTAAAATATATATATATATATATATATATATATATATATATATATATATATATATATACACATACTATTGACCATTAAAATTGCTACACCACGAAGATGACGTGCTACAGACGGGAAATTTAATCGATAGGAAGAAGATGCTGTGATATGCAAATTATTAGCTTTCCAGAGCACTCACACAAGTTTGGCGCCGGTGTCGACACCTACAACGTGCTGACATGAGGAAAGTTTCCAACCAATTTCTCATACACAAACAGCAGTTGACCGGCGTTGCCTGGTGAAACGTTGTTGTGGTGCCTCGTGTAAGGAGGAGAAATGCGTACCATCGCGTTTCCGACTTTTATAAAGGTCGGATTGTACCCTATCGCTATTGCAGTTTATCGTATCGCGACATTGCTGCTCGCGTTGGTCGAGATCCAATGACTGTTAGCAGAATATGGAATCGGTGAGTTCAGGAGGGTAATACGGAACACCGTGCTCGATCCCAACGGCCTCGTATCACTAGCAGTCGAGATGACATGCATCTTATCCGCATGACTGTAAGGGATCGTGCAGCCACGTCTCGATCCCTGAGTCAACAGATGGGGACGTTTGCAAGACAACAACCACCTGCACGAACAGTTCGACGACGTTTGCAGCAGCATGGACTATCAGGTCGGAAACCGTGGCTGCGGTTACCCTCGACACTGCATCACAGACAGGAGCGCCTGCGATGGTGTACTCAACGACGAACGTGGGTGCACGAATGGCAAAACGTCTTTTTTTCGGATGAATCCAGGTTCTGCTTACAGCATCATGATGGTCGCATTCGTGTTTGGCGACAACGCGGTGAACGCACGTTGGAAGCGTGTATTCATCATTGCCATACTGGCGTATCACCCGGCGTGATGGTATAGGGTGTCATTGGTTACATGTCTCGGTCACCTCTTGTTCGCATTGACGGCACTTTGAACAGTGGACGTTACATTTCAGATGTGTTACGACCCGTGGCTCTACTCTTCATTCGATCCCTGCGAAACCCTACATTTCAGCAGGATCATGCACCACCGCATGTTGCAGGTCCTGTACGGGCCTTTCTGGATATAGAAAATGTTCGACTGCTGCCCTGGCCAGCAAATTCTCCAGATGTCTCATCAATTCAAAACGTCTGGTCAATGGTGGCCGAGCAACTGGCTCGTCACAATACGCCAGTCACTACTCTTGATGAACTGTGGTATCGTGTTGAAGCTGACTGAGCAGCTGTACCTGTACACGCCATCCAAGCCCTGTTTGACTCGATGCCCGGGCGTATCAAGGCCGTTATTAGGGCCAAAGGTGGTTGTTCTCGGTACTGATTTCTGTGCATCTATGCACCCAATTGCGTGAAAATGTAATCACATGTCAGCTCTAGTATAATATATTTGGCCAATGAATATCCGTTTATCATCCTTATTTCGTCTTGGTGTAGCAATTGAAATGGCCAGTGGTGTATATATGAAGATGGTACCTATTCTTTCGGATAGGTGACCATGCAGCTTATTAGGAGCTAGGAGAATTCATTTCATTGTAAAAACCTTTACAGAGACACACTAAATGAAGCAGGAATCCAATGGTGATGTTGAGACCAAGCTTCAGTTTTCACAATGGGTCGGAAAAGGTTCTCCAGGTGCCACAGTGACAAACTGTTAATGAACGGTACTATCGGGACGCGCTGCGACGCCTGCGAGAAAATGTGGGGAGGAAACGGCCTGAAATGTGGCGAGGCAATTCATGCCTCTTGCATCACGACAAGGCACCCGTACATCCATCGATTTGGGGGGTTAATATTGCACAAGAAATGAAATCACTGTGCTGCCTCATCCTCTGTACTCCAAACCTGGCCCCTGCGGACACTTTTTTGTTTTCTTTCCAAAGTTGAAAACCCCGTTGAAAGGACGGAGGTAACGATAGACGAGATAAAAGAAAATTCGCAGACGGCACTTCACGCGATCCAGGAAGAGGCCTACCAGGACTGCTTCCCGAAGTGGAAACGGCATTGGGAGCGGTGTATCAACTGTGGAGGAGAGTATTTCGCCGGAGGCCTTGGACAATAAGTAAAAGAAAAATTTTGTTGACAAAGTTCCGCAATTTTTTGAACAGACATCTTATGAATACGAGAGGTATTCAAGTAATGCAACATTTTTTCTAGGCCAATTTTGATTTTAAAAAATGCATTATTTGTTGTGGAACATCGTGGATTATTCTTGCTTCAGCCCCTATAAGTTTCATGAAGTTTCGAATGGTTGTGATGCTATCAATAGCCTTCCAAATGGTGTCTACAACGGACGTGCGTTCCAAGCAGAGAGCTGTCAACGAGTTTCTTTCGGCGGAAAAAAAAGAGCATATCAGGGGCGCTTGCAGAATGTCTGCTGAGACCCGATAGTGAACAAAAGCTGGGTGAGTCGTTGGACGAGGTGTCTGCCATCATCGCAGACCTGCCTGATCTCCCCGCGAGCCGGCCGGCCACACGCAGCTGTGACTCTCGCTATGTCGGAGCGTGCGGACCCTCTCATTCGAGGTGGTCGACCGATTACAATGAAACACCTCGCTACGCAACTGGACGTCTCTGTTGATAGTGCTGACACACTAGACCACTAATTGGGGTATTTCAATGTTTATGCCTGCCGGGTTGCTCGCCGCCTAACAGGGGACCATAAAGAGCAACGATAGACCATCCGTGCGGAATTGCTTGGGAGTTGCGAGGCTGATCGCGACAATTTTCTGTCGAACTGGAGATGAAACATGGGTTCAACACTTCCAGCGGGAAACAAAACTGCAATCCCTGGAGTGGCGTGACACCAACTGTCCTCCGACGAGAAAGTACGAAGACAAGCCGCACCCTCAACCAGTAAAGTCATGGCGAGGTCTTCTGGAACTCTGAAGGGGTCATTCCGTTCGATGTCCTCCCTCGTGGTGCAACTATCAACTCTAAAGGGAATTGAAAATGGTTCAAATGGCTCTGAGCACTATGGGATTTAACATCCGAGGTCATCAGTCCCCTAGATCTCAGAACTAATTAAACCTAACTAACCCAAGGACATCACACACATCCATGACCGAGGCAGGATTCGAACCGGAGACCGTAGTGATCGCGCGTTTCCAGACTGAAGCGCCTAGAACCGCTCGGCCACAACGGCCTGCGCCAGGAAATTGAAGAAAATCAATAATTCAAGAACAGTCTTAATCGTATTATTGTTATTATACCGCCAAACGGTCTCAACCCGACGTAGGGGTAATCTTCTGGACGTTTACACCATTGGTCGACTGCTGGTGGTGTCACTTCTGTCTACATAACGCTATAGTTTCCTGCCGTTATGTAGACAGGAGTGACACCACCAGCAACCGACCAATGGTGTAAACGTCCAGAAGATGACCCCAACGTCGCGTTGAAACCGGTTGGCGGTATTACAACAACAATAAATGCGATTAAGTCTGTTCTTGAATTAGTGATTAATCATACTAATCGCTGCTTCTCTCCACAACCCGGTTCTAGGCGCTACAGTCTGGAACCGCGAGACCGCTCCGGTCGCAGGTTCGAATCCTGCCTGGGGCATGGATGTGTGTGCTGTCCTTAGGTTGGTTAGGTTTAAATAGTTCGAAGTTCTAGGGGACTGATGACCTCAGAAGTTAAGTCCCATAGTGCTCAGAGCCATCTGAGCCATCTCCACAACCATGTTGTCCAAAAATTGAAGAAAAGACCTCAGCGCGTTCGTCGCCTTAACAAAGTACTCGAACTTGTCCTCCTGTATGACAACGCAAAGCCTCACACAAGTCTGCACACGCGAGAGGAGTTCACAAAACTTCATTGGACTGTTCTGCCTCATCTACCCTACATCCCGCACCTCGCACAATCCAACTTCAGTCTGTTTGGCCCAATGAAGGATGGACTCCGCGGGAAGCAGTACGTGAATGATAGAGAGGTTGTAAGGTGGCTATAATTTCGCACCTTACAAGCACTCATCCACATAGTTTGCCGTGATCTACAAACACAATTAGGTATCAAGTGATAGGCTGAAGATCGTATATATGAATACATAAAGGAGACTGACATTGTCACGTATGTCTTGTAAATAACTGTTAACGCTTCTTGCATGAAAGGTGACGGAGTGTCTTTATTATAAAAACGGCGTAATGAATGATTTCCTATACTAGTAGAGGTTGGAACGCCAGTGGAAATGAAACTGCTGGTGGAACTGAAGCCCTAGGTCGAAGGTTCACACAGGTGTGTTGGTCCTGCTTAAACACAGGAAACAGCAACATGGACGTCGTAGCACCTAAGCGCTGGAGCACAATAGAGTCGCGACCGGCCAGAGATGTAGCCGAACCGGAAGGATTATACTTCGGAAACGCTGAAAGTCTTGGACGACGGTGAGAGGAAAGAAGAAGCGGCACCTCGGAAACCACGCAGGCTGGTTATTTCCAAAGATTTTTACTCAGAAGCGTACCATTCTACATGTGTAAGTTTTTCCTCGCAAACTTTCCGCGCTGGACGACAAAATAGTAAAATATGGTTTGTCGGCTTTTAAAAGAATCTATAGAGAGGGTGAGTATTCCGTGGCTTCGGGAATAAGATTCGTTTTCGGAACTACGATGGTGGGGAGCAAGCGCTGGTTTTGAGCTCCCGTGTGTAATGGTCGCTCAGTATCAGCTGCTTGTTGGTTCGGACGGACTTGCTGTCCTTGCTCTCACGAGATTTTATAATTAGAACGGTTCGGTACTGTACTGTTGTGAACTTATACGATTCTGTACTTCGCCTCCGGGTTAGAAGTCGTTGTTGAGTGCGCAGCGTTCAGTGATTGAGAGCACTTCTTCTGCCTATACTTACGTTGAAACGTTATCTGGATTCAGCCCTTGTGGCTGGGAGTTGGCGTTTCTCGTCCGTAGAACACAGAGAGGAGAAGACAGTATTATAGTAGTCAGAGGACCTCCTTCAGCCGTCCTGCTCTTTGAAAGAGTTTGTTTTGTGGCTGGAGTTCTTCCATCGTCGCAGACGTGTACGAGAACCTTCACTCCGACGCACCGGACGCAGTACATACGGTGATATTGCTAATTGCTTTGGCTTATTAGGGGCTATAATGCTAAACAGCTGTGATCACGTAGGCTTTACATCCACTGACGTTGCACTCCATTGTAGACCATCTTCAAAAGTAGTGTCTTCCTATGTTTGGTACATAGAGATGTCAGTCATTTCGCGTTATTTATATTAGATCACGCAGTCATAATAAAAGGGCAGAGTTGTTCAATGGATCAGTAATTTTAGATGGAAATATAAACATTTGCAATAAAGATTGTTTTAATATACAATAAGTGTATAAGCAGCAACAACGTTTATTATTTAGTATAATTAGTTCCCTTAATCATTCATTTCTGTTTAGGTTGGAATTTATATTTTAAAGAGCATTAAGAGATCCTAAGATCTGCTTGAGGGGGTAGTCAGGACCAAATCCTCATTTTAGCGTCTACTATTTTCTGTTGCGCGCCATTATTTTACACTCGCCTGGAGCAGCATCTTGGAAGGTTATTGATTCAGCAAGACGATGGCTCAGACGTAGACCAGTAGAGTGGTACAATGGTAGCATACAGGCCCTCCCAGTGACTTGGGGTAAAGCCGTCGCACTGAATGGAGATTTTGTTGAAAAGTAGGTGTTTTTTTTAGGTAAAAAGGTGAGGAATAGTGTGGCATATTGGAATCCTGAATAAAACCAATCTGCTTTCAGAAAAAGATGTGCTGCATTACTTATTCAATGTCCCTCGTAGATATTGGCTAAGTAGTGAAATAATCAAGGTTTTATGGCTGTGCATCTCTTGGAATAGAAGAACGGTAGGACAAAAGTACTCATTTGGGCGGATGCTGTCCTGTTCTATGCTCTTATTTTCAGGAGCACTCTTTTCTTGGAAGTGAGACCTGCCAGCCTCGTTACGAGTTCTCCAGAGCGCGTCTCGCCTCTCGGTTGTTTTTCTCCGGCGTCCAGTGGCGAGTGACGTCACAGCACTCAGCACAGGCAACTGGCTCTCCATCAGAGAGCGCTGCAGGGTGAGGCAGATGGGGGGAGGGGGGGGGGAGGCCCTGCTACTACTGCTGCCGCTCTGACTCTTGCTCTGCTCCAGACACACACACACACACACACACACACACACAAATGGTTGCCACACGCAAAGACTTTATTCGTTTGGCGAAGAGAGCCAAGAGTGCAGGAGCAGGAGGAGCTGCTGCCCACGTGCCGTCTGTGTGTGGGTCGCGGGCAGAGGGGGGTCACAACTGGGGAACAATATCGACAGCGGCAACTCCGTCAGCAACGCAGTATTACATTACCAGTGCAAGAGCACCACTGAGAACTAATGAAGTCTGTATTTTTTCATCTTTTCAGTATATTCTTCTTTCCATGATTTCAGTAGATTTGGAAAAGTATTTTGACACTGTTGTCGGGAATACTCTGAAATCATGCAGTTTTCAGGGATGAAATGCAGGCAGCGAAAGGGTATCTACAGCTTGTACACAAGCCACTGTACAGTTGTAAGAGTCACGCATCATGAAAGGGAATCAGAAATTGAGAAGGGAAGGAGACGAAGTTCTTAGGCTATGCTCTGGATTACTCAGTCTCTACACTGAGCATACAGTAAAGGAAAGCACTGAAAATATTGGGAAAGAAAGTTAAATTCAGGGGAAAAGAACAAAAAGTTTAAAATTTGCCGATGACGTACTAATTCTGTCAGAAACGGTAAAGGAAGTCTTTCATTAGTCCAATGGAATGGATATCGTCTTCAGAAAGAGATTAAAGTGGTAACTAAATTGTACTTTAATAAACTAGGGCGATGCTAAGAGAATTAGAGTAAGAAATTAGATATTAAAAGTAGATGATGAGTTTTGCTATTTGGGCATCAAAATAACTGATGATGGCCAAATTGAAAAATACGTAAAATGCAGACTGGTAATAGCCAGAAAAGATTTTCCTCAACAGATAAATATGTAAACTTCTGGAAGAGCGAGGAAATCTATTTTGAAAGTATTTCTTTGGGGCATTCCTACATATGGGAATAAACGTAGACGATAAATAAAAGAGACTAGAAAAGAAAACAGCTAAGACTTTGAGATTTCGTGTTACAGAAGATTGCTAAAGATTAGGTGATTACATGGACTGAAGGGAAACTGAAACGCATTGGGGAGAAAACGTGCTACGTTCTTACCTGCTATTGACGTGCAACAACTCACGTAGTCGTGCGTGGTATAAATAATATAAACAATAATATTAATAATTTTCTTCTGCGTGTATGAGAATACAGAGCAGATAATCAATAATATTTCGGAGTATTAAGATTAAACGATATTATTTCCTCAGAGATTGTGTGGCGTACGAACAACGGCATTGGTGGCTGTGGTCGTACGTTTGCTAAGTATTTTTGCATTACCATGTGAAATATCGGACTCCTTGTAGTAAAGTTGCCGTGAAGATTGACCTATAGTTCTTTTATGCTAGTACTTTAAAATTTTCCATCAGATTGCACACAAACCTCTGCCATGTCGCAGCCGCTTACGTCATTGTTAAAACTACTAAAATGAAAAAAAAAGACATAGAGATTAATACAATATATATTCAAGAACTCACATAAGCACATAAATTATGAATAATTGTTGCTTGGCAGTACATTAATATAAATGAGTACGTCGATGCGCCTCATTAAATCTGCCTGTGTTCAGTACGTAACAAAATGTCTGGAGTTACGGAGCAATGACAAAATGCGTCCGTACAGAAACAGACTATCTCACCACTCCAAGTAGCATGAGAGGAGAAAAAGCTGAAGTACAATACTAAAACATTTGCTGTTTTTTCACCGCAACTACGTATTGTTTATCGATAGCGCTTCATATCATGTCTATGACAGCGCGAAAAATTATATTATCGCTTTCGCGTGCTGTTGAGTCCTTAAAATGGCTACAGGTGTAGCCTTTGTAGCAAAACAGAACTCAGTACGCTTTGTTAACAGGATAAAATGGACATATGTGACGTAAAGGTAATTTCTGGAGAGCACCGAGGGCTTTTAGGATCCGTTTCTGGTTGTGTAAGACACCGAAACGAGGTTTTCGACAGATAACGAAACACGGAGAGACACATACTTTTGTTTCATCCTCTTAACTCTTGTTACAGCTGAGACATTCTCCTTGATAGGTCGGAGGTGCACTACACACAGGAAACAGCTACTCATGTAGTAGAGTACTTGTGGAATACATATTAGATATTTTTACGCTATGCAGTAGTTTGAGTTCCTCTGATGAACGCTCCTCAATCGATATTCAGAGTACAAAGTAAAGACACTTCGAGTGTCAAAATTCCAGCAGTAAATTGTCGAAGTATTCGTAACAAATTTCCTGCATTTACTGCCCTCTAGGAATGTTGTCCCTCTCAAATTATCTCGTAACCAAGAAACCCGAAGTAGAAAGCTCCGAAATGTTTAGCGACGCATGTAACGTTTACCGAAAACACAGATTAGACAACATATGACTAGTAGTGTTCATTGCAGTCGGAAAAACTATTGCGCTTGTCAAGACTGACCCTGGATGTGATTGCGAAGTTACCTGGACGCGAGTGACAGGCATAGGTGAACTCAAGGTAATTATCGGCTGCTTTTACCTGCCACGTGATTCCGCCGTCACAGATTTCGAATCATTCAAAGGAAGTCTTCGTCCAGTAGCGTAGAGCCTGCAATATTAATTGGAGACGACTTTAACTTGTTGAGTATAGATTGGGACATCTATACGTCGTAGGAAGGAAGTAGGCTTGAGGTTTAACTACCCGTCGACATCATCGTCGTTAGTAATGGAGCATAGGCTCTGGCTCTGTCAAGGGTGGAAAAGGAGTTGGACCGTTTCCTCTCAAAGGAAGCATCGTGACATCCATCTGGAGCTATTTATGGAAATTACGGAAAAGCTATATCTGAATGGTCGGACGAAGATTTGAGCAGTCGTCCTCGTGAATGCGAGTCCAATGTGGTAGCCACTGCGCCACCTCGCTCGGTGATACGTTGTAGATGGTAGCATTGATGGAGGGTAGAAGTCTCAAGTGTCAGCGTAGGGTAACGATCTGGAAGTATCCGACTTGGAGATTAAAAATTATTCATGATTATAGATCTTTGTACTGAATGTCAATGACGATTTATATTTGTGTTTGAACTGGATGTCACATTGTTAAGGTAAAAAATACATTATTTGGTTTGCACCAAAATCTTCCCTTTGCTAACTACATGCATATTAGTAGTTAGTGGCTTTAGTAGTTAGAATCTTTCATTTAGCTGGCAGTATTGACGCTCGCTGTATTGCAGTAGTTCGCGTAATGAAGATTTTTGTGAGGTAAATGCTTAATGAAATGTATCGGTTATTATCAGGATTCCTTCTTATTCAGGGCTATTCCTTTCTATCAGTTATTTAAAGTTAGGTTGCAATTTTTTTTTTTTTTTTTTTTTTTTTTTTTGAGCAGTCAAATTGAGTTTCGCTAGAATATTGTGGGTCAGTGTTGACATGATAAGAAAAAGTAAAGAGAAAGTAGGCTCAGTACGTTCAGTTTTACTCATCTGTTTCATAATCAGATAACGTAGAAGTTTCATCTTCTCAGTTATTCAGCAATTTAGGTACAGATTCACACATTTAAATAAAGAAGTTTCAGTGTCGAGTAAGTGAATTCAGGAAAAAGACCCACTGTCGTTTAATTTAAAAAATCTGAAAATATAAAGGAAATAGAGAAAGTGGCACTATCGGTTCAAAAAGGAACGCGACAGTGACGTCAGGCAAAAGTTTGGAGAGATTTTTGCGTCTGTAAAAAGACAGATGCGCAAAGCGTGCAAAAACTACCAACGATATACCTTAGAAAAAGATCTTGCTGCCAACCAGAGAAAATTCTGGTCGTATATAAAATCGCTCTGCGGATAACGTGATTTTATCCAGTCACTCGTTGACCAGTCTGGCAATTAAAGACAGTGAAAGAAAAGCTGAAGTTGTAAGAAATCACTCAGGCAGAAGGATCGTACAAACATACCCGTCGTTTGACCGTCGCACAGACTCCCATATGAAAGAAATAGCAGTGGGTATGCCTGGCGTAGAGAAGCACCCACATATGTCGAAAACAAATGAATCACCAGATCCACATTGAATCCAAATTCGGTTTTCCAGAGAGTATTCTACGGCATTGGCCTCTTACTTACGCTTGCATTCATCGTGAATCTCACGTCCAGCCCAAAATCTCAAGTGACTGGAAAAAATCGCTGGCAAATTCAGTGTATTAGAAAAGTAACAGAACGAGCCAGCAAAATTACAGACCAATATCGTTAACATCTGTTTACTGTAGAATTCTTGAACATGTTCTGAGTTCCAACGCAATAAATATCCTTGAGGCGGGTACGCTTCTGTTCGCAAATAGGCACGGATTTAGAAAGCATCGCTCGTGCGAAAATCAGCTTGCCGCTTTCTCACATGGTATACTGCGATCCATGGATGTAGGGTAACAGGAGGAATCCATTTTCCTAGATTTCTGGAAAGCATCTACACAGTGCTCTACTGCAGACTGTTAACGAAGGTCCGAACGAACGAATTAGGTTCCCAGATATGTGAACCGCTTGGAGCCTTAAGTAATAGAACACAGCACTCTGTCCTCCTGCATATGTTCATCTGAAACAAAACTATCATAAGGAGTGCACCAGGGAAGTGTGATAGAATTGATCTTGTTCTTTATACAAATAAAAGATCTGAAGGACAGGGCAGCGATCTTCGGCTGTTTGCTGGTGATCCTGTGCTGCACGGGAAGGTGTCTTCGTTCAGCGACTGCAGGGGGATGAAAGATGACTTACAAAATATTTGTAGTCCGTGTGCTTGCTCCAAAAGTAGAAAAATATAATTGCTGTTGGTTACAGTCATCTCGATCACATATCTAGGGGTAACGTTGCAAAGCGATCTGAACTGTAACGAGCACATTGGGACGAATGGTCGATCTCGATTTACTGGGAGAAGTGTAGCTCGTCTGAAAGAACACTCGTGCGAGCCGTTGTTGAGAACCGCTAGAGTGTTTGGGATCTCTATCAGGTGGGATTAAAGGAAGACATCGAAGCAATTCAGAGGCGAGCCGCTAGATTTTTTTACCGGCAGGTTCGATCAACGCTCGAGTATTACGAAGGTCCTACGTCAACTCCGAAACAAATTTGTGGAAAGAAGACGACATTCTTTTCGCGAAACACTGTAGAGAAAATTTAGAAGGCCGACATTTGAAGCTGACTTAAGAACAAATGTACGGCCACCAATGTACATTTCGCGTAAGTACCGCGAAAATAAGGTATATTGGGGCTCTTACGGAGGTATATTGGTAGTCGCTTTTCCTCGCTCTATTTGGAAATGGAATAGGAAAGAAAATGACTGGTAGTGGTACAAGGTGCCCTCCGCTTGCGGAATAAATATGTTGATGTAGATGTAAAATGAAGAAATCATGGTTTTTTAAAGGAGCAATATACTTTTAACGGCATTCGAAAACAAATGAAGAAACGAGTACGGTGATGCAACGCTTGTTAGCGTATATTCGGCAGGTCTCGGAATACCTACGGATTACAAAATAACCTGATGGTGCTGCAAGTCTTAGTTCGAAGAAACAGCCCGCACTGTACAACAACGGAAAAAGGAGCCTGAGAACTTTCATCGCTAAAGCTACCCCGAAAAGTCTTCTTTAACTGAGCGTGCTCCAGAAAACGGTTACCGGACTAAATTTGACGACAGTTCCCTCGTGGATTATATTAAAGGTTTCTGAAGCAGTGTGATTAAAGATGCTATTGAAATACGAGGGCTGTCCAGAAAGTAAGTTACGATTGATCGCGAAATGAAAATCACAGTGAAAATCAGAAATGTTTCATTTGTAACAGTTAGCTACACCTTTCAGCTACTTCTCTACGTAGTCGCCGTTCTGACTCAGACATTCGTCGTAGCGTTGTACCAACTTTCCAATACCCTCATCATAGAAGGCAGCCGCCAGTGCTTCCCGCCAATTCTCTACGCTGGCCTAAAGCTCGTTGTCAGTGCCAAAATGTTGTCTTCATAGCCAGCGGTTCGTTTGAGCAGAGATGAAACTTAGTGGGAGACAATTACGGGCTGTATTGTGGGTAACCAAACATTTCCAACTGAAACGATGCAGGAAAATCTTCATTGCCCCTGCCGAATGAGGCCGAGAATTGTCTTGAAGAAGAAGCCGCACGACAGTTACGTAATGTTGGTTGCATAGCTTCAGGGGAAAATTCTCACCAGGCCCTCGTACTTGGAGGGAGACACTATTTGTTATAACATCTTTACGCGCTCACTAAGAGCTCAGGAATGAAAAGAGCGACATAATTCTACCTAGAGTCATACTAGAGACACTGCCCAACACATCTTTGCAAAGCTTTATCGGATTTTCATAGTCGTTTCCATTTCGCGACCGATTGTAACTTACTTTCTGGACAGCCCTCGTAAAATCTCTGACAACACCCTCAATGGAGACTATGACATGCAGTTCAGTGGGACCGAGATCACGAGGTTTAAGCGACTGCTTCGTTTCATCTATCTAGCCCCCCCCCCCCCCCTCCGTTATAATTGTTTGCCAATATATTTTATTTTCACGAACCCAGGTGGCGGCTGGATAGGCAACCTGCACTGCAATCTAGGAAACAATTGCACCGTACGGGCATCCACTGAGTACTGAAATGTCGGAAACTTCAAACTGTTGGGAGAACGGATATGTAAGAGCAGAATGGGTTCATTGTACTCCTTCTCTAAACAAATCAGCCACTTGGCCTGCGACCGTTGTGTAAACAAACCACGCAGTTTTACTCATACGTTATGTGTATTAAGTGTAATTTATGACGTAATCACTAATGATGTAATCATTAATTTACGATGTTATCACCCAGTAAAAGGCCATCTTCCTCCTCCACCACTCCTCTAGGCCAGTTGTGTGATGTATAAATGGCCGGTCGGGCTGGATCATCTTAATTGCTACAATGTATACCTTCAAAGTGATGTTTTAGCTACGCACAGACTTTGACGTTACGGTGGATATGTGAAATCCATGTGATACAGCATGTATCTACCACAATGTCTGACACATTATAACGTCACAATCTGGCCCCCTAAGAGGAGTCTGACAACGTGATATTACGGTGGATGTGTAAAAGCAGCGGGAAATTAAAAATATTCAGGTAGCAATCTTTCGACATTAAAAAGAAAGAAAAACAAGAAAAAAACAAGGATCGCCAAATTACAATGAAATCCCACTTTTCAACAGTTTCCCACACTTTTCCTGCTAGCACCACCAATGTAATAGGAAATGACGTCTTTATTATAAACAAACAAGATGCATGGAGGTGTCACCCGCCAACTGCCGCCAGTCCCACCACATGGGCCCAGCCACCGCCACCGCCACCCCCACCAGCCGGCTGAACATGTTGGAGACAGCCTCACAGGTGCCCCCCAGATACAGCTATTGCCACTTTACCTGAGGGCTGCTGCCAGCAGCCACCTCCTCGGAGATGAAGTATGGAATGACGTTAATAGCGTGGTGAGGGTGGAGGGCCAGGTGAGAGCTAAACAGATCTGTCTCGAAGAGTCACCCAACCCACTAGTTGTCTAATTACAATATGTATGCGAGAAGTGCACATGTACGTATTTGCCTAAATATTTGTTACATGCGATTTAACTTCTGCGTACACTGTCTCTTCCAAAGTATCTCCATACATTCTAGTTGACATTAATGTGGGGCATGCCTACCAGTCGAATCACACACAAAATATTTCAATTACGAAATTCGTTACTGGTGGTAGGATAAAAACTTATTTCATAAAAAAACTCGTTACTTACGCACACAGGATTTGTGACAATTTGTTTGTTACACATTTCAGTCTGAGAGTTGTTTGGACACGTGCATATGCAAACCCCAGGCTGATTGCCTCATCCACACAGTAAGTGGAATTCCGTGGAAGAACGACAATGTAGTTGTCTTGAAACTCTGTTGGGTAATTTTAAGGAATGGGGGTTTGAGGTAGACTGCACGATAATTCTACCACTCATATAGAGGCCATAGGAATAAGATAAGAGAGATTGGGGCAGATGTGGAGTAATGATTGACAGAATCTATCTAACTCTATTCGGTACATTCCTTTTCTATAGATCTGTGGAGTAACAGTATTTGTGGGAACAGTAAAGGTTATGGCTCCTTGTTCTTAGGATCTATGGAATAGCAAGATGCACAATGTCTAGTCCACTGCACGTTGAGGCAATATAACCATTCTTTCTTTTATTTTAAGTATATTCTAATAGGTGTTTTGTAATCGTCTGAGCAGCAAATATGTACTAAAAAGGTACATTACACTTATCAGCACCCTTCTACAGTATTACTGTGTGGTACTGCCCTTCCCCGTATTCTTTCAATTAACAAATATTCCACTGAAAAAAAAAACAGTAAAATAATCCCCAATTTCTGATTCTGAAATGGAGTTTTCTGATTATAATCAGCACTTCTCTTTGTGTAATTGTTGCATCAAATTTTGGCAGTCATCCAACAGTGTTTAAAATCAACTTTTATTTGTATCAAAAACTATAAATTGGTGGGTTCCTATGGCTTCTACATCACAATGACAGCGAAGAACCGCTAAATACGATAAAAATTCATTCATACTCAATAGTATCTCCCATACTACCACCAAGGTTAGAGACCTCCAATAGAATGACTAGTTTTCATGTGTTTTAGTTCCAAAATGCTAACGCAATGTTAGCAGTCGGAGACTGATAACCACACTAGTGTGTTATGAGAAGCTACCTACAAGTCTAAAATAAGAATTTAAGTGGGATTCCATCGACGAAAACCAAAAGACTTCTGAGAAGATCCAGTGAATATGCTGACACTCGTATCAGTGACACACGCATGCTACCTTTCGTTGTGTGGTGGAGAGTACATTAACACCCATGCCTGCTCCATTCATGAGAAAATAATGATTGACAGTAAACACCAGTATTTTCTCTAATTCTTCATTGCGCTCATTTCACATAGCATGTTTGGGAGGAACTAATATGTTGCCCAGTTTGTGGCACAACTTGACCAGAAGAAGGGATCGGTTGGTAGGACATGTTCTGAGGCATCAAGGGATCACCAATTTAGTATTGGAGGGCAGCGTGGAGGGTAAAAATCGTAGAGGGAGACCAAGAGATGAATACACTAAGCAGATTCAGAAGGATGTAGGTTGCTGTAGGTACTGGGAGATGAAAAAGCTTGCACAGGATAGAGTAGCATGGAGAGCTGCATCAAACCAGTCTCAGGACTGAAGACCACAACAACAACAACAACAATATGTTGCCCACAAAATATTCCCTCGGATTTGCAACAGTAAAACGTTCCTGTAATGCATAATACGTCTCTTGTAGCATCTGCGACAGGAATCGCGCCAACTAAATGTTTGTTTTTCATTGGATCTCGTAAATCCAGCCTGATAAATTTCCTGGGGTCAAGAGCAATATTCACAAAAAATAATCAAGTCTTGCAACTGATTAGTAAGCCACTTCTTTCATGGGTGAATTGCATTTCGTTCTGTGGTCATCCTACTTTAGATCGCTCCAAAGGGTACTCCTAGATAGTGTAATGGTGCGGTACAGGATTTTTTTCCCTGTGTCCATGCACTACATTATATTTATCTACATCCAGACTCAAAGAGTCCCTGAGCCAATGCAATTTGCTACTCTCTTCTGGCACTGCCATCCTCTTATACACAATGGCTTCAACATCGAAACACATATTCTGCAAGTCACTGTACAATGCATGGTGGAGGTTATATCGTAACGATATTATTGATTTTCGCTCCTTTTCCATCCTCACATAGTAAAAAATGATTGTCTATAAGCGTCTGAACATACACTAATATTTGTCATATTGCTTTTATGATTGTTATGTCAGGTACACGAAGGTGGTGGCATAATGACAGGTGTCACTGAATGCAGTTTCTTTATGTTTACCCGTTGTATTCTTTGGATGGGGTATATTACCCAGTCGTAGCAATCTCTTGGAGCATTTGACATCCAAATCATTTATATTGCTACATCTGCTTTGCAGATCAGTCACAACAACATCAATGATGTAACGCGATTTTATTCATTATCAGAGTGTACGTGTGTATTACGATAAGCAACCTATATAAACTGTATACACATGCTGTTACTCTCCACCATAAAATAACTACCTAGGAAGGAAATTTAACAGTGCACATGTGTGAAAGTGGTTCTTATACCGTAGTTTGACAGGTATTTAGCATCTTTGTGAAGTAAAGCAATGCAGCTTCAAAGTCCCAATCTATTTGCGACGTTTTTGATGGTTATAATTCCATACAGTAATCAATGACTGACTCGTGAAGGGCCATTACACCACATGCTGTGCGTAGTTCCAGGTCAAAGATCCGTGTTCTAGACTCTGCAACACATTTAAAGGATAAGAGCAGGAATAGAAGTAAAGCATTCCTACTTGGGTGTAGTACAATTCTAAATAACCCTAAGGTGCTTGAACCAAGATTTTCCGGGTGGCAGACTTGTTTGTTATAACTGTTTTGCTGCAACACAGTGACGTATGGAGCAAATAACAGCTTAATTTCATGTTCTTTATTTACGAAGATAGATATCAGGAACTTAATTACCTCAACAAGTTGATGACAAAATCGTAGACAGTGTTGCAGTTTACGCACAATGTCCAGTCATCCATATTTTGGTACAATGTAATAATACTCTGAAAGCCGATTCAAATGTGAATGGTGAATCGTAAAAAGATTTTGCCTGCATTTTATAATACACCAAATTACCTCAAATCGGTTATTTTATACAAGTACAGTAACATGGAGCATCTTCAAATTGATGTTTACAGTAAACTCAAATGTCGTGTCCCCTCCATTCATATCAGGCTGTTTCCATACATGATGGTTTAAATAATTTGTAATTCTTTCTTAAACATCAGTAATAGGCTATTGTAATATGGTGGTCTTTAGTTATAGGACTTTACAAATTTGACAAATTGGCTACCAAGTCATAAACAGCGTAATACATTTCAGTATTATTTACACATGAATTAACACACTTTACGAAAACAAATTCTCGCTAAATATAGTTATTTTTACAGGTTTCAAAGATGTCTAAACTGCAGCAATCAGTGAGGAAAGAAATACAGTTTCTTTAACCTAATGTACAACCATCTACGTTGACAAATGGTGGTGGTGTCTGTCTGTTCTTTGTTTTGACAGTAAAATCATGATTCTTGAATGGTAGTCAGTGGTTTTTTTTAAATACTGGATCACGATCATGGTGTAACTATAACCATCAGTTATATCTGTCTTGATATACAGCGTGATTTTTTCCAATGTGTAAAAACGCTAGGGCCTCATCAATGAGATGATACAGAACAAAAAAGGTCTAATGAACTTTGTCTGTAAATGCATGGTTTCCATGCTACAGACCATTTATTCAATCATACATTGTTGTAGACACTGCAGTCTAAACGCGCTGTACCATGTAGCTACAGTCGCAGTATGTGTTGAAGACGGTTTCCATGTGCTTCAGCGCATATGAGTACGCGCAGTAGCATGTTCTATCTCATATGTTCACTTCAGCCAGGCTGCATCCAAACAGTTTCAAACGTATCATGAATACCATGCTCCAGTTTCTCCACATCTGAAATGGGCTCTGGATACACAGTACTTTTGAGATGGCTGCATAACCAGAAAACACCTGGGTTGAGATCCGGTGAACGAGCAGGCCATGCAACTGGACAACCTCGTCTGATTCAGCGATCAGGGAAGACACGATTGAGATCCGACTGGGCGTTAAAGGAGAATTGGGCCGGAACACCATCATGTAGGAACCACATAGCCCTACGAATCATCAACGGCACTTCTTCCAGCAGGGGAGGCAAAGTTATCCACCAGAAACGCCGATAGTTCGAGCCTGTTAGACGACGTAAAACTGGTCCCAAAATATGGTCGCCAATTTTCCCAACCCACACATTCCATCTGCACCAATGCTGACGATTTGCTGTCACCATACCATAGGGGTTCTGCATACTATCCCACGAATGACTGTTATGAAAGTTGAAGATACCACTCCGCATAACGATGACCTCATCTGTGAATAGGATGGATGAAACAATCATGGTTTCCTGGTGAAGAAACCAGTGTCAAAACTGTTCCCGATGTGGAAAGGCTGTCGCTGGTAAGCCCTGCACACGGGGTAACCGATAAGGGCAGTAACTATTATCATAGAGAATGTGCCACACGGTCGTCTGACTTACCTTGTACTGGCGGACCAACTGCCTGGTACTGATATGGCGGTCGCCTTCCACAGTGTTAATCACATTTTCCTGCAAGTGTTGTGTTCAAACGTTTCTGGTGCGTCCTCCATGATTTCCTGCTTCCTGAAACGACCCTGACTCAGACAGATGGTGAAACACTGTTGCAGACATTGAATGCTGTGCTTGTTGGCAGGGATAAGTCTCCTGATGCAACCTTGCTGTCCGCCGCTCGTTCAAATTTGTCTTTCCACATGTAAAAACCATGTCAGCAAGCTCTTGGTTCGAATACGGAACCATTGTGTACAAGCTGTATCACATCCACTACAAGGTGAGTCAACAAGAGAAGTGAATCGGACACAACATTACCAATTACTATGGTGCGAGATGAACAGTACCAACCTCTTGGAAGAAACTATGCATACTGCAACTGTGGCTGCAAGGTACAGCGCGCACGAGACCGCAGTCTCCGTAACAACGTGCGATTGAATAAATGGTCTCTAGCATGGAAACCATGCATTTGCCATTTTAAGTGCATTAGACCTTGTTTGTTCCTAATCCTTTCATCGATCAACCCTTACAGTTTGTACACGGTGGAAACAAAAATCACCCTGTCGAATGCTGATATGCGGTATATCACTTTAAGAAAAAAATATTATCTGCATTTTTCATCTACGTCTACATCTACGTGATTACTCTGCTATTCACAATAAAGCGCCCGGCAGAGGGTTCAATGAACCACCTTCAAGCTGTCTCTTTACCGTTCCACTCTCGAACGGCACGCGGGAAAAACGAGCAATTAAATTTTTCTATGCGAGCCCTGATTTCTCTTATTTTGTCGTGATGATCATTTCTCCCTATGTAGGTGTTTGCCAACAGAATTTTTTTGCAATCGGAGGAGAAAACTGGTGATTTAAATTTCGTGAGTAGATCCCGTCGCAACGAAAAACGCCTTTGTTTTAATTATTGCCACTCCAATTCACGTATCATGTCTGTGACACTATCTCCCCTATTTCGCGATGATACAAAACGAGCCACCCTTCATTGTACTTTTTCGATATCATCCGTCAGTCCCACCTGATGCGTATCCCACACAGCACAGAAATACTCCAGAATAGGGCGGACCAGTGTGGTGCAAGCAGTCTCTCTAGTAAACCTGTTGCAACTTCTAAATTTTCAGCCAATCACTCGCAGTCTTTGGTTTGCTCTATGTTGTCGTTCCAATTTAGGTTATTCGTAATTGTAATTCCTATGTATTTAGTTGAATTTACAGCCTTCAGATTTATGTGACTTATCGCGTAATCGAAATATAGTGGATTTCTTTTAGTACTCATGTGAATAATTTCACACTTTTCTTTACTGAGGGTCAATTGCCACTTTTCGCACCATACAGGTATCTTATCTAAATCATTTTGCAAGTCGTTTTGATCATCTGATGACTTTTCAAGACGGTAAATGACAGCATCATCTGCAAGCAATCTAAGACGGCTACTCAGATTGTCTCCTATGTCTTTAATATAGATCAAGAACAATAGAGGGTCTATAACACTTCCTTGGGGAACGCGGGGTATTATTCCTGTTTTACTCGACGATTTTCCGTCCATTACTACGAACTGTGACCTTTCTGACAGGAAATCACGAATGCAGTCGCACAACTTAGGCTATACTCCGTAGGCACCCAGTTTGATTAGAAGACGCTTGTGAGGAACGGTGTCGAAAGCCTTCTGGGAAATCTAAAAATATGGAATCAATTTGATATCCCCTGTCGATAGCACTTATTACTTCATGAGTATAAAGAGGTAGTTGTGTTTCACAAGAACGATATTTTCTGAATCCGTGCTGACTATATGTCAATAAATCGTTTTCTTCGAGGTGCTTCATAATGTTCGAATACAGTATATGTTCTAAAACCCTACTGCAAATCGACGTTAGTGAAATAGGACAGTAATTCAGCGGATTACTCCTACTTTCCTTTCTTGGTATTGGTGTGACTTGAGCAATTTTCCAGTGTTCAGGTACGGATCTTTCTGTGAGCGAGTGGTTGTGTGTAATAGCGCCTAACGTGGTGGTGTGTAACGTAATTATTTCGGTGCGTGAAAAACATGATACTGTAATCGAATTTCGAATTCCAAGAGTTCGTTCAGACTTGGAGCACGCTCTCTTACGGCACAACAATGCCAGACCACACACGAGGGCTGCAACACCTGCAACAATCCGACGCCTTGGGTTTACTGTCACCGAACATCCTCAATACAGTGCCGACTTGGTCCCATCAGATTTTCATCTGTTCCCAAAACCCGAAGAATACATTTGAGCACTTCACTTTCATAGTGATGAAGCGATGCAAGCAGAGGTGAGGTTGTGGCTTCGTCAACACAAACATTCTACAGTGACGGTATCAACAAACTGGTCTCTCGTTGAGACAAATGTGTCCGTCGCCAGGATCACTATGTTGATATATATACAGGAAGAGTAAAGGTTGAGAATGTTAATAACGTTTGTATTATTTTAAAAAAATTTAAGAGTTTTCCCCTCGTACTAATAAATAACTGAAAACTGTAGTCATTATAGGTGACATATCGTCGCGTGAGAATTCAGCAACTGTGCTGATCTTTAAAAATGTTATACATCTTTTATTTTTCCATTTCGTCGCAGTATCAGAAGGATTTTTTATGCAACTACATTGACTTGAAGATGACCATAAGACATCGAATCTATGCTGTTAAAAAAAATTCTGGAACTGCGACGGAAAAATAAACGTGTACGAAAATTGTTAAATGGAAACTGCTCGTTCCGTCACCGTCGGTGAGAAGTGCAGAGCGGCGAAATAAGAAGCAAAGAAGCTTCCAGCGTTTGTTGTTTGTAAGTTTGTGCCGGCGATTGCTGAGTTCTGCCTATTAGCTTTGGTGCGGACGGAAGCGGCGCGTATTAATTGGGATCTCTCTCTCTCTCTCTCTCTCTCTCTCGCCTTGAGTGGAGGCGTCAGCTACGGTCGATGCTCGCCTGTTGCCTGTTCCTGTTGCTTCTCTCTCCTGGCCTTAGCGCCTTCGGCGTTTCCATTGTTCGCGTCCTCTAGTGACTCGCCGCCGATTCAGAGGAGAGAACGCAGACTTGCCCACGAATCCGTAGCAGGGGCTCGGGCTACGAGCGCAGGAAGTGATGGCGCGTACATGCTGCCTCCGTGTCCATTATAGCGTGACTGGTCTGCAGCTACAACGATACCACCACCTTCAGGCAATGGCAGTCTCTGGAAAAGAGTGAGTCATGCACTATACACCTCCTGTTTTTTTTTTTTTATTTCCTCCTTCCCTCCTGCCAAGAAAGGACCAAGAAACAATTTCATTTCAGTCTTAATTGTTTGTTTTCTTTTTTTTCCTTCAACTTCTTTCACATTTTCATCGTTTCTCTTTTCCTTTCATCAAACCACTGCTTCTGGCTTGCAATCCTTCTAAATTTTCTGCCACTTCTACTTAAGTTGCGCATTTTTAAATCTTTTTTAAAGTTCTCCTATCCAGTGTCGTGTTCATTTCTTTCCCCAGATATACTGAAAGTCTGTAATATCTATCTATTGTTATTCTTCCCACGTAAATGTCCAAAAAACTTTCCTTTTCACTATGGTTTCTGTTATTTGGCTATAGTTTGATATATTTGGTCATTGTTTCTTAATTTCCAGTATTCTTCGCTTCTTATTTGACCTAAAATTTTTAGTTTGTCTAATTTATAATCCAGTTGCGTTGAGATATTCTAGTTGCACTACTGTGTTGTAATGCGGTACTTTTCCATTGCCCTGTATACGGTTTTATTGTAAATATTGTTTCCCACGTCATATACCTCTTTTTACTGTCGACGGAGTCACAATATCTAACAACAGTCATAACCATTCTTGGCGACAGTAGGTCATCTTCACATTCTCCAATAGGAAAATAAAAAAGATTTACATTAAAAGACTTAAGAAAACTGTAAAATTATTGCAGCTTGCCTCTGTAAGAAACTAAAAGTAAATATAAAAAAAATGCTCTTCATACCTATTTGACAGGTGACAATGCAAGCCTAGCGGAATATAATCTACGGAACTTTTCAAAAATCTATCTCATTGTTACTTTGTAATACATTTACGTACTGCAGGAAAATAAAAATGCAACATCCTCAAGGACAAAGTTATTTTATTGACAAGTGACGTGACAATTCGACATTTTAGGGGTGCATGATAACACACACGACACAGTAAATGGTGGCCAAACAGCCACATCGATACGCAGTGTTCCCCCACGCAGTGAAACGATCACAAAGGTGCGGAATGGCGTCCTGCAGTAGACAGTTCCAAGCATCTTGCCACTTTTGCAGCAAATCGGCAACTGTTCTTCTAGGCTGCGGGGAACGAGTAAGTTCCCATTTCACCATGTCAGACACGTGTTCAGTTGGTGAGAGTTCTGGTGATCTTGGTGGCCAGGGCAGTTGTTCCGTACCACGAAGAGCACGTTGCTTTTGCAGAAGCCGTGTGTAGACGTGCTATATTCCGCTGAAACAGCACATTACCTTCCTGTTGAAGAAAAAGCGGTAGCACGTGGATAAAAATCTGTGTACTGGTTACTTCACCTTACAGAGACACTAAATGTGGCCGTGAGTTGTGACTAATGGTAGCCGTCACCATGAAGCCGGCGGTGTGACCGTGTGTCGCTGGCGGATGCACTCTGGAATAGGCCGCTCACCAAGTATGACCCGTCCACCACTTTCGTACACACAAAATCTACTCTTATCTCTGAAGACAGGAGAACGCCATTCCACTCTCCAGCCGACTCTGTGATGACTGCAGAGTAGCCGCGCTTGGTCGTGTCGTGGAGCCAATGGTAGCGTGTCCAGAGGTACAGCTGATCATAGTCCGCTGTGACACAGCGGTTGTAACATGGCCTAGGTTTCTTTCCAGGACGATGTTTGGTCGGCCACCGCTGCTCGCACAATGCGTCGGTCCTGACGCACGTCTGCACTATGCGAACGTCCCGAATCCGGTCTACTGCTGAAAGCAGCGATACGCCAGCTATACACAGTTCTCAACATGTGTAGCAATCCATGCAGCTTCTCGCAGGCCCTACAATACGAGCCCGCTCAAAGGCTGAACTCTTTCAAAAATGGTTCAAATGGCTCTGAGCACTATGGGCCTTAACATCTATGGTCATCAGTCCCCTAGAACTTAGAACTACTTAAACCTAACTAACCTAAGGACAGCACACAACACCCAGCCATCACGAGGCAGAGAAAATCCCTGACCCCGCCGGGAATCGAACCCGGGAACCCGGGCGTGGGAAGCGAGAACGCTATAGCACGACCACGAGATGCGGGCGAACTCTTTCAACAGAAGTACGTACTCATCGGCGGGGCGTGACTATACCCTAAAATGAATACTGCAAACACTGTTCACCTCTAACCTCAGCGCGATTACTACCTGCAGTGTCAAAATAGAGGGTGCAAAGAATGACCTCTTGATCGTTATCACTGATGACCATGACAAATGACTCACGAAAACTGCAACGCGTCAGCACCCACATATTATAACCTAGTGCCACTGACATCAGTCTTTGATGGTGCTGCACTTTTTCTCACTTCACTTCGACACTCAAGAGCCAAAGAAACTGGTACACCTGCCTAATATTGTGTAGGGCCCCCGCGAGCACGCATAAGTGCCGCAACACGATGTGGCATGGACTCGGCTAATGTCTGATGTAGTTCTGGAGGGCTGTCAATAAATTTATAAGAGTACGAGGGGGTGGAGATCTCTTTTGAACAGCACGTTGCAAGACATCCCAGGTATCCTCAATAATGTTCATGTCCGGGGAGTTTGGTAGTCATTGGAACCGTTTAAACTCAGAAAAGTTTTCCTGGAACCACTCTGTACAAGTTCTGGACAAATGGGATGTCGAATTGTCCTGCTGGAAGTCCGTTCGAATGCACAATGAACATGAATGGATGCAGGTGATCAGACAGGATGCTTACGTACGTGTCACCTGTCAGAATCGTATCTAGACGTATCAGGGTTCTCATGTCACTCCGACTGCACACGCCCCACGCCATTACGGAGCCTCCACCAGCTTGAACAGTCTCCTGCTGACGTGCAGGTTCCATGGATTCATGAGGTTGTCTCCATACCCGTACACGTCCATCCGTTCGATATGATTTGGAACGAGACTCGTCCGACCAGGCAACATGTTTTCCAGTCAAAAATAGTCCAATGTCGATATTGTCGGGCCTAGACAAGGAGAGCTTTCTGTCGTGCAGTCCTCAAGCGTATAAGAGTGGGCCTTCGGATCTGAAAGCCCACAACCATGATGTTTCCTTGAACGGTTCGCACTCTGAAACTTTTTTATAGCCCAGCACTGAAATCTGCAGCAATCTGCGGAAGAGTTACTCTTCTGTTACGTTGAACGGTTCTCTTCAGTCGTCGTTGGCCCATTCTTGCAGGATCTTTTTCCAGCCACAGCGATGTCTGAGATTTCATGTTTCACCGGACTCCTGATGATCATGGTACAGTAGTGAAATGGTCGTACGAAAAATCCCCATTTCATCACTACCTCGGAGATGCTGTGTTCCATAGCTCTTGCGCCGACTGTAACACAACGTTCAAACTAACTTAAATCTTGATAACCTGCCATTGTAGTAGCAGTAACCGACCTAACAACTGCGCCAGTCGACGCTGTGCCGTATTCCGCCTGTTTGCGTATCTCTGTATTTGAATACGCATTCTATACGCATTCTTTGGCTATTCAGTTGCAGTGATATGGGACCCCTGATACGTCTAGATACGACTCTGACAGGTGACACCTACGTATGCATCCTGTTTGATCACCCACATCCATTCATCTCCATTCTGCGTTCCGACGGACTTGGGCAATTCTAGCGGGACAAGGTGACACCCCACACGTCCAGAATTACTGCAGAGTGGCTCCAGGAACACACTTCTGAGTTTAAATACTTCTGCTAACCACCAGACTCCCCAGACATGAATGTTATTGGGCATATCTGAGATGCCTTGCAATGTGCTGTTCAGAAGAGATATCCATCTCCTTGTACAGTACTCTTACGGATTTATGGTGTCAATTGCTGCCAGCACAATTTCAGACATTAGCCGAGTCCATGCCACGTCGTGTTACGGCACTTCTGTTTGGTCGCTGGGGCCCTACACGATTTTAGGTAGGTATACCAGTTTCTTCGGCACTTCAGTGTCGAAGTGGAGTGACGGCAGCCCCACTGTACAGTCATGTAAATTACGGCTCTAGCAAGATGTTAAGATATGTTGAACTACAAGGATCAGTCGGAGCTGAGTGCAGTCACATAATTTGGAAGAATGTGAAATAACGGTAATTATTATTATTATTATTATTATTATTATTCACGAGTGTTACGTACGTCGTGTTTTGAACACATTGTGAGTAAAGTTAACACTGTTGTGTTAAGAAGTACAGCATGAAGTAAATGGCATCCCTTGAAATAAAGTTTCAAACAAAGGTAGTACCAATTTTTTTTTAAGACTGTCACAGTTACAGCACCACAACGTCGACAAAGAGACGGCCGACGTCATCTTCTGCAGCGAGAGAGAAACTTCTAGAAAACATCAGGTATGAGAGCTACAGGAAAACTGCGAGGTGACCCTGATGTTCTACATCTAGGACGACAGCTCTCACTTGTGCGGCGGTCTGTTACAGTCAGATACAGATAGAGATACAGTCACTCCAACGAGGTGAAGGTGTTGTAGAGCCAACATCAGTTCTTGCCCTTCTTATAACGCAACTGTCAATACAGTTTTCAACACTTCATCCGGAATTTTCTCAGTCCGTCAGATGTTATGCATGATTAGTGTGATTTCTTTCAGACTTTTTTGGATCACCTGAGTTCAGGAGTTCTATAACAACAGTCTTAAAAGATGTTTTGTTGTTTTTCAGACATTTTTGATTTATGTAGCAGTTTCAATTCCATTTGGTTGTTTTAATCTGGTTTCGTTTATAGGAACTGGTTTTGTGGGTTCAGTTCAATTTATAAGTTTTTTTTTAAATAACTGAAAAGTTCTCTACAGTCTTCTTGGCTGTTGAGAGGCAACTGTCCACTTTCCTTCTTGAAACAGAGTTCATTTGTGTACATTCTCTCTTGGAACTGTGCAGAAAGTTACCTTGGGCCGTCTGGCATCCATTCACGTGGGTACATGTCTTCCTCAACTCGTTTTCAGTTTCGTTACGTTCCAATATTGTTTCCTGACCCATTTGCTTGTTTCTCTTTCTTCCTCAGCTCAAAATGGCTCTGAGCACTATGGGACTTAACATCTGAGGTCATCAGTCCCCTAGAACTTACAACTACTTAAACCTAACTAACCTAAGGACATCACACACATCCATGGCCGAGGCAGGATTCGAACCTGCGACCGTAGCTGTCGCGCGGTTCCAGACTGAAGCGCCTAGAACCGCTCGGCCACTCCGGCCGGCGCTCCCTCAGTAATTGATAACATTCGTCTCTTCTTTGTCGCTGAGCAGCTCTGTATTCGATTCGTTCTCACGTTAAAGCTCCATCCCTCATTACAATAGACGCTGACTGATAACAAACAGCCGGCTGGTGTGGCCGTGCGGTTCTAGGCGCTTCCGTCTGGAACGCGTTACCGCTACGGTCGCAGGTTCGAATCCTGCTTCGGGCGTGGATGTGTGTGATGTCCTTAGGCTAGTTAGGTTTAAGTAGTTCTAAGTTCTAGGGAACTGATGACCACAGATGTTAAGTCCCATAGTGCTCAGAGCCATTTTAACCATTTGATAACAAACAATAATAGTAAATTATTGATTTCGCACACATCGGAATCTCTATTCTGAATGTCCTATTGTATTTAGCACACCAGACGCACTCGAAGTCGTTTTTAATTATCTATTTGTTTATTTTCCTGTCCATCAATTCATATCTTTAACCACCCTAAACATAAAAACTCGTTACGTTGTTCCGTGACTTCATTATTAATTTCTACTATTTTGTTGTCGATACACTGATTACATATTATTCTAATTTAAGTGTAATTGATTTTCTACGATACTTTATAACTTATTCTATTAAGTTGCTCCATTCGATTTTGAAGTTCATCTACACTAGAGAGAAACCATACAGTTCCAGCAGCGAAAAGATGGTGGCTCACGTAAGCTATGTTATCAGATTTCTTCCTTTCCCGGCTCTCAGGACTGAAAATTTTCGTCAGACTGATAGTGCAGTTTTGGTGAAAATGAGTTCCCTTGACTGATTATCCTTTCTGTTCTCAGTTTCTCACTATCCTCGAAGAGTTCAATGGAAACTTAAGCTTGTACTGACGTACGCTGAATCAATGTCTAGTATGTCACTGAAAGGCTTTTTCGAAATCTGTGAATCCCAAACAAAGCCGTAATTCATATTCATTGATCCGTTGTATGTAATTTCGTTCTACAAATGTAAATTGTCAATTTTGCTGTATTAGCGTGTTCCTTTACGTGACAAAAGTATAACACTTCATCCACAATGTAAAATTTGAGTGAATAGCTTACATTATGGAAAGGGAGTTGATATGTCTACAGTCACATCTATCTTCTTTCTAGTGGAGGAGAACAATACGGTGTTTCTAAAACATCCTGTACACAATTTTGCAAATTCCTTTTGATCCAACAAATTTTCGCCTTTTTCTCCATTAATACCTTTGAAATAATTAAACGGCGATAGATGAAAATTGGTGCTAGACTGGGATTTTACGCTTACGCGAGCGGTTGCCTTAACGGTTTCCGCTACCCGAGCACGTCCCCCGTCAGACCAAAATCTCGATTTGCCGCACAATGCTGAGTAGTGTCCTCCTGCCCATTATTCCTTTTCTCTCGCAGCCCTACCGTATTCCTGAGAGAGGTCAGACAGCAGTACGCATCTGGACTGGAAGATCGACATGCCGGCATCGTGGGCGGCATATGGAGATTCGGGTTGACAAGGGAACCAGCTCGTATAGCCGAATCGGTTAAGGCGGCCGCTCGCGTAAAGCGGGAAAGCCGGGTTCGAATACCGGTTCGGCACCAAAAAAAATGGTTCAAATGGCTCTGAGCACTATGCGACTTAACATCTAAGGTCATCAGTACCTTAAAACTTAGAACTACTTAAACCTAACCAACCTAAAGACATCACACACATCCATGCCCGAGGCAGGATGCGAACCTGCGACCGTAGCGGTCGCTCGACTCCAGACTGTAGCTCCTAGAACCGCACGGCCACTCCGGCCGGCGTTCGGCACCAATTTTGATCTTTCACCATTGGGTTATTTCAGTGCCCTCAAAGCAGCAAAAATACAAATATTTATATCGCCATGTATATATATATATATATATATATATATACGGCTGTGAATCGACACAATGGAGCCGGCCGGGGTGACCGAGCGGTTCTAGGCGCCTCAGTCTGGAACCGCGTGACCGCTATGGTCGCAGGTTCGAATCCTGCTTCGGGCATGGATGTGTGTGATGTCCTTAGGTTAGTTAGGTTTAAGTAGTTCGAAGTTCTAGGGGACTGATGACCTCAGAAGTTAAGTCCCACAGTGCTCAGAGCCATCTGAACCATTTTTAACACAATGGTGTCTGTTCTTTCAGATGTACATACCTACATAACCATTTATTGAAGCTTTGATCATTTCCATCGAAATGTCATTATGTTCTGCCGCCTCTTCTCTAATCACCTTTCTAATGACTTGTTTAATTGTCAACTTTATGTACAGCGTCGTGCATAATTTGCATCAGATAGCTGGGATCAATTATGACGTGCTTTGTGCTCTTAAAGCAGTCCCGAAAGCATCTCAGTCTTTTCATGTGGCTCCATTTCAAGTAATGCAAACCAGAGAATGTTTCATCAGGAAGGATAGTAAGTGGTCCAACCCTAGTGATGCACATCATACGGTAAAATGTCTATGTATGTAAAGCGTTGCGTTTGAGTTTTCCACACTCCTGAAAGTTTGCATTAGTCTCGCTTAGGCTGCTGTAGGGGCCTAATGTCATTAATAAGGCCATCAGCGGTTACGTGTTTGGAGAGCAAATACAGCAACGTCAGTGCAGCTTAAGTAAACCTGCCGCGCTGTAGCCCAGAGCATGAGTAGATGACAGGGGCTGTAGAGCTATGTATATATATATATATATATATATATATATATATATATATATATATGTACTACTGCTCTACAGTCCCTGTACGCGGGGTGCGTACGCTGAAGCTGAGTGCTTTATAAAATTATGAATTCTTTTGCGCAAGTTTCCAATACCTATCATTTCAGGGAGTTTGTTTTTAAGTCTATCATACGGATATTATTAGGTGAATATTCTATCCAGATGGTTTTATCGTAAGTCTAAGAGTACAATTAGTGCTTCCGAATATTCTGCTCTGCAGTTACGTGTGAGTCAACCTAATGATGCATGCATCAGTTTTTTGGAGGTTTCAGGTGTCAATTGGTTCAAATGGCTCTGAGCACAACGGGACTTAACATCTGAGGTCATCAGTCCCCTAGAACTTAGAACTACTTAAACCTAACTAACCTAAGGACATCACACACATCCATGCCCGAGGCAGGATTCGAACCTGCGACCGTAGCAGCCCCGCGGTTCCGGACTGCAGCGCTAGAACCGCACGGCCACCGCGGCCGGCTGTATTTGAATACGCATACCTATACCAGTTTCTTTGGCGCTTCAGTGTATAAATCACTCTCTTGACGCAATTGACATTTAGAATGTAAGAATTAAAGCATTTAGCAAACGTTTTTAGAACGACCTTACTGCATGACCGACCTTTGCCAGTCGACTCGAGTCAGCTATGACACTGAACTTTCTGCCTCAAAGTTTTCGGCCACTCAGAGGCCGGCACAATCCTTGCTACCAATTAAGGGTCTGCTTGGCTGAGGCAATAGTAAGCGACTATGCCGCCCAGAGTGCGTTTTTAAGCATCAACTTGCCGCAACGACGCTTCAACATTGGGGCTTGCTGCATATCATATATATCATTTCTCAAGTCAACATCACTTTTTCTCGACAGATACTAATCGTGCAGAAATGAAATGAGCGTATGGCATCGTTGGCGGGGAGGCCCCAT
Source organism: Schistocerca piceifrons (assembly GCF_021461385.2). Taxonomy (NCBI): domain Eukaryota; kingdom Metazoa; phylum Arthropoda; class Insecta; order Orthoptera; family Acrididae; genus Schistocerca; species Schistocerca piceifrons. Next base: position 1,213,248,039 of record NC_060138.1, read on the forward strand.
ACAGGGAAGTTCGGCCGCCAAATGTAAGTCTTATTTAAGTCGACGCCTCATTGGGCGACTTGTGCGTAGGAGATGAGAATGAAATGATGATGAGAAAAACACAACACCCAGTCCCCGAGCGGAGAAAATCTCCAACTCGGCCGGGAAGCGAACGCGTTACCACACAGCTAAGCAGGCGGACAATCATGCAGAGATGACTGAGGTATCGTTAAAAAGGTTTTTTTAACCGGCTTCTGACACTGCGCTAAAACTTGCTATTTGTGGCAAATTTTAACGTAGGCAAAAGGGCATCTTGCATGCCCATATTCACCCATATATTTTACGATGCTAACTTATTAATCACGAATAATTTTCATATTATCTTATTATAAATACCATTTTATTTGTTTTAAAGTACTTATTAGCACGATAATTATCATATACAACATTGTTGTGGACAATAACCATGACAACTGCGATAGTCCATTATCTCTAACCGTCCTACAAGGTGACTTTTCTAAACAAATATAGTGTCCGAAACGACAAACATATTTGTCATTGTCACCTTGAATTGTCATTTACCTATTGCTACTACGGTCTAACGTGCTTACTGTAACAGAAAATGTTTGCCAAGTTAAATTTGTAGGTTATGTGGCCGTACTGACATCCGCTGAACTCTGCCCAGTGCATAAGCCAGAACCAAACATTCCGAATTCAAAATCCATTTTTAGACACCTGGAAATGTATATGCAAGACTGTATCACAAACTCATGATAATTATTTCACGCCGTTCGGTTCAATTTTAAAGATGTTTTCTCTTCATTCCTACGACTAACCTTATCCCAACGACTGCATTTATTCCAAACGCTGGCATTATTTAAAACTATAAAAGTGTCAAGGTTTCGCACCGATTTCCTGGTTGCACTATGTTACACTTGGATTGACTAATTTGTCATAAATGTTATAACTTCCCCTCTTTCTGCCCAATTCAAAAATTCTATCGCAGTGTTCCCTGGACTGAGCAGAACTACAACTTTAATAGAAAATAGGTGAATAACAAGCAGTTTTCAGGCCAAAAAGATCTTGCCCAGAACAAATTCTAGTTCTGAAGGTAATTCTCAGACATAAAAACGTGGTTTCTGCCTTTGCAGATTTAAAAAATAAAAATAAAAAATAGAAAAATGTAACAAGCTTAGAACTCAAGGGAGATGGACTCTCTCAGTAACCTTTCATTTTTGTATTAGAAAAGGTTATCCAAGAGTGCCAAAAACTTACGTTGAGGAACCAATCAAATTTTGAAGCCAAATATTCAGACTGCCTAGTTTTGAAAAATGACTTGGTGATTCTATGTTCTGACTTCCACAAAAACAAACAGAATTTTTAAAGAAACAGTTGGGCCCAAAATATCATTTGAAAACACAGGATATGTGTCTAGAAACGGTCTGGTCCCAAACTTGTAATGTAAACAAGAGAAAATTTTGGGCTGAAAAGACTGATTAGGAAATTCGTTCCTACAAAATGGAAATAGGATTCAGACTTACAAAAGTTATCTACAATAAAAAACTAATTTCAGAATACACAAAACTAATACATTACAACGGCGTCATCAAAGCAATGTCTCTTTATGGGGTGAAATAGTTATTTTATCCAGAAATACAATGAAGAAAAGCAAAACAGAGAACAAGAAGGAACCAGGCAAATTTTAGGACCAAATTATGTTGAAGAAGGAACATACAGAAGAGCAAACGAATAAACTTAAAAGTGTGCGATCGTTAATTCGCAAGCAGTATTAAATTCTGTGGGCATATGAAGGGAATGAAGATAACCACACTAACAAAATAGTTTGTAAAATTATATTGGTGTAGCAGTAAAGGTAAAATTGAAACAATAAAGTGAATCGAAGCAGTAAAAGAAGGCCCGAAGGGAGCACACAGAAACGTTTTTAGGCATAAAATTCACAACTGTACTGTTGGTCTGGCAGAAAAACCCAGGGAGACCTCAACAACTTGGTTTCAAGAGTGGAAAGGAGCCCATTCTGAGAGAACGAAACTGAGTTGGGCGCAAAGAGAAGCCAAAACGCATTTCTGTAAGTACATCGCGTGGTCTAGTAGGGTCAAAAAGTAAATAACATAATAATAAACGATTTATCAGACCTGATCATGACAATGCTGCCATGTAAAGGAAAGTCTGGTCGTTGGACGGCGGTAAGAAAGAGCAGAAAGACCACGCAAATTTCCACTTGCTCTAGTTAATAGCAGCCTTTTGTAAATGTGGGTAGGTATAAGACAATGCCTAAAACAAATAGATAGAACCAGATAGTATCTGATTAGGAGATTATGCTGAACAATTTGGGTACATAACATCAAATGGTTCAAACGGCTCCAAGCACTATGGGACTTAACATCTGAGGTCATCAGTCCCCTAGCCTTAGAACTACTTAAACGCAACTAACCTAAGGACATCACACACATGCATGCCAGAGGCAGGATTCGGAGCTCTGACTGTACCAGCAGCGCGGTTCCAGACTGAAGCGCCTAGAACCGCTCGGCCAAATCGGCCGTTAACATAACATCCACATAGTATTTACGCATAATAGTAAGAACCAACATGAAATGGAACGATCATGTAAAATTACTTTTATCAAAAGGCAGGCTTCGATTTTTCTGGGAAATGGAGCACATCCGTAAAGAAAAACGCATAGAATACGGTAGTGCGAGCAGTTCTATTGGTCCAGTGTTTGTATTCACTACCAAGTACCCGTGACAACGGAAATCGAACAAATTCAGAGACGGGCTGTTAGGACCGTAACAGTTTGATCTAGTCCACCCGAAGGTGTAACAGAAGCACTCTGAGTACGTAACTGGGAATTTTTTGGAAGGAAGACGTTCATCTTTCCCTCGCCCAGTACACGAACAGTATAAGGAAGACAATCGATAATACTGGTGTGATTGCGATGTACCCACCCCCATTCACTGTACAGTTACTTGTGTAACGCTTGTTCAGATGTAGAGAAAAAGACCGAGGCTATGGAAGGTGGTCAAGTAACACCAGATTGTGCGGAAGAGCAGAGTGGGGCGAATATTTAAAGACTCTAGGCCTTTGTCCGTTAGTGTGTAACGTCCCCACACTGCAGTCGGTTAAACCACGTGACAATGTTGAAGAGTACCTAGCATTCTCGGAAGCAAGGCTATCGGTCCCCAATACTGGGAAACAAGCACAACTCGCTCGATTATGAAAATACTTTTGATATAGACTTAGTAATGAATAAAATAACTGAAGTTTTTGCTGACCTTTCAAAGAAATACATATTTGTATTGGCTGAATAATTTGCTAAATGAATAAAATAACTGAAGCTGGTGCTGATCTTTCAAAAAAATACATATTTGTATTGACTGAATAATTTGCTAGCTTGAAATGAACTGGATAATTTCGAACTACTATGGCCGCCAGTCTAGTTGGATACTCTTCACTCCAAACAAATTGTTTGCAGCAGTGCCATACATAACCTGCAACTCTATTACTTATTTATCGTGCCTACTGAAGCAAATATTTCCTCCAATTGCCGAATTTCGAATTCCTGAACCACAGTAATCAATAATTTTGACAGAAAAATCTTAGTATGGAAAGCAGACTAAGATTACTGCAACACTGAAATGATGTTGAACACGGCAGTACATAGACGTCACATTGCACTAAGGATTTACCTTATCAAATTTGTTTTCAGTTGAATTAAGCATAACAAAAGTAGAAAAGTCTCTATGAAACATCAACTGTTTAAGCAACAGCGAAATGCTGCACACCAAGCGAAGAACTTCTTCTTATTCTCCTTTTCTTGTGCCTTCTCCCTCATCTGCGGAGGGTCGGCATGGTTATCAACGGATCTGACATGTTTAGTTACAGGCATGGCCGAATGCCATTCCTGTCTCCTTCCCTTTACCCTGCAGGACGGATTGTGTGTACCTCCAACTGTAAAACCATAGTGTTATTCTAAAAGTTTACGAAGCGTGTAATTGAGACGGGACTTAGGCTCCAGCCCAGTATTCACCTAGTCAGATGTGGGAAACCGCCTGAATACCACACACAGACTGGCCGAAACACGGACCCTCGTCTTTAATCCACCGGGCGGATCTGATGCGGGGCTGAGTACCTCCCAGCTCGGAGGCAGCGCTTTAACACGCACGACTATACGGCCGGGTATTGCACACAAGCGATCAGTACACAATGACATAGAAACAAAACTGAAGTCCTTTCCAAATTTAACCTGTTTAGTGCCAGTATTCAAATTAAATTAACTAATTGGCTCTGATGGCTCTGAGCACTATGCGACTTAACTTCTGAGGTCAACAGTCGCCTAGAACTTAGAACTAATTAAACCTAACTAACCTAAGGACATCACACACATCCATGCCCGAGGCAGGATTCGAACCTGCGATCGTAGCGGTCACGCGGTTCCAGACTGAAGCGACTTTAACCGCACGGCCACACCGGCAGGCAATTAACTAATTACTCCTTAATAAAAAATACTAGAATGAAGGCCTCTTCGTATGCATTAACTCATGAATTTGTCAAAGGAACAATATTTGATACAACTCTCTATAATTCTGCAATACATTTACAATACTAGTTCACGCAAATACGAATCTTGGTATTAGGAACCAGTCACAGGTAATGATAATAATGCAGACTAGCATACACACTTAACAATGATGAAATACGCTATATTAAATGAAATTACAGTTTTCTAAAGACTGACTGAAATTTACAATTTATAATACGGCTTAATCTAAACCTCAGTCTTACAGCTTTGTGATGGTGGCGTCGACGACCGTCTTAATTTTGTTGAGAGGTGGATTGGCATCAACAATGGTTCAGAATTGCTTCCTATCCAAAATTTGTGACAGCTCATTAATATTCACTGTACAGTTACTTGTGTAATGCGTTTTCGGATGTATAAACAAAGGCCGGGCCTATGGAAGGTTTTTTTCTGTCCACAGCATCCCACAAGTGCCACACGTGCGAGAAACTCACCTACTGTTAAATCGCGACCACAAAATGTATACGAGTGCAGCCGGTAAATAAGGAGCCCGCCCTGTGTCTCAGACGTCATCCTAACGACGCACTCTGTGACTAAAAAGTCCTGTGTGGAAACATAGCGCCATTGCGCACGCCAGGTTTCAACGTCATTGTTAGAAAGACGACCCAATCCTAAGTTCTAGAGCTGTTTGCCATATGGTGTGCCAGTGATTACGATACTTACTTATTAATATTATAAGCATGGGTGTTCGCAGAAATTTTTCCTAGAGAGGGAAAGATTCAAAACTTACAAGTTTTGTTGTAACTGATTTGGTGACTCTGGAAACTTGTCATGCACCAAGAAATAAATTTCACAGAAAGTACACAAAACTTATTGTACCCCAAAATACTGATACTTGTCAGCTTAGTATTTTTAAGGTAGATTACTCATGCATCGAAACAGCAATCACGTTTCAATAGCATATGTAAAGTATATCTTTTGATGTTATTAATATGAATATGGATGCCACATTTTTCACAAAATATTTAAGATTACATCCCCACACAATTAAATCCAGGGTATCTAAAGTGCTACTAAACGAGGTAAGAAGAAATGCACAAAAATAACCTCTGTAATTCCAGGCTGAAACTGAAAATTAAAAATCTGAAATAGGAAAAAAATAATTGAAATAATCATGACGAACAATAACAACAATATCCCATTAATACCCCTCGAAGTGAAGGAACAGAATAAATTTTTTAAAAGGTTCATTCAAATTTGATGACATCCATAACACTTTACCTATAAAACTTGACAGCTGTTCTCATTAATAGGTTTATCGCATCACGATAGTTTAGATTAACACAACTGAAGTTGGACAAAACATATTGTAAAGACTAAATGTTTTTGGGTTGGTTCCGTAAAGTGTAGCGCAGAGCCGATAAACGACGTGATAACTGTGGAAAATCTCCCGAAAGCAAGTGCAGGCTTTGTCTACAGAGGGAGCGACTGTTAAAACTATGTTTTTGAAAATTACAGTAGTAAATTTAATGTGCTTTAAACGTAACCAGTGCTGTACTATTCGTACAACCAGTGTAAATTTTAGTGCTTTCAGCCAACTTTAGACGCAATCTTTAGTGCTGTTAGCTAGCTGCAAACTGCATATTCTAATGATGCTCTTGTTCATTTGAAGACCGAAACCGGCAAATAAAAATACTAAAAGCGACTTGTGGCTGTTTTCAATAACTCAGACTAAAACTGTTTGGTAGAATCAACTTTTGGCATCCCAGGACTGCTCTGGTTTGTCACATTATTGAGTAGTTTGCCAACAGTGATGTCGAATTCGTATGCCTGTAACTGCATGTTGCACTGCGTTGCCAGACTTTGATAAGGTGCCACTCCTGAAGAGCACGTTTGCCGCTCTTGAAATTTTCCCCCTCTATTTAGGAGCAGAAAACGGTATTTTCTATTTCAACTGCTGTATTCGTCATTAAGTATGGAGGTTCACACCTAGAATACAGCATGGCTATTTACATCTTAGCGTACTACAAACCCTCCGTCGTGTAAAACTGAATGTAGGAGCCCTCGAGGGTTTTCTTTTTCCACAGACAAATGGTAAAGTACTACTGATATTCCGTCGTCCATCAAGGGAGGGAGGCATCCTTACGGGAGCTGGGGACTGAAGACTGGCACATATACTGCTCCCATATTTATGAATTGGCAGTCGCCGAGCGCCACGGTGTTGTATCGGTCCTCTCTGCATCTCGTTTAGGGCTCAACGTGGAAACGGGACAAAAGGATTGAAGATATTATGTGGACACTATTCTGCAAATGTACGTATCCATCTTGATTGCAAAACAGCACGTAAACCGCAGCCGCTGAGTGACACCTAAGAAACCCAAGGTATGCAGTGATTACTAAGACTGCAGTATTTCTTTTTGCGTTCAATAATGTTAACTCTGCAGTTTAGTGGAGTTGCAGCAATGATTTCTAAAAATCAGAGAGAATTCTGTAACAAACAAAATAGCTGTATCCAGTTTCCAGAAGGGGGCTGAAACGCCCTGCTAAACCCGCAGGACAGGACAAGTAGTAGGAATTGTGGGAGGGGGCCAGAATGAGCGTCTGTCAGTTCCACTCCAAACATAACACTTTATTTAGTTGTCCAAACATTACAGCGCAAATTCTAAGCTTGAATATCGACAGAAAACGTCTTTAATTCTGAAACGGCTGAAGGCCCATGAATTATATATATATATATATATATATGACAGAAGGCCCTAGGCTTTAACCTTCAATAGTATTTAAGGCCAAGCGATGTCAGACTTGGCTGGTCAGATAGATTGAGTTTTTATTTTTTTTTGAAGCGGCCAAAGGCCGATAAATAACCTTTCAATAGGCAGAAGGCCCAAGCTTTATGACCAATAAGAAACCATACTCCAAAACGGCTGAAGGCCTTGGTTTAAAAAAGCTGCAGCCAATTTTCCAAGCAGAAGGCTCAAAGCATTCCCAAAGTGGGAGGCAATGCACTGTCCTTGGCTTAAGTAAGTAGTGAGGATGGGTGGGTATCGCAATTGTGCATGGCTATATTGTTAAAGGCAGGCCTCACGCGCATAATTGTGGGCTCATGAATCTGTCGTCAATCTATTGTACAATTATGGAATACGTATTATTTTCATGTAGTATGACATTTTTGGGAACTAAAATCTCCTCTCCAAAAATCAACATGGATTCCGCAAACAGATATTGCAAGAATCAACTCACTTCTTTATAAAATGTTCTCGGACTTCTTGTAGCGTCATTTGTCGCCCGACAATATTTTAGGCAAGAGTGTCATCGCGAAAAAGTTCATTCTCATTTCAGGTCTCTAGTCTCTCTCTTCGTCCATGAGATCCAGAGCGCTAAAGCTGATTTCCTGTTCCTTCAGGAAGGCACTTCATACAGGTCCCCTTTCGTTTAGTAAACAAAACTTGAGCTCACCGAGAATGGGACCAGAACAAAACTCGTCGCTCTTACCGGATCGAGCCGGCCGGAGTGGCCGAGCGGTTCTACGAGCTACAGTCTGGAACCGCGCGACCGCTACGGTGGCATGTTCGAATCCTGCCTGGGGCATTGTGGTCTGTGATGTCCTTAGGTTAGTTATGTTTAAGTAGTTCTAAGTTCTAGGGGACTAATGTCCTCAGAAGCTAAGTCCCATACTGCTCAGAGCCATTTGAACCATTTTTTTACCGGATCGAAGTCAGGTGTAAAGGAAATTTTAAGGAGTACCTCAAGGAACTGTGATTGGACAGTTATTGTTTACAGTGTATTAAATGATCTAGTGGATAGCGACGGAAGATTCGTGAGGCTGTTCACATATATTGCAGCGGACTATAAGAAGGAAGCAACGCCAGAAGGCAACCGAACTGCAGGAATACATGAAATCCACTACTGTACGGTTACAATATTAGCGACACATTACTGGATTCATGAATATTGCCCATCCGTTTACGACCCTTACCGGGTTCGATTACTAAAAGAGACAGATAAGATCCAACGAAGAGCGGCCCGTTTCGCCGCAGGTAGGTGAAGACGTTAAGGAGGTGCTTAGCAAACTCCAGCACAGGGTGGGACAACATACTACATGTTACTATATACTTCTCGTCAAAAGACCACAATCAGAAACTCCGAGAAATTAGAGGTAATGCGGACGTTTGCCGACAATAATTCTTACCACACCACGTAAGGTACTTTGCAGAGCATATGTCTAGGTGTAGACGAATATGCCATAAACTCGCAATATTCATATTTGTTTGTTTTCTAAACCTTGTTGACCTTGTAACTTCGAGCACTTTCAGTTCTGGATACAATGGGAATCATATTGCCACCCAGTTTCATTCCCACTGTATCCGTCATTCTACAGTCGCTGCCTGCTGCTATGTACAAGACTTTCAGTTCATCTGAAGGAAAGACGAATTGCTTATCCGTTTGACCTACAGCTTTCCCTTCATGCTAGGATGCTAGCTAATACCGAAACCGCAAAATAATAGCCGGCCGTTGTGGCCGAGCGGTTCTAGGCCCTTCAACCTGGAAACGCGCGACCGCTACGGTCGCAGGTTCGAATCCTGCCTCGGGCATGGATGTGTGTGATGTCCTTAGGTTGGTTAGGTTTAAGTAGTTCTAAGTTCTAGGGGACTGATGACCTCAGATGTTAAGTCCCATAGTGCTCAGAGCCAGTTTTTGGAAAAGAATAAACGGTAACTCTTCTGGTTCAAATGGCTATGAGCACTATGGGACTGAACTTCTAAGGTCGTCAGTCCCCTGGTACTTAGAACTACTCAAACCTAACTAACCTAAGGGCATTACACACATCTATGACCGAAGCAGGATTCGAACCTGCGACCGTAGCGGTCGTGCGCTTAAAGACTGTAGCGTCTAGAACCGTTCGGCCACGCCGGCCGGCAACCCTTCTGTATTTAGGCTGCAATGCAGTTCTTCGTGTTTCTGACACGTCACTAAAATTTTTTCTATTGTACTTGCCGGTAGGTTCATCAGCTGTGTAACGGTGAGCGCACCTCGACTCATTTTTTTTCCACTTCCGTAGCCTGCTTCCGTCACTGTTGCAGTACCGTGCGCCCCTCCCCGTGCGCAGGTAACGTGGCGCCAGCAGCTGCCCCTGCGGCTGCCACCCCCAGCAACTCGTCCGGCCGGCCGGCGGCCGCGTCGCCGCACTCTGCAGAGGCCGTCCTCGGCCTCCAGACGCTGCCTCCAGCTCCAGCGGACGGCCTGTCCGGAGAGGAGTGCGCGCGCCACGTGCGCCAGCGGCTGGCGGCCGCCGAACTGCTGGACAGGGGGCGCCCGCTGGCCAGCGAGTTCGAGCTGGTCGCCTTCTCGCACTTCACGCTGAGCCGCGTCTACCCCGTCGAGCTGGCGCTCGGAAAACGCGTCGTCGAGAAGCCCATCGGCTTCCGCCGCAGGGACCTGCTGGAGGCGCTCAACAAGGTAGGCAACCCGCATCTCATCGACCCGCCCATCGGCTTCCGCCGCAGGGACCTGCTCGAGGCGCTCAACAAGGTAGGCAACCCGCATCACATCCACCCGATCCCTGCTGGTATCGACAAGGTAGGCAACCCGCTGCTCATTAACCGGATCCCTCCTAGGACCGACGCTGCACAGTCCACACACTAATAGGCTAGGCGCAAATTGAGAAGCGTATAGCACGTGTGACGTGACACTAGACTACAGCGCGATACGCACGGGTCGCGCGGATGCAGCGCATATTGCGACGCGTACACCATATTTCACACGCGCCGACTGGCGACGCTCTGCGCTGACTGAACCGAAGCACGCGCAACCTCTTATCTTTCTCAAACGATTTTACAGAAACTATTCTCTGAAAATATATGATTTTTGCCTTACTTGTAGCGTTTATATGTCAGCTTCGTGACGAAGTGCCCATCACCTCGCTAATGACCATTCTTGTTGTGATGTACACATTTTAGTGAGACACTACGCAAAACTCAAAAAGATTGCAACGAAAATTAGGGGTCGCTATGATTTTGCGTTTGGGGCGTATTACACCATATGTTACTTTGTATGAAATTCAGCTAACATGCTGAATTTTTGTTTAGACTTGGGAGGAGATCTCTATCTGCCTCCGATCTCGAGAAAATGGATCCCATGTAGCGCGCTCACTTCCGATCTCACGCCCGCGAGAATGAAATACTCGCAACATCTCTCGTATCTCCTAAACCACTCGAGACATCGAAACGAAAGTTTGGCGAATGACAGCACACAAGGAGGAGAGTGTTTTGCCAATTATTAAATACACGGAACTTTCTTATCTATGGCGATATATCACTACTTATACTTCCCTTTTTATTTATTTCACTCCAGTGACTGTAATTTTTTAAGAGTTATCGACAGCTAGCGAAACAAGAGCTTCCTTGTATGAAAATAAACATGAAATTTCTTCAGTTATGTTGCTGCAAACCGATACTACGAGGTTTTTCGTAAGCTATTGAGCTCTGTGATTACCGTGCTAGTTTTCCGCTCCCCGCCTCAAATTTCCCACGGTGCTCGCGAGGCAAGCGCGACGCGCGGCGCGAGGAACTGTGCCTCAACCACAACGCCGCGCGACCTGGCGCAGGCGCGTGTCGCGTCCCACTCGCGTCGCGTCGCAATTTGCGCGGTCACATTTGAACCTGGGATGTTACAAAAACACGCGCTGCGCTGCGTCGCGCCACACGCGCTATACGCGTCTCAAGTTGCGCCTAGCCTTATTCCTGAGCGCGTTCAACCTGGAGATGCGTAGGTCGGCTTTGAGCGGTGAGACAGTTATATAGCGGTGTGTGGCGCCACACCTGCTCATTTCTAGGAGCAACACTAACAAGTTTTTTTAACTTCTGTAACTTATTGTTGTTGTTGTTGTTCTAGTGTTTAACTCAAAGACTGGTTTGATGCAGCGCTCTCCACGGAAGTCTGTTCTCTCCCAGCTGTGGTGCTGTGCTGGTTAAGTGTTTATGAAGGCCAAACAACTAAGGTCATTGGCCTCTTCCCCCCCCCCCCCGCCCTCCCCCCCAGTACAGAAACAGTGTACCCAACCCGTCTGCGTGTAAATGTGAGAAACTGTTCTAAGTATTTGCGTAGCTTATATTTAAGATGAAAAATGGAAACCAACCCAGTATCCACCTCGTGGGCTGTGGAAAACCGCCTAAAAACAGCTTCTAGACTGGCAGACACAGCGGCCCATCGTCGTTAATCTTCCGGGCGAGCTCACTTCCCGTCTCGGAAGCGGCCGCATCAATACGTGCGGCTACCCGGGCTGGACCTCTGCAAGCCTCTGCATCTCGGTATGAGTTCTGCCAGAACATTCATTTGAATATGCTTACGTTCTATTTTTCATAATTTTTTCTTGTGATTACCAATCTGCATATTATATCCTCTCTGCTTCATCCAACGTAGTTACTTATCGCCCAAATAACAATGCTCACCTACTGCTTTTAGTGTCTCATTCCCCAGCTACCGCGCGCCGCGGTATTTGAATCCGCGCCAGACGTCATGGACGTCGAAGACCCCTAGAGGTCTCTGCGCCATCGCGCCGTAAGCCGTCGCGGCGAAAGCCTCCCGGCCCACATGTGTGAGGGCGCCGCAGTCGAACACGAGGACCCAGCGGCCTATAGCACCCGCCTCTCGCTCAGCCAGCGAGTCTAATCGTCGCGTGCGCCTTGACGTATCGCCGTTCTTTGTTTTCATTACTAGTGGACGCCTTGCATTCGTTTGGTTTTCTCTGTCACTCCGTTGCTTCTTGCGTGTTGTCGTCGTAAGGTCTCTGTCGATCGTCCGTCGTTGTTTCGTGTCCGACCTTTCCGTTCGTTTGTTTGTTCGCGGGCCGCTCTCCGTTTGGTCCCGTCGCGCTTTCTCGGCCACCCCGCGATCGTTCCAGTCGCGGGTACAACACTTTCTGATCTGATTTCCTCAGAATAGCCTAATTTAATTCTACTACATTCCATTACCTTAAGTTTGTTTATATTCGTCTTATAATATCTTTTCAAGACACTGTCCGTTCCGTTCAATTGATCATTCAAATCTCATGCCGTCACCTACAGAATTACAACTTGATCGGCAAATCACATACTCTACATCTACATCTACATCCATACTCCGAAAGCTACCTGACGGTGTGTGGCGGAGGGTACTTTGAGTACCTCTATCGGTTCTCCCTTCTATTCTAGCCTCGTATTGTTCGTGGAAAGAAAGATTGTCCGTATGCCTCTGTGTGGGCTCTAATCTCTCTGATTTTATCCTCATGGTCTCTTCGCGAGATATACGTAGGAGGGAGCAATATACTGCTTGACTTCGGTGAAGGTATGTTCTCCAAACTTTAACAAAAGCCCGTACCGAACTACTGAGCGTCTCTCTTGCAGAGTTTTCCACTGGAGTTTATCTATCATCTCTGTAACACTTTCGCGATTACTAAATTATCCTGTAACGAAGCGCGCTGCTCTCCGTTGGATTTCTCTATCTCTTCTACCAACCCTATCTGGTACGGATCCCACACCGGTGAGCAGTATTCAAGCAGTGGGCGAACAAGCGTACTGTAACCTACTTCCTTTGTTTTCGGATTGCATTTCCTTAGGATTCTTCCAATGAATCTCAGTCTGGCATCTGCTTTACTGACGATCAACTTTATATGATCATTCCATTTTAAATCACTCCTAATGCCTACTACGAGATAATTTATGGAATTAACTGCTTCCAGTTGCTGACCTACTATATTGTAGCTAAATGATAATGGATCTTTCTTTCTATGTATTCGCAGCACATTACACTTGTCTACATTGAGATTCAATTGCCATTCCCTGCACCATGCGTCAATTCGTTGCAGATCCTCCTGCATTTCAGTACAATTTCCCATTGTTACAACCTCTCGATATACTACAGCATCATCCGCAAAAAGCCTCAGTGAACTTCCGATATTATCCACAAAGTCATTTATATTTATTGTGAATAGCAACGGTCCTACGACACTCCCCTGCGGCACACCTGAAATCACTCTTACTTCGGAAGACGTCTCTCCATTGAGAATGGCATGCTGCGTTCTGTTATCTAGGATCTCTTCAGTCCAATCACACAGTTGGTCTGATAGTCCATATGCTCTTACTTTGTTCATTAAACGACTGTGGGTAACTATATCGAACGCCTTGCGGAAGTCAAGAACCACGGCATCTGCCTGGGAACCCGTGTCTATGGCCCTCTGAGTCTCGTGGACGAATAGCGCGAGCTGGGTTTCACACGATCGTCTTTTTCGAAATCCGTACTGATTTCTACACAGTAGATTTCTAGTCTCCAGAAAAGCCATTATACGTGTTCCAAAATTCTACAACTGATCGATGTTAGGGATATAGGTCTATAGTTCTGCGACGTCCCTTCTTGAAAACGGAGATGACCTGTTCCCTTTTCCAATCCTTTGGAACGCTACGCTCTTCTAGAGACATACGGTACACCGCAGCAAGAAGGGGGGGCAAGTTTATGTCTTCTCCCTGAACTTGAATTCCCACTCTAATTATCTGCTTGGCTTCGTTCACTCCTTGTTCAGTGTACAGTCTTAGTACCAACAGGGACAGACTTCAATCCGCTTTCCACTCCCTTCTCAACTACTGCTTACCTTTGATGGTCTTCACCTCTTCTAATTGCCGTATGGTTTCTGCACAAATTGTAGATAACTTGTAATTTATCCCTGCTTCCTGGAGAATTTCAAAGAGTCTATTCCAGGCAGTATTATCGAAACCATTCTCTAAATCTAAAATGCTATAAATGTTGATTTCCCTTTCTTCATCTTACCTTGTAAGATAAGTTATTGGGTCGTTATTACTTCGCACGTTCCTACATTTCTCTGGAACCCAAACTGTTCTTCCCTCGAGGGACGCTTTTACTACACGCTCTATTCTTCTGTAGATAATTCATAGAACTATTTTGCAAACAGATAAGAGGTGTGATCAAAAAGTGATGGGATTTTTTTAAGATCGCGGGCTTTATACATCCCATATTCAATTTTTTTGATCTTGTTGGTACGCATGTTCCTGATGTTTGCTTCCATTTTCAGCTGTCTCGAATATCTAGTTTAATGTCGATACTCGGAACATTTATGCGTGTTTTCGAGTGCCCGGTTAATTTTTAGTTTCGGAAAAGATGGATAAAAAAATGGAATTAACTGGAGCACCACATTCGGAATGTTGATTGTGGCTTTTGGCAAATCTATTACGAGTATGACAAGAGTTTTCGAGAAATATGAACATTTCAAAGATGGTTGTGAAGATGTTGAGGAAGAAGACCGCCCTGGATGTCCCAGCAAATCAGTTACCAACAATGTGGAAGAAGTAAAGAAAATGCACTGCAGAATCGCCGAAACAACATGAGAGCGTTTGTTGATGATGTCAGCTTATCCTTTGCCTCATACTAAGCAATTTTTTCGGATGTTCTTGGCATGAAACATGTAGAAGGAAAGTTTGTGGTGAAATTGTTGAATTTCGACCAAAAATGACGTGGCGTAGACGTCGCTCATGGATTGCTGAATGATGTCCACAAAGACCAAAACTTCTAAAGAAAGTTGTTACAGACGATTAAAAACACGGGTCAAAACTAAGACCCAATCGTCCCAATGGAAACTGCCTGAAGAGCCAAGACCGGAAAAGTTGGACACGTTCGAACACTTGTGAAGGTTCTTCTCACTGTTTTCTTCAATCACAATTGTTAGTGCGGCATGGGTTCCTGCCTTATGGTGGAACGGTGAATAAGGAAGACTACCTGGAAGTTATGCGCCGTTTGCGTTAAGCAGTCCGAAGAAAACAGCCAGAATTGTGGCAAAAACACTCGTGGAAATGGAATCACTATAATGCTCCCACTCACACATGAATGCATGTTCGTGATTTTTTGGAAAAAAACAAAACCGTTATGTTGCCTAAGCCATCGTAATCGCCGGACATGTTCCCCTGCGACTTCTTTCTTTTCCCAAAGCTGAAGAGAACAATGAAAGGACGTCGTTTTGTCGCCACTGATGAGATGAAAAGAGAATCGCTGAAGGAGCTAAACACTGTAACGAAAAGTGAGTTGAGGAGTGTTTCCAAGATTGAAAAAAGCCCTGGCTCATGTGTATAGTATGAGGCGTAGCGCCTTCGCATCGCTCCTGTCACTTGTTAGGACGATATCGTTATAGGCATGAGTCATCGACAGATGTCACCAGCTGACATGGACCTGAGTCACAGAGCTGCACGTAGTTGTACTAGTAGGCGGCAGAGGTCAGCAGTTGACGGACAGTGCTAGCAGTCGTAGTCAAAACGATATTGTAAAGTTATGTTTGACTAATATTTAATGTATTTGCATAATTATAATTGTTTTATATGTGTAGTAATTAGCAGTGTGAGTGTTGTATGAGTGAAGAAGAACAGAAGTAAATGAAAATTGTTTTGTTTATTCACGAAGTACCAGTTAAATTATACAGGGGATTTACTATAATTAAATGTGCAGTCAGTTTATGGTACTAATAAATCGTGAGTAGAACACAATTTAATCGGTAATTTCAGAAGGAGTAATATTATATTTGATACTTTTCTAAATTGATTTATTTAGCAATTACCATAGAAAGAAATGGTTTACTATGATTGGTCATTGAAGATAAGCGCGGGTTAGCGCGGGATAATACTGCAACCTGATTTGCTGTTTGTGATATCAGCCAATCAGAAAAATGCAGGCTCGCGCCAATCTATGCTGGGAACAAAGCCTTTGGTGTGATCTAAGTAAGTCGGGGCTGAGGGTTCGAACTAGTAACATCTCGTTGAAAGCAGCTCCGACGAAAGTACTATAAAATAGCGGAAAATTTCTAATTACGAGTTCGCGAAGTAGTACGAAGCGTATTTAAGTGAACGGCATAGTGGAAGCCGCGTGGAATTTCGGACGGAATATCAAAATTATTGCTTTTGACTGTTAGTTAAAACCGCGTGGCGTGTTGTGCGGTCTAAGACTGGAACAGGTATTACGTGTAGAGCAGAGTGCACAACATTTGAGCGAGCATTTTCATAACTAAACGATCCGGTGAACTCTATTAACTTCGGTAACGGGTGTAAATACCATAAACTGGCTACGTGTGTGTTTGTGGTGTGCATGTGAACTTTACATTGTGTAGACACTTAGTACGGACTTGGCAGTATTAACTGTGGTCTTTATCGTAAAAATACACCTGAAAATTTACATTGCCAAGTTAAAACTTTTATTTCAGTACTAGCCACATCCCGTTTACCGGACAATTCTATGTATGTTGCGACCTGCAGTAGACAGTAGTGGTCTAGTATTTTCTACTACAGCTTTCAGCTAGACAAATGAACATTGCTGGACATTGGAAGGGCGGCAAATAGTCACGTGCCGCGCCGCAAGTATCTGAGGGGGATTAGTCTGAAGGGGACAAAGTTGGTGTTGATGAATAAATGAAGATTATACACACACCAAACAAAGTTTTGCATCACCTCGGTTCCGAGAGTTTCGGAACCTACAGTCTTGGCTAACATTTGCATTTATGATCAAGTATGCGTTTCTCTCAATGTTGCCATGTTTCTGTCCAGCACCAGTACGGCGATCAGCTCTATTTCCAAAGGAATATATTTTGAAAAGTATTCTGCCTCGTCAAACAGTATTTTCTATTCTGTTCAGCCACGTATTTTCCAGTCAAGTTTCATCTTCTTTAGTGGGTTGCCTTTATTTTTCTTAGTAGCACATATCGTTATCGTGTACCTGCCTGTGGGAAACAGCCCCACTGACGTTTTGGTATAGATTTCCATCTGCAGTTTTTGCAAATTCCCCCAATATCCTGAGTCTTTGAAATTGTACTCATACACACACTCCGTAACACACACTGCAACACTGTTGAAACATTCCAGTAGTATGAAATATATGATACTACGGGAAGTATCCTTCGACACGAATTTGACAGTGATTTTGCAGCGTATGGAGTCGGCTATACTTATGAAAGATAAAACTTGCAGTTCACATTTACTAATACCGCATTCAGGAAATTGCACAGAATTTTGTTTTTCCTCCCGTTCACCAAAAAGTGCTACCTTCTTCCTTTTTTTCCTTCTAACGCTCGCATTCTGGACCTCGACAGGCCTAGAGTGTTTCGACAGGTCTGGGCCTCTTCGGGCGCTGCTATCGAGTTTGGGGGGGGGGGGGGGGGGAAGGGGGCGGCAGCCAGTCTGTGGCGGGCTTACTTGGCGGAAATTGCTTTCACCTGGCTGTCAGCAGATCGTGTGTGCGTTTGTACGAGGCCCCGGTATCGAGATTAAAAGCGCACCCTGCCGGATTCCCGTGTGGGGGTGGCTCGTTCCGCAGGCAGCTGTCAGCACGCGAGAGAGATAACTGTAGCCCAGGCTCCGAGGTGAGGGTATGGCAAGTAACCAGTTCTCTCTGCCAGTGATTCTCTGAAGAATAAAAAGAAAAAAATCAACTGGTATGTGATGCACTAAATGTGTCTGCGTTTTGCAGTAGAGGACAGTAGCGGCAAGTGTTTGAGCAAGTGGTAAGTCGTAAATGTCTGACAATAACGTAATTTTTTATTTGACGCTACAATAGTGAAGCCATAATCACAGTACATAATTTTTTCTCCTTTAGCCCCTTTCTTCAAAAACATTATGTACTGTGGCTATAGCTTCACTATTGTAGTGTCAAATAAACATTAGAGCTATGTTATGGCCACACTCCTTACGATAATAATGTCGAAATATAGAATCTTACAGTAACATTAGACGTTTGCAAATGTAACACCATAAAATTATTAGTCGCTTCGTGGTTACATCATAAAGTTATCCTCGGGTGACATGTCTGCTGACGACTCCAATACTCGTCATTTGCGGTACGTTTTAGTTTTCTGCTTAACCATGAAGAAATCTGCAACTGAGGCTCATAAAATGCTGGGTAAGGCCTGTGGTGATGAAAGTATTAGTGAAAGAAAGTTCAGAAAATGGTTTCAAACCTTCAAGAACGGTGATTCTGACGTCGAAACCCGACGACATGGTGGTGGAAGAGAGTAGTTTTTTCGAAGCTACTGAAACCGACGGAAACGATCACCGGAGATCGTTATCGGAAACAATTAAAGCGTCTGAACCGAGCAAAAGATAAACGGCCAGAATACAGCGATAGACCTGAAAAGATGATCTTGCGGCTTAACAGTACTCGACCCACGTCACAAAACCCGTCAAAATATACTTGGAAACGTTGATATGGCAAGTCCTGCCCCACTCGCTGTATTCTCCAGACAGTGCTCGCTCTGACTATCACCTTTCGTCATCTATGGCACACGGCTTGGCTGAGCAGCACTTCCGGTCACATGCAAAACTGGGTCTATTCATGGATCTCCTCAAAAGATGCCCAGTTCTCCTACCAGAGGTTTCGAATGCTGCCCGAAATACGGGAGAAAGTAGTGGCCAACAATGGGCAGTACTTTGAATCGGCGGGTTTTGCAAGTTTTTTGAAAATAAAGCCTCAAACTTCGAGAGAAAACGGCGGAAGCAAAGTTGTAGAGACAGATCACCATTAGCTACAGCACACTTCTGAAATGGGTTGTAAAAGCTGTTGGAAGCCGTCAGCAAACGCGTCTTGTGGAATCGCTCGAAGCAATGTGTTCATGCGTTGTTGCATATCCCTATCGTTGCGGGAGATATGACCTTGTGCTACCAGCACCGTCCGGAGACCAAGCAACAGTCGCCGGCCGCTGTGGCCGAGCGGTTCTGGGCGCTTCAGTCCAGAATCGCGCTGCTGCTAGTGTCGCAGGTTCGAATCCTTCCTCGGGCATGGATGTGTGTGATGTCCTTAGGTTAGTTAGGTTTAACTAGTTCTAACTCTAGGGGACTGATGACCTTATATGTTAAGTCCCATAGTGCTTGGAGCCATTTCAACCAAGCGACAGTCAGTGGCATGGTCTTCAACGTCTTCCTTGGCTCCCGAAAAACGTCCGCTGTCAAATCCAAGATTAAGACGAAGTTGATCACCTTTCTCCTTCTATCGAGGGACGCAGGGGAAGCGGGCTTGCAACAACACATGACCACAGTGCTTGGAGCGATACCACAAAACTCATTTGCTGACAGTTTCCCCCACAGTTTTACAACTGATGTCAGACGTTTGTTAGTCCAGTAACGGGGCAGATGTAGTTTGTACAAAAACGAGGTAGATGATTTTACTTTTCTATCTTGTACCTATAGTTGAGAGTATGCTGAAACCAAGTTTACGACCTCCAAAACTTTGGGACAACTTTTTGTGGCCAAAAAACCAAGAGGTTTTGGCTTTTTTTCAGGTCTTCTCCAGTTACTCGGAGAGTAAGTATGCTACTGAAAATTTTACTATTACCAAAATGAAAGAGCATTAAATTTTGCGTCGAATTATCTACTTAAAGGTCAAAAAGGTTCAGCCGCCGTTTACAATCAGTTGTCAAAGTTCGTTCATTTTTACCAGCTTGGCTAAAAAGTCATCTTCAACGCCTATAACTCCAAAATAGACACGCCAAATGAAGAATGTCCAGTCATCAAAGTTATAGAAAATAAAATTTCATATTACGAAAGCATCTAGTTTCTCAGTTTCAGGTACTATTAAGGGTTCATATACTTAACTGACAAAGTAATTCCATTATCTGAAGTCAAAGTTATTCAATAAAATGAAGTTTCCAGTGAGAAGACGGCATTCTAATGAGTACATACATGTATACATGTATATCTTTTTTATTTTTTCTTCGCTCATGTGTATTTTTATTCATTTTTAGCAATGACACAATTGGTATGAGTTGTTGTTGTTGTGGTCTTCAGTCCTGAGACTGGTTTGATGCAGCTCTCCATGCTAATCTATCCTGTGCAAGCTCCTTCATCTCCCAGTACCTACTGCAACCTACATCCTTCTGAATCTGCTTAGTGTATTCATCTCTTGGTCTCCCTCTACGATTTTTACCCTCCACACTGCCCTTCAATGTTAAATTTGTGATCCCTTGATGTCTCAGGACATGTCCTACCAACCGATCCCTTCTCCTAGTCAAGTTGTACCACAAACTTCTCTTCTCCCCAATCCTATTCAATACCTCCTCATTAGTTACGTGATCTACCCACCTAATCTTCAACATTCTTCTGTAGCACCACATTTCAAAAGCTTCTATTCTCTCCTTGTCCAAGCTATTTATCGTCCACGTTTCACTTCCATACATGGCTACACTCCATACAAATACTTTCAGAAACGACTTGCTGACACTTAAATCTATACTCGATGTTAACAACTTTCTCTTCTCCAGAAACGCTTTCCTTGCCATTGCCAGTCTACATTTTATATACTCTCTACTTCGACCATCATCAGTTATTTGGCTCCCCAAATAGCAAAACTCCTTTACTACTTTAAGTGCCTCATTTCCTAATCTAATTCCCTCAGCATCACCCGACTTAATTCGACTACATTCCATTATCCTTGTTTTGCTTTTGTTGATGTTCATCTTATATCCTTCTTTCAAGACACTGCCCATTCCATTCAACTGCTCTTCCAAGTCCTTTGCTGTCTCTGACAGAATTACAATGTCATCGGCGAACCTCAAAGTTTTTATTTCTTCTCCCTGGATTTTAATACCTACTCCGAATTTTTCTTTTGTGTCCTTTACTGCTTGCTCAATATACAGATTGAATAACATCGGGGAGAGGCTACGACCCCGCCTCACTCCCTTCCCACCCACTGCTTTTCTTTCATGCCCCTCGACTCTTATAACTGCAACCGAGCGAGGTGGCGCAGTGGTTAGCACACTGGACTCGCATTCGGGAGGACGACGGTTCAATCCCGTCTCCGGCCATCCTGATTTAGGTTTTCCGTGATTTCCCTAAATCGCTTCAGGCAAATGCCGGGATGGTTCCTCTGAAAGGGCACGGCCGATTTCCTTCCCCATCCTTCCCTAATCCGAGCTTGTGCTCGTCTCTAATGACCTCGTTGTCGACGGGACGTTAAACACTAATCTCCTCCTCCTCCTCTTATAACTGACATCTGGTTTCTGTACAAATTGTAAATAGCCTTTCGCTGCCTGTATTTTACCCCTGCCCCCTCCCCCCCCCCCCCCCCCCCCCATGAACCATGGACCTTGCCGTTGGTGGGGAGGCTTGCGTGCCTCAGCGATACAGATAGCCGTACCGTAGGTGCAACCACAACGGAGGGGCATCTGTTGAGAGGCCAGACAAACGTGTGGTTCCTGAAGAGGGGCAGCAGCCTTTTCAGTAGTTGCAAGGGCAACAGTCTGGATGATTGACTGATCTGGCCTTGTAACAATAACCAAAACGGCCTTCCTGTGCTGGTACTGCGAACGGCTGAAAGCAAGGGGAAACTACAGCCGTAATTTTTCCCGAGGGCATGCAGCTTTACTGTATGATTACATGATGATGGCGTCCTCTTGGGTAAAATATTCCGGAGGTAAAATAGCCCCCCATTCGGATCTCCGGGCGGGGACTACTCAAGAGGATGTCGTTATCAGGAGAAAGAAAACTGGCGTTCTACGTATCGGAGCGTGGAATGTCAGATCCCTTAATCGGGCAGGTAGGTTAGAATATTTAAAAAGGGAAATGGATAGGTTGAAGTTAGATATAGTGGGAATTAGTGAAGTTCGGTGGCAGGAGGAACAAGACTTCTGGTCAGGTGACTACAGGGTTATAAACACAAAATCAAATAGGGGTAATGCAGGAGTAGGTTTAATAATGAATAGGAAAATAGGAATACGGGTAAGCTACTACAAACAGCATAGTGAACGCATTATTGTGGCCAAGATAGATACGAAGCCCACACCTACTACAGTAGTACAAGTTTATATGCCAACTAGCTCTGCAGATGACGAAGAAATTGAAGAAATGTATGATGAAATAAAAGAAATTATTCAGATTGTGAAGGGAGACGAAAATTTAATAGTCATGGGTGACTGGAATTCGAGTGTAGGAAAAGGGAGAGAAGGAAACATAGTAGGTGAATATGGACTGGGGGACAGAAATGAAAGAGGAAGCCGCCTTGTAGAATTTTGCACAGAGCACAACATAATCATAACTAACACTTGGTTTAAGAATCATGAAAGAAGGTTGTATACATGGAAGAACCCTGGAGATACTAAAAGGTATCAGATAGATTATATAATGGTAACACAGAGATTTAGGAACCAGGTTTTAAATTGTAAGACATTTCCAGGGGCAGATGTGGACTCTGACCACAATCTATTGGTTATGACCTGTAGATTAAAACTGAAGAAACTGCAAAAAGGTGGGAATTTAAGGAGATGGGACCTGGATAAACTAAAAGAACCAGAGGTTGTACAGAGATTCAGGGAGAGCATAAGGGAGCAATTGACAGGAATGGGGGAAATAAATACAGTAGAAGAAGAATGGGTAGCTCTGAGGGATGAAGTAGTGAAGGCAGCAGAGGATCAAGTAGGTAAAAAGACGAGGGCTAGTAGAAATCCTTGGGTAACAGAAGAAATACTTAATTTAATTGATGAAAGGAGAAAATATAAAAATGCAGTAACTGAAACAAGCAAAAAGGAATACAAACGTCTCAAAAACGAGATCGACAGGAAGTGCAAAATGGCTAAGCAGGGATGGCTAGAGGACAAATGTAAGGATGTAGAGGCCTATCTCACAAAGGGGTAAGATAGATACCGCCTACAGGAAAATTAAAGAGACCTTTGGAGATAAGAGAACGAATTGTATGAATATCAAGAGCTCAGATGGAAACCCAGTTCTAAGCAAAGAAGGGAAAGCAGAAAGGTGGAAGGAGTGTATAGAGGGTCTATACAAGGGCGATGTACTTGAGGACAATATTATGGAAATGGAAGAGGATGTAGATGAAGATGAAATGGGAGATATGATACTGCGTGAAGAGTTTGACAGAGCACTGAAAGACCTGAGTCGAAACAAGGCCCCCGGAGTAGACAGTATTCCATTGGAACTACTGACGGCCGTGGGAGAGCCGGTCCTGAAAAAACACTACCATCTGGTGAGCAAGATGTATGAAACAGGCGAAATACCCTCAGACTTTAAGAAGAATATAAAAATTCCAATCCCAAAGAAAGCAGGTGTTGACAGATGTGAAAATTACCGAACTATCAGCTTAATAAGTCACAGCTGCAAAATACTAACACGAATTCTTTACAGACGAATGGAAAAACTAGTAGAAGCCAACCTCGGGGAAGATCAGTTTGGATTCCGTAGAAACACTGGAACACGTGAGGCAATACTGACCTTACGACTTATCTTAGAAGAAAGATTAAGGAAAGGCAAACCTACGTTTCTAGCATTTGTAGACTTAGAGAAAGCTTTTGACAATGTTGACTGGAATACTCTCTTTCAAATTCTAAAGGTGGCAGGGGTAAAATACAGGGAGCGAAAGGCTATTTACAATTTGTACAGAAACCAGATGGCAGTTATAAGAGTCGAGGGACATGAAAGGGAAGCAGTGGTCGGGAAGGGAGTAAGACAGGGTTATATCCTCTCCCCGATGTTGTTCAATCTGTATATTGAGCAAGCAGTAAAGGAAACAAAAGAAAAATTAGGAGTAGGTATTAAAATTCATGGAGAAGAAATAAAAACTTTGAGGTTCGCCGATGACATTGTAATTCTGTCAGAGACAGCAAAGGACTTGGAAGAGCAGTTGAATGGAATGGACAGTGTCTTGAAAGGAGGATATAAGATGAACATCAAGAAAAGCAAAACAAGGATAATGGAATGTAGTCTAATTAAGTCGGGTGATGCTGAGGGAATTAGATTAGGAAATGAGGCACTTAAAGTAGTAAAGGAGTTTTGCTATTTGGGGAGCAAAATAACTGATGATGGTCGAAGTAGAGAGGATATAAAATGTAGGCTGGCAATGGCAAGGAAAGCGTTTCTGAAGAAGAGAAATTTTTTAACATCCAGTATTGATTTAAGGGTCAGGAAGTCATTTCTGAAAGTATTCGTATGGAGTGTAGCCATGTATGGAAGTGAAACATGGACGATAAATAGTTTGGACAAGAAGAGAATAGAAGCTTTCGAAATGTGGTGCTACAGAAGAATGCTGAAGATTAGATGGGTAGATCACATAACTAATGAGGAAGTAGTGAATAGGATTGGGGAGAAGAGAAGTTTGTGGCACAACTTGACCAGAAGAAGGGATCGGTTGGTAGGACATGTTCTGAGGCATCAAGGGATCACCAAGTTAGTATTGGAGGGCAGCGTGGAGGGTAAAAATCGCAGAGGGAGACCAAGAGATGAATACACTAAGCAGATTCAGAAGGATGTAGGTTGCAGTAGGTACTGGGAGATGAAAAAGCTTGCACAGGATAGAGTAGCATGGAGAGCTGCATCAAACCAGTCTCAGGACTGAAGACCACAACAACAACACCTTTAGAATTTGAAAGAGAGTATTCCAGTCAACATTGTCAAAAGCTTTCTCTAAGTCTACAAATGCTAGAAACGTAGGTTTGCCTTTCCTTAATCTTCCTGGTATGAGTGGTTTGCTAAAATGGAAACCATATACGTAGGAATGGCCAATATGTATTTACGTGTAATATAAAAATTTGTACAAATGAAAAAATAAAAGGTCTTGACATTATTTAAAAAGCACAATTTAAATATCAGGGATTCCCATTTTGTCGAATTCTATTTCCCCGAGGTCGTTTGGGAGACTGCAGTAGGTCCCGGCACAGCATTCGATATTCAGAATCCATTGCGCCATCGTCATGAACTTCCACTTAGTGGGACATGTCTTCGATCTCCGTCATCCTCGTCAAGCTGGTTTTCCGGGGCGTTCTCGCAAGATAAGCCACAACAGTGTTTGCAAGTAGAGGAGCAGTTCAGTTCAGCTTTGCGACAGGAATCCATCTTCAGAAACGTGTGTGGTGACGCATCTTTCATCATCACCACGGGGAACAAGCCAGATAAGCCCCAGGCCGCTGGCCTGCATCACTTTTCTTCCCCAGCCAAGACTGCACATGATGGTAGGATCGCAACGATTGAGACTATGCTGCGTCCGATGTTGGATGTAGCCTTTCACTCTGAAAGATTTTCCCGGGACAGACTTTACAATAAGCTCGTACTAAGTTGCGCAGTTGGCATTCCCATACAGTGGTAACACCAGCTGCTTTCCTGCATATGCTATTACGTCTTGACACACTGAGGGTTTAATAAGTTCAGCAGCTTGTACTTTGAAATGTGACTGGTTGCTCCATAAGGTTTAGTAATTTCCCTTTTCCCTGCCCAAAAAAAAGAGAATGTGGCATCACATCCCGTCAAGGCATGGCGGAAAACGGCAAATGCAGGATCGAAAGTGAAAGGATTACCGGAGTATCACACTCCAGCCGATTTCCCTCTTCCCTGTTTATGGAGGTACAAGTTGTATGTAGTTGTTTCCTCGGCCCGTTAAAAAAACAACGCGTCAATGTCCTCGCTCACGACTTCCCCACTGTCAGACTCAGCAACTTAGGAAATAGCTGTTTCCACAATTAATGAAACCGCACCTTCTTCTGCCTGTAGCACTTGAATACCTCCATCCTCAGATTTCCGCATGTGCATCAAAATCGTGCGGTTCCTCCACCATTTTTATCTTCATTGAAAATGATATCTGATGAAGAACCTTGTGTCTGTTAACGACGAAATGTTTCAAAACTCTTTGTTCCCCTTTGCGCAGTGTCACTTGTGTAGCCTTCAAATATAATTGTGATTTCTGATTCGTGGTACTTTCTCAAATAGGTTTCACGTTTCAACTTTCCTTTGATGTGCCAGACACCCTTATGGAGCAGGCGACCACCATCCACCATATAGCTTTTTATTTTGGGTGATTCTGTTGGAGAAGTGTGAATGCATTACAGAGAGATCATTCTGTACCCTTATTGAGACCGTCTTCTGTGATCATGGGGTATGGGGGAAAGTTCAAATGAGAAACAGAACATCAAGTCTTTATCAGATAGCTTGATAACGCACAGACTGTGAAGAAATGTTGACGAGTTTATGGTAGAAATCCTCTTCATCCGTATCTTCAGAGCCATAGTGCAGGATGCAAGTACTGTAACCTTGGGGTTGCGTTGAAATTATACGGTTTTAAAGTTCTCTTTTTTAATTCCGCTGATCCGTTTAATTCCTTCTACTAATGCTTCATGACAATTCAGCCATTCATCACCAATTACGCCACTGCTTATTCACATAAGCACATTACATTTTGGAAAATGAAGATGTTTTAATTGCCAATCATTCACTTTCCCACTGTGTGGTGAATTTCGATCTCGGAGTGAATCTCTTAGATCTACATGCTGCTCTCTTGTTCCTGATCGTATACCATAGATTTCTTCAATTTTTTGATTAATATCCTGCAAGGATGCCATCCCTGAAGTCCACTTTGAAAGCACAGAATCTGAAAACCCACGTCCGTGAGTTAAACCACTTTTCGCTATCATTGTCTTCATTCAAGTTTGCTCTGCAATCATCAGACCATACACCACATCACTTCGCCTAATGGTGAATTAGCCTTCAGTTGTAAATTTTTAGACTTGAGTAGCATCCTTTCGGTCTTCCAATATGAGCATGTAAGCAAAGATGCAGAGCCTTTTGTTTATTTATATTGTCAAAGACGATCTAAACAGTTTTGAGTTACGGTACTACTTCTAACAAGCTCTATTCACTTCAACTTCAGTCATCTTCCAATCTTCGCAAGCTTCGATCATACAAGTAAGGATTTTATTTTAATAAACATTGCTTTTATTGTGAGGGGGACATTGAAACTAATTGGGAAAAACATAGCAGACTTCCCTGTTTGTTGTTGAGGTCTTCAGTCCAGAGACTGGTTTGATGCACCTCTCCATGCTACTCTATCCAGTGTAAACTTCTTCATCTCCAAAAAACTACTGCACCCGACATCCTTCTGAACCTGCTTAGTGTATTCATGCCAGGCGCACTTAACCCTTATAAAACGGCTGCTATTGCTCCATTTGAGACCCAAAAACGCTTAATAGTGCCTAAAACTGGAAAACTAGACGCTTCTGTAACATGAAATTTCATGTTCTACAGCTTTGATAACTTGACATTTTTAATTTGCAGTAGCCGTTTTGTGCTATAGGTGTTGGAGTCGATTTTTTAGCCTAGTTGGTAAAAAAAATGACGGAAATTTGACAACTGACTGCGGCCAAACAGCTACATTAATTTTGACATTTAAGGAGTCACTCGACGCAAAATTTAATGAGCTTTCATTTTGTTACGGTAACATTTTAGTAGAATGCATAATTTTCAAGTAAAAGACGGAAATATGAAAAAGAGCGCCAAAATTTGGTCGTGTCTTTTGCCACAAAACGTTGTCCAGAGGGTGCTGAACGTCGAAAACTTGGATTCTACATAATCTCAACTATACACACATGATAAAAAAATAAATAAAATCTTCTACCATATTTTTTGAAAACAAGGGGCCTTTTTTGTGACGCCGTTACAGGTCTGAACTTGTAAATCGTTATTATCAAGTCCATGAAATATTTTTTTTAAAAAACGGTATAGGTAAATGGCTGAAAAGAACGTAACGAATGATACAGCACGTGAAAACACACTCTAAAAACTTTTTTTAAAACGTGGTTCCGACAACTGAGTTCGGG
The DNA here is from genome assembly GCF_021461385.2 of Schistocerca piceifrons. Lineage (NCBI taxonomy): Eukaryota > Metazoa > Arthropoda > Insecta > Orthoptera > Acrididae > Schistocerca > Schistocerca piceifrons. The sequence goes on from NC_060138.1 coordinate 1,213,276,148, forward strand.
AAGTCGCCGACAGGGGCGCTACCAACTGTATTTACTAAAAATGGCGGCGAATCACGCAGATAAAGCATTTTGTGTGGTAGAATTTGCCCGTTGACAATCGGTAATGATTGCATGAGGAACCTCGATAGGCAATTTTCATAGTACACCGCAACTTTACAATAGCATAGCACCGAGCGAGGCGGCGCAATAGCAAGCTCGCTGGACTCGCATTCGAGAGGACGACAGTTCAAACTCGCGTCCGACAGTCCTGATATAGGTTTTCAGTGATTTCCCTAAATTGCTTCAAGCAAATGGCGGGATGGTTCCTCTCAAAGAACGCTGGGATCGATTACCTTGCTGTTTAGTTTCTTCCTCCAAATCAACCAACCAACCAATAGCACAGTGAAGCAAATGTAACTCCATCCCGGTATAAAGGCACATTTGCATGCCGAGCGTGAGTTTCCGCGGAAACGCGAAATACTAATTAAATAAATGATCAGTGACAAATAAATAAAGCCTATGGCACATAACTGCAGCGCTGTGTCCCTTATAAAACAAAAGCACAATTACGTTACTCTTATGTTTGATTAAAAAAGGAGAGCTCTGGTAGAAGTGGTGCGAGAAGCACGTATTTTTATTTTATTGTCTGGCACACCGCCATATTTCATGTTATAGAAGAATACTGTGAGTTGCAACCACACTAGGCACTCGATTCTGTAAAGAATTTATATTTATAAAAGTAAGTAGGATTATGAACTGTAGGCTTATTCATTGAATATATCTGATTTAACTAACTGTGTAACTTTTTTATGTTTAGTAGACAATCACCTCTGTACGACGTATTGGCATGGCTGGCAAATTATTGTAATATTGAGATTTAGATTATGAGTCCGCACCTACCGCAGCAGTCTTTGGAAACGATTTAATTACGAAGTCCGATTATTTCAGTTTTATTTTACGGTCAACTACGAGTAACATTGCCTTTACGAAAAAGCCATTGTCAAGCGTCTGATACCGAATAATTAAACGTCCACGTTCCAGATAAGCAAAATATTAATTACAATTGCAATCACAATCACCATCATACAGATAGAATAATTAATATTTAAATAACAATATATTTTTGTTTATTTATTTTATTTATTTTATATTGGCGACCGTGACAGGACTTGTTATTTTGTTCTCTTTGTTTCATGTAAAAAATCAACTTTCTGGACCTGGACGTCAATATATGAGAGATAACAAAATCTGAAGATATTTTCCAATTCTGAAATTTTGCCGGAAGACGCAAAGAAGCTTCCAGCAAAATAAGGTAAGACGCAGCATCTTTGCATTAGCAGGCTTGACCAGACGTATAATTCAGTGTATTAGCTTTTCAGTAAATTCTGTAGTGTTTCTTTTCCGCATAACAGTTTCAGTGATAAATTTCATTCTCAGTACTTTTCCCTAAACAATAACGTATGCAACAATACCAATACACGAGTGTACAATATGGCCGACTTCTGTACGATATCATGTAACATGGCCAGCAGCCATTACCAATAATCTCAAATTCAGTTTATATTTTTAAATTAACAGACAGCCATTGTTGCTACGAGCGATTCATGCTCAACTACATTTTATTTTAAAATCAGTGTCAAAAATTTTCTTGAAACATATATCACGTGTGGCATAGTAATAACTAGAAAACAATACGCAAAAATGGAACAGCAAGGACGTACTATTCAGACGCAATCCGACTCGGACGTGAGACAAGTGTTAGAAAATGACTTTACGACAGCAACCGGTAGTGACGATTCATCAAACATTGACGCAAGTGTTGACGAAAATTTTGACAATAGGCCGTCCACTACAAAAATTTCAAAATCTCAATCAGAGCCCATGTTAATGCATGACGTCACGTCTAATGTTGCGGCGGGGGCAGAGACCTTGCAAACGGTAAACATTGCCGACATGTTACAAATGCTAATGAAACAAAACGCAGAAAATATGGCAACCATAAGGAAACAGAACGCCGAAAACATGGCAACCTTAAAGGCACAATTAGAGACACAAAATGAACAGTTAAAAACACAAAATGTTGAAATCAAATCTGATCTCATAGCAATCAAGATAGGTAATGACACTTTGTGTAAACGTGTGGAACTTATAGACGCCACACTGACCAAACAGATGACTGAACTCAGTACTAAATTTTCCCAGCTTAATACGAGACAAGAAAAGACTACAACTGACGTAGCACTTTTACAGACACAAGTAAAAAACCTTAATGTCACGTGTGAAGTTCTTACTGAACAAATTCAAACATATCCTTCAGTACATGACAACCTTGAAAAACGAATTACTGACGTACAGAATAAATTTGACAATGTTGAACAACACCTGACTGACATCTTACAATCAGATGCCACAGCTCATTTTCAAAATATTAATAAAGAATTTCATGATTGGGTTGAGAACAAAGACAAACATTTTGATAGATGCTTACGTGAAAATTTACCAACAATTGTGCACGACTCCGTAGCGCAATACATTACTAATAACAAACAGCTGATCAGTGACGCAGTACAATCCGTCACTGCACCCATGAGACAATTCACCGATCAACTACAGTCTGAATGTAACGAAAATATCAGTCAAAATGTACAGTTCAGAAACCAATATACATTCGAGTATGATACACACATTCCGCACACGACAAATACACAAGAACAAAACACACCACGACTACAACACATACCACGATGTGCAAACACAAACACAAGCTATTATCATGGTAAACCACAGCAACATTATCGTAATTACTCGCCAGCTGGACATAGCAGTAATTACAGTGGGACAAATCCATATCATAATGCAAAGGAAGACGAAAGCTTAATGAAACACAGGCAATTTCAGATTTTTATCCCAGAAAAACGAACCATTCATCCGGTGATTTTTCTTAAATCTTTTAGTAACGCATTTCCACGCACTTGGAGTGACCGGAAAAAGATTTCATATATTGTCGGTTACATCCAAGGCGATGCAGCTGTCTGGGCATACAGTCAAGCTGACGTATGTACCACGTACAGTGAGTTTGAGCGTGCTTTTCTGAACAAATTCTGGTCGCAATCCGTCCAGGAGCGACTCAGAAGACAAATTTTAGAACCTGAAACTTTTAACAGTAAAAATGGTAACTTACGCAGATATTTTGAAAAATACTTGAACATGGGACACTTTTTAGACGAACCAGTCGCAACGCGTGATATACTCCGTGCGTTGAAGGCCAAATTGCCTTTCAACATTAAAGAAAAACTCCTACATATCCCGGATGACGATTCAGATTATTTTTTAACAGCCTTAGATTCGGTTGACATGTTACTTGAAGATCAGCGCTTCGCGCGGCAAAACAGCAGCCACAATGTTTACACTAGTGGTATGCAAAACATGCAGGCTTGCCAACACAATTCTGGCGCGCCCACAGTTGGATACGCGGTACAACAAAAACAGCAAACTCACATGCCGTCTCAGTACGGAAATCAAAATCAACACGCGTATTCCAATACAAACAATAGTTACAACAGTAATAACATTTCATGCGGCAATCCATACAAAAGGCACCGCGGTAATAACTACAACGGTAACAACGGATACAAAGGTAATAACAAAAACACAAACAGAAATAGAAATAATAATAACTACGAGCCAAGACAGCATCAAGGTTGGACTCGTAACGATCAGTACTTTCATTCAAACTCTGCTTTACCACAGCAGCTACCAGGTCAAAATTGGAGCATACCTTACGACCGACAGGTAAGTTATAATGCGCAACAGCAACAACAACCGCAAAAGTTTGGAGATCATAATAGGCAAATCCGAATGTGAATATAATAGAAATGACACCTGATGCACAACCTCAATCTGTGTCAGTACCTAGTACAAATGCTAATCCAACAAACTAGAAACAGTCACTACTTTGCCCCAGGTCGTGGCTGAAGAATTCTTGGGGGGCGACTTCAATGTTAATCAGTTATTTGACACCACACTTGAACAACAGAATAATGATATGCCGAGTAATTCTAAACAAAAACTACCTGTTTTATTTATAAGATACAACCACAATAACAATATATCAGATGAACTTTTACAAGACAGTACACAATGTCGTTTAAACACAAATGAAATTGTTTTAGCATCTACTACTGGTGTAGTAGGTGGGATTCCAACTACTATTATCCTAGATACAGGTGCAGCTGTGAGCGTTTTGTCTTTTAATTTCTATAAAAAGATGTGTGAATTGGAACCTGTGCCTGAGTTTCCTGCCCAAAACTGTAAAATAACTACTCTTTTGAAATTAAGTACATAAGAGGTAAGGACAACACCATTGCAGACACTTTGTCTAGACTTCCACAAGGTATGAATGATACCAACAGTGACTTAGAAAATATAAATGACTACAGGATTCTCTTAATGCAAGACAAGCAGTATCACCAATATTATATTGATATGTGCAGAAACATGGCTGAATTACAAAAATCTGATCCTCACTGGTATAAGATAATAACATTACTGGTAGAAAAACACAATCATCCTTTGACTAAGTATTACAAGTTACACAATGATGTGTTATTTTACCGCCGACATCCAAATGCTACTAACTGGTGTGTATGCATTCCCAAAGAGTCTGAACGTAATCTAATTTGGCACACACACTTAGTTTGGGGTCATTATGGGACGAAAAAGTGTTTGGCAAAGCTCAGTACATACTGTTATTTTAGCAATATGAGAAGAAAAATTTACAGGGAACTAAAAACATGTGTCATATGTCAAAAATCAAAACCTCAGAATTTATCCACAAAAACAGATTTACATTCTATTTTACCTAGTAAACCCCTGGAAATTCTGTGTACTGACATCAGTGGACCGCATCCAGCAAGCTCTGGAGGCGTCAAATATATCTTAGCTTTTTACGATATATTTTCTAAACATGTAAAACTTTATGCTTTAAAATCCGCCACTGCAAATGCTATAATACGAAGATTCTCAAGTGATTACCTGACGCACGTGGGAAAACCTAAAGCAATTCTATCAGATAATGCAGCATACTACTCTGGGTACAAATGGAGAAATTTCTTGAAGGACAATAACATTAAAAGTAGATTTATTTCGAGGTTTAGTCCACAATGTAACGCGACTGAGAGACTTTTCCGAGAATTAAATCGATTCATGAGGACCTATATTTCATCAAAACATACTAATTGGGTGTCCTACCTAAGTCTTTTCGAAGACGTACACAATAACTTAAATATTTACGATACGAATTACACACCTAACGAGATCATGTTCAATTGCAAACAGAACGATCAGTGGATAGAACCATTACCTAAGTTGTCAGACAAGGAAATCACACCTGAACAGAAAATAAAAGAAGTATTGACTACATTGACACATCACGCACAAATACGAAACAAACATCACAGAAACATAATAAAAAGAAAACAAAAATTCGAGGTAGGAATGCTTGTACTACTTCGTACTCATCATAAATCTGTAGCACTCAAACGACGCAACGCTAAGTGGCGTCTGCTAAATGAAGGACCTTATATAATTGTTAACATACCGCATCCTGGTGCGTATCTGTTACAACATCCTAGAACTAACAAAAGTATTGGGCTATACGCACACCGAGATCTTAGAGCATTTCATGCTGAATAATGTCAAAGTCATACCCATCAAAATATTGCTAAGCAACTCGAAAAACTCTGTTGTTACAACACAGATAATAAGTAGTATAGAAATTTTCATTTCAGCGGTTCCAGTGACGCAGTTGAAGACAGAAGAACTCTTCTTTCAGCGCGCGCCTCCACCTGAAAGACGGAATATTAAAGTAAAATTTATGATTACGTAGCAGTGGATGACATATTAATTTTTCACGGAACATTTGTTACTGAAGGTACCACTGACTTGGTGTGACACCTGACGAACTGACAGACGTCATCTGTGAAGCGATCTTTTACTTTGAGAAATAGATTAGACGCACATCTCTCAACACGAAAAGCATCTATCAGTAGTCAAGGCCACACAGACACTCTACACACACGCACAAAACGCGAGGAATCGAACATTTTCTCTCTCTTACTATTTTGAATATTTATTGAGTAGTGAAAACGCCTGGTCTTGCCTACTGATGTAATGAATGTTGTGTCTAACCTATCTTAATTTCAGATGACATCACAAAAAACATCGATAATATCCCAGCAAAACCGCTAAAGAGGATGTAAATATCTGCAATTCATGTAATCAAATGTGACACAATGTAATAACCTATAGCGATGTAATGATGATGTAAACATGTTTATGTGCAACTATATTATGTTTATGCTAAGAAAATATGTGACGTGTGTATGTATAATTACTTATTTTTTTAACTGATGTATAGTGTAACTGTTACTATGTAAAAATTTGAACAAAACGAGTGCCAAAAAGACATTGCATAGTGAACCACTGTTCATGGACATTAACGAACATTACTAACTCTGCAACTACGTGGAAACCTATGTGAAAGAAACTGTTAATGCCATTCATTATGCAGCGTATCTATGTAAACGCGATGAACGATTTCCTTGATTAATAACTACGAACATTTAGGTGAGCTATATTCAGCAAAAAACTGAAAATGTGAAGTGCATAATTCGTGCATCGTCTAGTGACATTACTGCAGTACCCAACTTCAAGATGTTAACTGGATTAAATGGACACAAGTGCCTGTCCAGAAAACAACACGACGGGTGGAAGAATTTTGGTTGGAACTTCAGGGAATGAAATGTTCTCGAAATGTGACAGACACTCTTACCTGGACTGTCCAAGGATCGACGCCAGCTATGTGCCGTCCGAGGTTCTGCAACCAAGCTTCCACGGAATGTAAAAAACGAACTGCACGTGGACCAATTACTCGACGGGTCACGTCTGATCTGTAATAAGCAATGCTTTTAGTCACAACGAACTGCATCACTACGACTATAATGGAAATGAGAAATGGACACGCTTATGTATTAATCACGTTCTTATACAACGATGTTACTGTGATCAAAAAACTTTACCACGACGATACTAACCTGTAAAAAATTATTGTGCAGCGGATGAATATGAACTGTAATAACGACACGATGTGTATAGGTCAACGCACCTGAAACATAGGGACATTTTTCTTTGAAGTATTTCAAAACAATACTATGTAACTAAGAACATTCAACAATCTAAGTTGTATTGTGTTATAACAAATATTGTAAATTTAAAACTAAGTTACCTGTCATAGAATGTAGTCTTCATATGTAATCTTGGTTGAATATTTTCTTTGTGCAACGACTGAGAAACGCGCGCACACGAACAATATGAACTGCAATACTGTGCCGCGTGATCTAACTGTACGATATAACGGCAGTCACACAGACGCTTCTGCGCATGCGCGCACTCTATCTGCCAACATAAGAACTTTTACGGCGCACCCGCGTCATTCAAATTTTGTATATAATGTGTATAATGTGTAATGTAAGTCATCTAAATAGTTGTAGATAACTTAGATTTTCTTGTGCCTTTAGGTGAATTGCTCGCCTGCAGGTGTGTCCTTTCGCCTCGCAATTCAGGGGGCAATATAAAGGCACATTTGCATGCCGAGCGTGAGTTTCCGCGGAAACGCGAAATGCTAATTAAATAAATGATCAGTGACAAATAAATAAAGCCTATGGCACACAACTGCAGCGCTGTGTCGCTGATAAAACAAAAGCACAATTACGTTACTCTTATGTTTGATTAAAAAAGGAGAGCTCTGGTAGAAGTGGTGCGAGAAGCACGTATTTTTATTTTATTGTCTGGCACACCGCCATATTTCATGTTATAGAAGAATACTGCGAGTTGCAACCACACTAGGCACTCGATTCTGTAAAGAATTTATATTTATAAAAGTAAGTAGGATTATGAACTGTAGGCTTATTCATTGAATATATCTGATTTAACTAACTGTGTAACTTTTTTGTGTTTAGTAGACAATCACCTCTGTACGACGTATTGGCATGGCTGGCAAATTATTGTAATATTGAGATTTAGATTATGAGTCCGCACCTACCGCAGCAGTCTTTGGAAACGATTTAATTACGAAGTCCGATTATTTCAGTTTTATTTCACGGTCAACTACGAGTAACATTGCCTTTACGAAAAAGCCATTGTCAAGCGTCTGATACCGAATAATTAAACGTCCACGTTCCAGATAAGCAAAATATTAATTACAATTGCAATCACAATCACCATTATACAGATAGAATAATTAATATTTAAATAACAATATATTTTTGTTTATTTATTTTATTTATTTTATACTGGGTTCAGGAGCGTGGAACAGCGGCTGGCCGATGAAGAGTAAGAATAATGTACCAACAGCCGTTGTTTTGATATTGTTTTATGAGGCAACTTTCCGACTTTCCAATCACGTCTTCTTCAGGCCTATACAATGAAGTTACAAGACATCGTCGCATGTAATATTATATAAGGGAAACAAATGATACATATTAATGTATATAAGTGAAAAAGACTAGAAGTCAAGTAAAATATTCAGATTATAATGAAAGATAATATGAACCTACAACAATGTGCATTCTTAAAGCAAGCACCTCTGTCACGTGAATGTTTTATTTTTATTTGTGTTAGGTGACTGGTGTGTTTGTTATGGTATGTTTCATTACAACCTGAATATTTTACTTCACTACTGGTTTATTTTACTTATTTATTTATTTATTTATTTTATTTATTTATGCATTTATCTTGCCAGGTAAAATAACTGCATAAATAAATAAATAGTGGTTTGTGCGATGCAAAACGTTCGGGCCGACCGGTCGTGTCAGAACAGAAAGTGCGCCGTGTAAGGGAAGCGATGTTGACAAGTCACTTAAAGTCTACTTGTTGAGAAAGTGCAGAACGAAACACCCATCAGCCAACAGTGCGGAAAATCCTTCGTAAGCGATTAGGAGTGAAGCAGTAGAAACTGCAGCTCCTGTAAGCCATAACGCACGACAATAAACTGCGCCGTCAGCTGTTTTGCATCGATACGCAGAAAAATCTTAAAAATGACAACTTCATAAGAGAATTAATGTTGAATCACGGAAACAGTTCTCATCTTTCGGGGAAGGTCAACCAACGCCACACACGCTTATGAGAGGCTTCTTCGCTGAGAGAAGTGTGAATAATACACTATTGGCCATTAAAATTGCTACACCACGAATATGACGTGCTACAGACGCGAAATTTAACCGACAGGAAGAAGATGCTGTGGTATGCAAATGATTAGCTTTTCAGCTTACATGAGGAAAGTTTCCAACCGTCTCGCATATACAAATAGCAATTGACCGGCGTTGCCTGGTGAAACGTTGTTGTGATGCCTCTTGTAAGGAGAAATGCGTACCATCACGTTTCCGACTTTGATAAAGGTCGGATTGTAGACTATCGTGATTGCGGTTTATTGTATCGCGACATTGGTGCTCGCATTGGTCGAGATCCAATGACTGTTAGCAGAATAAGGAATCCGTGGGTTCAGGGGGGTAATACGGAACGCCGTGCTGGATCCCAACGGCCTCGTATCTCTAGCAGTCGAGATGACAGGCATCTTATCCGCATGGCTGTAACTTATCGTGCAGCCACGTCACGATCCCTGAGTCTACAGATGGGGACGTTTGCAAGACAGCCACCTGCACGAACAGTTCGACGACGTTTGCAGCAGCATGGACTATCAGCTCGGAGACCATGGCTGCGGTTACCCTTGACGCTGCATCACAGACAGGAGAGCCTGCGATGGAGTACTCAACGATGAACCTGGGTGCACGAATGGCAAAACGTCATTTTTTCGGATGAATTCAGGTTCTCTTTACAGCATCGCAATGATCACATCCGTGTTTGGCGACATCGCGGTGAAAGCACATTGGAAACGTGTATTCGTCATCGCCCATACTGGCGTGTCACCCAGCATGATGGTGTGGGGTGCCAATGGTTACACGTCTCGGTCACCTCTTGTTCGCATTGACGGCACTTTGAACAGTGGACGTTTCATTTCAGATGTGTTACGACCCGTGGCTCTACCCTTCATTCGATCCCTGCGAAACCCTACGTTTCAGCAGGATAATGCACGATAGCATGTTGCAGGACCTGTACGGTCCTTTCTGGATACAGAAAATGTTCGACTGCTGCCCTGGCCAGCACATTCTCCAGATCTCTCACCAATTCAAAACGTCTCGTCAATGGCGGCCGAGCAACTGGCTCGTCACAATACGCCAGTCACTACTCTTGATGAACTGTGGTATCATGTTGAAGCTGCATGGGCAGCTGTACCTGTACACACCATCCAAGCTCTATAGTGTATTACCTATCTCGACATGCTGCAACTGTGGCTTATGACCCAACTTGAAAATTATAGCAGAGATTTCATCTTCCCGGTAGAATCCAGATTCCCATAACTGAATACAAGATTCCCCGAGAGAAACGTTGACACGTTGCAGGATAGGCTGTGTTCCGGTCGCCGACTTGTTGCTAATCTAGTTGCCGCCAAGATCACCGGACTGCACGCCTTGCCATTTTTTCTTGTGGATTTGCAATAAGGAGAGAGATTATGTTCCACCTCAACCAGAGAACATCGAAGACTTGCAACATCACATGGCTGCAGCTGTTCTTAGCGTCGCTCCTGACATGCCTGACATGTGTGACTTGTGACGAATGATGGACACATTAAACATATTTTACTTTCCCATCCTACAGCCGCTCAGCTACGAATTCCCTTAGCATCGAGTGTATTGGGTATAGCTATACTACTCATCGCTGACATGTGAAAATTTGTGCCAGACCGGAACACGAACACGGATTTTTTGCCTATCGCGAGCGGTCGCAGTCTGGCACAAATTTTCATATGGGTAATACAGCTATATCCAAAACACGCGATGCTAAAATAGTTCCCAATCCAAGGGATATATTTCGAAAGTTATTTCGACGGCAGGGCATACGACGATAATAACAACCGTCTCGATTGCTAATAGTTTCATCCTTCTTGGTGCGGGAATACAAGTGAAGTTGCGAAGTCTGTGGGATGAAAAGCTTAGACAGTGACATAACGAAGCGGAACAGCGTGTCATATGGCGTCTGGGTAGGTCAGAGGAACGTGCTCGGATAGGCAAAGTGGTTAAGGTGATTGCTCGTGATAAGTGTCAAATCCAGGTTAGAGTCGCTGTCTGGCACAAATATTGTATATTACCGATTGATAGGTAGCTATACCCAATACAGCTGATCCTAAAGCAATTGACAGTTCAGTGAATCTATTTCTAAAACTTATAAACTTTCCAAAAAGAAAAAAACTACTTTGAGAGATTATTTCTCTCACGTACCGTATACTTTGTTACGTTGTTCGTGGCCATTTATCTGTACCGATTCGTTTGAAATGTTTCATCCTGAATATTGCTTACGACGTACTCGGTGCCCGTTCTGGAATTTATCAGCTCCCAACTTCCAGGCTGAAGTTGCGCATCGGCGTCTGCTGGCTTGTAACATTTGCGAACTTGTTCCGCAACAGTTTGAAAATTACTGCGAACACCGCATAGCACGACTCGCCTATCGCGCGATTTCAAACCAATTTGCGTTTGTGTCCAGTGGGATGCAAAACTATGGTGCCGCCTACCGCCTGTTTCTCTCTTACCTTAATCTTCCCACCTCTCTATTCACACAATACCCGATATCCTCGTTAATACGCTTTGAAATGCTCCTTCTACCACCCACACTGATCATGTGAAGTCTCTACATCTACCAATCTACTATTCACAGTGATTCGTACCTACAAGGTTTCTTCGTATCCAATCTTGGAAGGATCGTGGGAAGAAGGATTGCTAGCACACTTCTGTCCCAACTGTTATTTGTTCAAGCCGAATTTATCTGAAAATCTCTTTATGACAGACGTGTAGTAAACTGAAGAATAGTGTCTATCCTACTTTGAAAGACGGCCCTTGAAATTTTCTAAGAATATTCTCACGACGGTACGCGGATAGTTACCTGCAACCGAATGGAAGCAGTTGAGAAGAAACTTTTAAGGGCAAAGAGAAATTTAAATATGGAAAACAGATTGTAGAATATGATGGGCATAGTGCGTATTAGAGAAGGAAAGATTGGCACAGTGAAGAATGAACACAGTACGAAAGTAGCGGCAAGACTGGCTAACTACGGTAACTATGTCTGATGTCACAATTGAGAGATACTGAAAGAAGCACCCCCACCACCGAAAAACAATGAAGATTATGAAAGCGAAAGAAGCAACAGACACTGTTGGAATTGAAAAATGCATTTCTTGCCTCAATTTTTTCGAAAAAGTCTGTAGCAGTCAATAGACCTAGTCTCTAGTGATAGAACAAGCGGTAGTTCCTCCAGTTTCCAAAAGTGGATCTTAGGCACCAGTAAACAGAAGAACGACACTTGAGTAACGTATCTGTTGGCATTTGGTGCGATACGACTGACATTAGTGGTAACTCTTGTCCTGTGACAGAGTGTAACACATGTCACTGAAGCCATGTTCTAATGCTCTTTCCAATGCCACAGAAAAAAGTATGTAATCCCACTAAAAAAATTAAATTTGTATCATAATTCGACAACTATGATCGTCAAAAATTACTCGTGCACGTCGGAAGATTTAGCATATTCTCCGGTATGATTTACGGAAAAACGTATTTCTATACTGGGGTATACCAGGAGAAATGATCAATACTCAGGGCTATGACAGAAACGATCATTCGAAGAAAAAATTTCTAGTAAACATGGGATCTAAAATGCGTACGTTAAGAGCTATGAACACTTCTTCATCATAGATACTGGAGACAAATCTTTCCTATTGCAAGCTCTTAGCATGCATATTTTGTGAAGTGAGTACTGACCAAAAAAACTGGCTCTAAAGTGCATACCTTAAAGAGATATGAGCACCTGTTCATTAGAAGAGATATGCTTCACTGTGACGAAGATGAAAAATTGCTCATAGCTCTTACAATATGTACTTAAGGGCCGATGTTTGCTGAACTTCTGTTTCTCGTTTTGGTCCATACTGCCACCTCTTAAAGCATGGCACACAAAGAACTTGCAGTAGAAGATACATGTTTCACAGTATCGAAGATGAAGGTATGCTCATAGTTCTTAAGGTGCGCAGTTAAAAGCCCATTCTTACTAAACCTTTTTACTTGGAATGATGATTCCAGCCATAATCCTGAACATTGACCATTCCTCCTGGGGCACCCTGTACAGTTAATCGTTCTGGGTTTGTTATCGGTGGCTTGTGTTAGCTGCCACCGCCTGTATACACAGCGTGATTCGTCTCTTATTTCATGAAAGGATCGGGTTATAGAAACGAGATCTCCGGTGAATGTTAGTGTGCAAACGGATAGGTAATTTTCTTGCACGGGTAAGGCACTTATGGTGTGTAACAACTGACATTGAAGCAGTTACAGTTTTCTTTAAATACAACGATATAGTTGTTAGTTTTATAAGTCCAAATGCCTTTTTCTTGCTCCATTCTATTTCATTCATTCCAGAAGCATTTCGCGTTTTACATTCACACATATTTAGTAGATTTGAGGTGAAATAACTTAGTTCTGCTTTTATGTGAGATACTTATAGATTTTTAAATAAATAAATAAATAAATTACTAAACATCAGTTTTATTCTTCTAGACCGCGAGTTTATAAAATGATACGACAGGTTTCGATTGCGCTAGCCATCATCTTGTGATCATTAAATATCATTCAGAGAGAAATACATCTCTCGTTGTACAGTCAAGTACTGATACAAAAAACTGTTATTGCTCAGTATTTGACTGTACAGCAAGTGACGTGTTACATACGCTGTACCGATATTTTATGAACAGAAGGTGACTGCGAGCACTGTCTAAACCGGTCATATCATTTTATAAACTCCAGACAAAGTTTATATTGAAAATTAAGATCGCTCTTCCACATTCATGACCACATCAAGCCTTATAAATAAATAACTATTTAAATATTTTTTTCCACTCTATTGGCTACCTGGTAAAGCAACGATTAGGGCCTACGAATTACACTACTGGCCATTCAAATTGCTACACCAAGAAGAAATACAGATGATAAACGGGTATTCATTGGACATGGCGTGTACAGGTACAGCTGCCCATGCAGCTTCAACACGATACCACAGCTCATCAACAGTAGTGACTGGCGTATTGTGACGAGCCAGTTGCTCGACCACCATTGACGAGACGTTTTCAGTTGGTGAGAGATCTGGAGAATGTGCTGGCCAGGGCAGCAGTCGAACATTTTCTGTATACAGAAGGGCCCGTACAGGACCTGCAACATGCTATCGTGCATTATCCTGCTGAAATGTAGGGTTTCGCAGGGATCGAATGAAGGGTAGAGCCACGGGTCGTAACACACCTGAAATGTAACGTCCACTGTTCAAAGTGCCGTCAATGCGAACAAGAGGTGACCGAGACGTGTAGCCAATGGCGCCCCATACCATCACGCCGGGTGATACGGCAGTATGGCGATGTCGAATACACGCTTCCAATGTGCGTTCACCGCGATGTCTCCAAACACGGATGCGACCATCACGATGCAGTAAACAGAACCTGGATTCATCCGAAAAAATGACAAAAATGACGTTTTGCCATTCGTGCACGCAGATTTGTCGTCGAGTACACCATCGCAGGTGCTCCTGTCTGTGATGCAGCGTCAAGGGTAACTGCAGCCATGGTCTCCGAGCTGACAGTCCATGCTGCTGCAATCGTTGTCGAACTGTTCGTGCAGATGGTTGTTGTCTTGCAAACGTCACCATCTGTTGACTCAGGGATCGAGACGTGGCTGCACGATCCGTTACAGCCATGCGGATAAGAGGCCTGTCATCTCGACTGCTAGTGATACGAGGCCGTTGGGATCCAGCACGGTGTTCCGTATTACCCTCCTTAACCCACCGATTCCATATACTGCTAACGGTCATTGGATCTCGACCAACGCGAGTAGCAATGTCGCGATACGATAAACCGCAATAGCGATAGGCCTCAATCCGACCTTTATCAAAGTCGGAAACGTGATGGTACGCATTTCTCCTCCTTACACGAGGCATCACAACAACCTTTCACCAGGCAACGCCGGTCAACTGCTCTTTGTGTCTGAGAAATCGGTTGGAAACTGTCTTCATGTCAGCACGTTGTAAGTGTCGCCACCGGCGCCAACCTTCTGTGAATGCTATGAAAAGCTAATTATTTGCATATCACAGCATCTTCTTCCTGTTGGTTAAATTTCACTTCTGTAGCACGTCATCTTCGTGGTGTACCAATTTTAATGGCCAGTAGTGTATTTCAAAACGAAAACAGTCTTGGTGGCAAAATAATAATTATTCAATAACGCGTTTTGGCAACGGCCTTGCCGCAGTGGATACAACGGTTCCGTCAGATTACCAAATTTAAGCGCTGTCGGGCGTGGCCGGCACTTGGATGGGTGACGGTCCAGGCCGTCACGCAGTTTCCATTTTTCGCGATGCACTCAGCCTCGTTCGGCCAATTGAGGAGCTTTTCGACCAAATAGTAGCGGCTCCAGTCAAAGAAAACCATCATAACGACCGGGAGAGCGGTGTGCTGACTACACGCCCGTCCTATCTCCATCCTCAGCTGAGGATGTCACGGTGGTCGGTTGGTTACGGTGGGCCACTTCTGACCTGAAGACGGAGTGCTTAGTAACGCATTTCACACTTTCTGGGCATCATCGGATTATGTAGTATTCTGCAAATAAGCCTTCGTCAAAATGAGTGAGATCTTAAACACACCGGCATCGCACGTTTTGACGAATGCTTATTTGCGGAATACTACGTTAGCTGACGATGCTCCTATGTGTGAAACGCGTTGTTAAATATCATTATTTTGCAGCCAGGACTGTATTCCTTTTGAAATTACTGCTTGCCGTTATCCGTTTTTTTTTTTTTTTTTTTTCGACTGAAATCTTCATTTCCTCTCATCTGTTCACAGTTTAGAGGCCGCACTATCACTCCACTCATAAAACATCCGCGAATTTTCATGTCACCGTCATGACGACTAACTGCAAGTAATAACTCATTTATTTAAAAATTGTCAGATGGTAACGTGAAAACGTGGCGATATTTTATAAGTGACAGTGCGATGTCCAGCCTATGACCCGATGAGAAGAAAAGCAGATTTTGGTCGGAAAAACGAATAACTGTGAGTAGTAATTTATTTGCTTAAAAATTATGACCTGAACTCGTTTCCAGTCTATCTTATACATACAAAGCTGTATTATTTCAGATTAAATCCATTGGATATGCTATAAAGTGAAACGCTTCTTGAACAAATGAAATAGAGTGCAGAAAGAAAAAGTTGTTGGGTTTTATAAAATGAATATTATTTCGTTCCATTTAAGGAACGCCGGCCGGTGTGGCCGTGCGGTTCTAAGCGCTTCAGTTTGGAACCGCGTTACCGCTACGGTCGCAGGTTGGAATCCTGCCTCGGGCATGGATGTGTGTGATGTCCTTAGGTTAGTTAGGTTTAACTAGCTCTAAGTTCTAGAGGACTGATGACCTCTCAAGTTAAGTCCCATAGTGCTCAGACCCACTTACAAGAGTAACGAGTGATAACTAGGTATTCGGGTGGAAAGATTTGGAATCTGGTCACCCTAGAGGAATGATTGGTGTCCCCACATAACTGCTTCAGCGTTTATCATGTTTAATACGTAGCCTGTCTTTATTAATGCCAAACGAGTTTTAAAAACAGTCAACAGTGAAACTGACAGAGCACAGTTTAGAAAAATTACTTCCACTAATTATAAGCCACCATCCATTAACTATATACCAAGAGTCCATAATTTTAAAAAACAATTACAGTCACCAAAATTCACTGTTTTTTTAACTAAATGATAGGTGCCATTAATTATGAACCTACTGTCACTCATTAGACAGCGAAGAAACAGAAGTTTAAAAACAATTAACTGTCACTGAATTGTTAGCTGCAGTTAACCAAAATTCCCTGATCCAATTTCAAACTAATGATTTTTAAACAGGTGCCATTTTTTTATAAACTCACTGTCACCCAATAGACAGCAAATGTAGAGAAGTTTAAAAGGAATTAACTGTTTCTGAATATTTAGCTACGGTTAAACAAAATTCCGTAATCAGACTTCAAGGAAATGACTTAGAAACAGCACCTATTACTTGTGAACCCACTGTCATTCAGAAGACGATAATATTCAGAATTTTATAAACAAGTAGTAGTCACTGAATAAGCAGCTACAGTTAGTCAAAATTCACTGATCAGTTTTTAACTAAGTGTCTTTTAAACAGCTGCTGTTAATTGTGAATAATGTTTGCATGAGCCCAACGGTGGAGGGGGTGGGGTGGTGGTGGGGGGAAGAGCGAGAGACTAGCACATACACGGAAATTAGTTAACTTTGACAGGATGGCCGCCGTCTTTACACTCCTTAAGCCTACAAGGGACTGGGCCGCCTTCACTAGTGTCGATTCGGCCAAATAAAGTCCAAGTCGCTGGTGGGTTTTCCAAAATATCATGCCCACTCGCGGACAGGCCATAACCGACAGTCAAAACGAGGTTCGACGACTTCACAGGAGCCGATTCGTTCTCCCGTATACCATTCAGAACTCCAAAAGTTCTCTTGCCCCAGAATGATTCGCTCTGCACGCCATACACTCACTACCCAAACTCTTCCTGCTTCGCGGCTTTTGTCCCCACCGATGGCGTCACCGGTGGACCTCCAGACAAAGATCATCAGCGAGGGTCGAAGCCGCTAGAAGGCCGCACTACCCATGCAACGAAATTACGCCCCCATCTGTGTGCTATCATAAGCCGAAAGCTTCGATTGTTGTTGTTGTGGTCTTCAGTCCTGAGACTGGTTTGATGCAGCTCTCCATTCTACTCTATCCTGTGCAAGCTTCTTCATCTCCCAGTACTTACTGCAACCTACATCCTTCTGAATCTGCTTAGCTTATTCAGCTCTTGGTCTCCCTCTAGGATTTTTACCCTCCACGCTACCCTCCAGTGCTAAATTTGTGATCCCTTGATGCCTCAGAACATGTCCTACCAACCGGTCCCTTCTTCTTGTCAAGTTGTGCCACAAACTCCTCTTCTCTCCAATTCTGTTCCACATCTCCTCATTAGTTATGTGATCTACCCGTCTAATCTTCAGCACTCTTCTGTAGCACCACATTTCAAAAGCTTCTATTCTCTTCTTGTCCAAACTATTTATCGTCCATGTTTCATTTCCATACATGGCTACACTCCATACAAATACTTTCAGAAATGGCTTCCTATACTCGATGTTTACAAATTTCTCTTCTTCAGAAACGCTTTCCTTGCCATTGTCAGTCTACATTTTATATCCTCTATACTTCGACCATCATCAGTTATTTTGCTCCCCAAATAGCAAAACTCCTTTACTACTTTAAGTGTCTCATTTCCTAATCTAATTCCCTCAGCATCACCCGACTTAATTCGACTACATTACATTATCCTAGTTTTGCTTTTGTTGATGTTCATCTTATACCCTCCTTTTAAGACACTGTCCATTCCGTTCAACTGTTCAAGCTTCGATTAGACATCCTTAAAGAATGGCTCATGGAATAAAAGGAATGGAGGCTTTACGTGATATACAGGGCTATTACAAATGATTGAATCGATTTCATAAATTCACTGTAGCTCCATTCATTGACATATGGTCACAACACACTACAGATACGTAGAAAAACTCATAAAGTTTTGTTCGGCTGAAGCCGCACTTCAGGTTTCTGCCGCCAGAGCGCTCGAGAGCACAGTGAGACAAAATGGCGACAGGAGCCGAGAAAGCGTATGTCGTGCTTGAAATGCACTCACATCAATCACTCATAACAGTGCAACGACACTTCAGGACGAAGTTCAACAAAGATCCACCAACTGCTAACTCCATTCGGCGATGGTAAGCGCAGTTTATAGCTTCTGGATGCCTCTGTAAGGGGAAATCAATGGGTCGGCCTGCAGTGAGCGAAGAAACGGTTGAACGCGTGCGGGCAAGTTTCACGCGTAGCCCGCGGAAGTCGAAGAATAAAGCAAGCAGGGAGCTAAACGTACCACAGGATGGTGCTCCACCGCACTTCCATCATGATGTTTGGCATTTCTTAAACAGGAGATTGGAAAACCGATGGATCGGTCGTGGTGGAGATCATGATCAGCAATTCATGTCATGGCCTCTACGCTCTCCCGACTTAACCCCATGCAATTTCTTTCTGTGGGGTTATGTGAAAGATTCAGTGTTTAAACCTCCTCTACCAAGAAACGTGCCAGAACTGCGAGCTCGCATCAACGATGCTTTCGAACTCATTGATGGGAACATGCTGCGCCGAGGGTGGGAGGAACTTGATTATCGACTTGATGTCTGCCAAATCACTAAAGGGGCACATATCGAACATTTGTGAATGCCAAAAAAAACTTTTTAAGAGTTTTTGTATGTGTGTGCAAAGCATTGTGAAAATATCTCAAATAATAAAGTTATTGTAGAGCTGTGAAATCGCTTCAATCATTTGTAATAACCCTGTATATTCTGCATATACACATCTATTCTTAGTGTAAAGTAATTTTGTTTCATAATTACTGCTTTCGTTCCGGATAAACAAAAACAACCGAAGTACCTGACTGTGGTGGGTTATTGGCCCATTCAGACGGTTAGGCGATACTTTCTACCAGATTGTTGTCAAGCTGTTGTTCCTCCCTGTCTGCTGCTCTCGAGCAGTTCAGCTAACAATGAGCCCACAGGCCTCCCCTACAGTAATGGAGCTCAGGCACTCCGCGTGATGTGAGCCTATTGTGAACAGAGGCGCTCTACTCTCTATCCTGTCAGCTTAGCTGCCTCTGCCCGGCTGGCTGGGCTGGGCTGGGCTGGGCTCTCCTAAATAACGACCTACCATTGTACAACAGAACACCCCTGAGGAAAACTGCGCATTCTGACAGATTTTCATATTTTCGCAGAAGCATTGAGACGCGCTGCTAAACCCGCAGGACAGCACAGGTAGTTTAAATTGTGGAAAGGGGCCAAAATAAGCGGCAGTCAATTACACTCGAACATACAACCTTTTATTTGATCAAATATTACAGGAGCCAAGAAATTAAAAAAAAAAGACAGCTTTAGTTTTGGAACTTAATTAGCGGCTGAATACGCCGTAAAATCTCATGCCTTAAGGTCAACACCACTTTAATTTAAAAACGGGCTGAAAGCCAATAACGTAAAGCTCAACCAAAATCAAAAATTTAAAAGACAAAGCCTTATCTTAAAACAGTTCCTTAATTAGGCTGAAGCCTCAAAATATCTGACACTTTAAGAGGAAACAACTTAAATTAAAAGTCAGCTGCAGGCCCAACACTTAAGACTCAATAACATTATTTTTAAAAATGCCAAAGGCTTTATGTAAACATTCTTAAATTAGGCTGAGGGCCCAAACCATCTGATGCCTTAAGGGCAAAACAACCTCAATTTAAAAATCGGCTAGAAACCATACAAGTACAAACAACCAGAAGAAACAAGAAAAGGCAGTCACTCAACGGGTCTCAGAAGTTCCGAGGGTCGGCCCGGAATTCAGACACTAACGCTTCCTTAGGTGAGACAGGCAGTCGGCCCAACCATTCTCAATTTGACAACAACCCAGCTGACAGAAAGTCAACGGACCTATCGACAAGCTAACCTCCACTTCACCGACCAGCACACAACAGGGAGTTCAATGGAACAACGTAGAAGGTAGTGGCGCCCACAACCAATAAATACATTGAGCTGTCAAACTACACACCGTGCTGGACAGTGACAACACGACGAGGAAAATACACTTCTTGAATTTGCGTCAACGGCCAGTGCAGGTAACCGGTACGTTAATGGCCACAAAGCAGAATATTCCGCTGGTGCACTTCGGTTCAAATAACCGAGCACAGTTAAACTCCGCCGGAGGGTGGCTAAAATTTGCTAACTTGAAAACAAACGTTGTTGCTCGCAGGTATATCCCAACAGCCGACAACGAACTCCAAACGACACAATGTGAACAGTCGTGACTTGCTGTCAGATTAAGTCAAAACTCAACTTCAATGTCCAGGATCAGTGAGCCACCAACCTCGTAGCAATGGGAACACCACCACACACTCCAACAGCGCATAGTGGTCGCCAGTGGGCCCGGCCATACCACGCGCCGTGGAGACTTCCTCGCTGCTCCATGCCAACTGACCAACTCCTCAGGCCTGAAAATGGTGAAAGGACCAAATATAGGTTAGCCGATGAGACGACCAACCAAACGACCAACCAATGATCGTCCCGCTCCAATCTCCCTCCGTCGGACAGTTCATGTGTGTCGCCAGCGGTCGGCGAGCACAGGCTGTCGGCGCCTCACCGGCGCTCCATCCCCGACTTCACTGCTGCTGCGTCCCGACTGCACTGCTGGTCCGTCTCCAACTGACTGCCAGGCACACGACCACCCGGAAATACTATCGGTCGCTCCAAAGATGGTACGACAGTGCACTTATCGATACGCGCTGCTGCTGCCTCTCACGGGCAAGTAAGGCAGGAAGTTAGTGACGCCAGTAAATGGAATAAGACAACTAGGCGGCAGTACCGCAATAGAAGATGACAAACAATAAATGGGATAAACGCGAGCCGTGTGCGGCTCAAGCATAGCTTTTCGCATTACTAAAAATTCAAAGCCCATTGATATACGGGACGGTTATCATTAAACTGATGGTGTCTCAAGTGCTGTAGTGCGGGCTGTATACATGCAGGACGCTGAAACTGTGCTGAAAACCTAATAGTTCCACTTTCTGCCACCGGGTGAGAGTATAGAGCTAAATGCGAAGTGTTTACCGTTTAGACTTCAGTAAGCTGTTTGTTGTTTGTGGATGCGTGTTGATTGTTTTTTGGGAAGTAACTGCCTGTGTAAAGGGTTCAGAAAGTTGCAGTCTTCCATTGAAACACAATGGCTGTTAAGAGACGGTGCACTGCTGGTAAAGTTGTTTTATCAGATAGAGCATCACTATCGGCGCTGCATTGCAAGAATAACGCCGACGGAAACAGCTGCGAAGAGCCTCCATATCAATAAATCGGCTAAGGACTATGATTCCTAAATCTGAAGAAACAGGTGAATTAGGTAGTGCAACAGGGCGATGGAGGTAGCCCATTCCATGACAGTTGCAGCCGACGGTGCAACGAATGCCTGAGATTCTGCAGCCAGTGCTCGAGCTGTTCCTGGTCAACAGTTCATATGATTTTGTGGCAAATTTTACTCTGGTATCCCTACAAGATCAGAAGCCCCCATATAGGCTACAACGACGCGACTTTACCTTTTGTTTTTTGCCACGCATGGAAATACACATGAGCCATGGATTGTTATTTTGTTGGAGGAGGCACATTTTACACTGTACGGTGCCGTGAATGCCCAAAACTGTCACATATGGGGTTCCAGTCCGCCACATGTTGCGCAGGAACATCCACTGCACTGAGTTTTTGTGACGTCTTTCATGGAAGTGATGACACCTTGTAACCTCCCCCTCACTTATCGACCTTAATGACAGTGAAAAATTAAACCGCGTGTACCTAATGGAAATCTGGGAAAAGCAATCGTCACCGAAGTTAATATGTCGGTAAAGCGGGAGGAAAGGGTTACATCTAAATGAAAGGAAAAATGCAAATGAAACTGGTGGAAATTAATTTTGGAAAGGGGTAAAGTTAATAAAGAAAGTAAATGTGCGGCCGTTACGTTAACAATTAACTAGCGGTAATTAGATATTTGAGATTTGGGGAAAATTACGGTCGCCGGTCCTAAGGACAATTACTATAGTAACTGAAAAAGAAAGGTTATTACACATATAATTAGCACTAGAAGCGTGGCAACTGAAGGTTGACACGTGTAGTGTGAAAACTGAAAGTTTGTCAGAAGTAATAAATTTCGCTACACTCTGACTTAATTTAGCAAAAGAATTAATAAAACCGGAAAATCGAAAGTTAATTTAGTGACTGAAGTTAATAGTGAGCTTTCTTTCTGAAGCACATCGAAATTCAGTAAAATACGGTTAGTCTTGGACTACCTCAACAATCATTTCAAAAGCTACTTGAATCTACGCAATTTAGAAATAAGAGATTTAACTTTGAACTTGAATTAAATGATTCTGAACAATTAACAATAGTAAAATTTAGTATGTACCAAGCTGAGCTGCAGTCACAGGTAATCTAAAATATGGTAACAAAACTCGCACTCTTAATTTGTGCTTGTGCAATCTAAATATTGTAGCCAGCTATGAATACCTTAACTGAACTTTGAAATTAAAGCAGTGAAATCGAATGATGCTGGCGTTTGAATTTCAACGACACTCGAGTTTATTTCGGAAAAGGAAGGGACCCTGCTTGGCAATGCAATCGGGACAATGAGCAACAAAGGTTCATGCTAAGTTGCTGTAATTTTGCGAGGCAAATGGAACAATTTGAAAAGCTGAGGTCTGCCATACAGTTCTAAAACTTTACGTGCTTCCAGTCTTCCTTGTTGGCTGATTGAAGGTTTGAAGCCGTCGATCGAGGAGGTGGCGACAGTCACTTATTGTCGGCCGTCGCTGTTGCAGAAGCTGGATGTTGGCGCGCCTTCTTCTCGACACGGTCACCAGACGAAACGGGCTCTTGATGTGCGCCAGTTAATGTTCCCCGTCCGCGACACCGTGCCAGAAACTATCGCAGCAAGTCGAGCGCCATTACATGCTGCCAAACCCCGAAAGCGCGGCAACTCGCGGGAGCGTCACACAACACACCTGCTCAACCGCACTCCTCCAGACAGACTCTGATCTGCCCGCGCTCCACGCGGCCGAGTTAACACTACCAAAGATCCTAAACACTTTGGTTCTCGACACGACTTATCGATGTAATGGTTCGATAGCATAGTTTCCCTAGGCCAGACCCAGCGTAAAAATACAAATAATCTTTACACAACAAACCAATTATACATCGACATTAATGCATATATACACAAATAGCAAAACAATTACAATATACAAAGACACAGAAACGTCATATATTCAGGTAACAAAATAAGGAAAAGAATTATTATACAATAGATGGAAATACGAGTATATGCATTTCTGGCGTTACAACCTTGAGAGGCAGTTAGGTGTAAAGTGACATCTGCGCATTATAAACATTTCTTGCGCAACACATTATTCCTGCTTTGCAAGAACGCGATTGCATCCACACCGCTATTTTTTATGCCAGATGGGGTGACACCACATGTCACTTGCCAGATGAAATATGTGCTTTGAGAAGCCTTCAGTTACGATCTATCAGGGATGTGTCCGGACTCTTTCTGATCTGAAGGACAGCATACGACGACAGATCGCTCTAAGAACGTGATATGCTGAGAGCAACTGTCGACCATGTCATGTAACGGATGTAGCGTGATCCGGAGTCGGGAAGCCATACCCGTCTTTTAAATGTGACGATACCGCCATAAACGAACCAGAACCACCGTTATCGTGTCTATGATCGTTCCTCGCCCTTTCCTGCACCCGAACCACATTCTAACTGTTTACAGTGCCATATTTACACCTCGTCGCACAAAGTGGAACTATAACCTCTACAGCATATTTTGTGAGCGCAGCGATTAATGAAGATACATACGACGTTTCAGCGACGTTGCTGCAGCACTCGGAACATCGTCAGTTTAATCATAACTACCTGACAGCAGTGCCTCTGTTAATAAGAAGACGAATACCAGCCCAAGGGAAATATACCTCATTCTGATAGCTATAACCCTTCTAGGTAGTATTCCCTCAGCCAGAGTTGACGATTCACCTTTGCTACAACCAACTTCACTTGTTCGTTGTCTTTTACATTTCATATAGCTTAGGAAATTAAAATCTAAGTATTCGATCGATGTGCCAGACAGCATACCACTAATATGTAATCTAACATAATGGGACCATTTTTCCTACTCATCTGCATTACGTTACATGTTTCTGAATTTACAGCATAAAAATTCTTCGTAAGTCATTGTGTTTCCTCTTACAGTCACACAACGAATGCATTTCCCGTGCACTACAGCGTTATCAGAAACAGTTGCAGATTGCTGTTCATATCATTCAAGTATACAGACAACAAGAGGCGGTCCTGTCACATTTACTTGGGGCACTCCAGATGATATCCTTCTCTCTGATCGACAATAGCCATCGAAGTTGATGTACTGGATTATACAGCACCAGCTAAAGAATTTTTCCTCCACCCATCCATCTGGGAACCCATTTCGTATGCTCGGAGATTCGTTAACAGCCTGCAGTAGGGCTCTATGTCAACATTTTCCGGAGACCTAAGAATATTGAATCGGCCTGTTGCCCTTGATGCAAGGTTCGGAGGATATCGTTCGAGAAAGGGGGAAGCTGAATTCGCACGAACGATGCTCTGTAAAACCATACTGACCTGCGCTGTTACGCATCAGTAACTTGAAGAGCTAGTGCATGATTTTAAAAATGGTGTCTGGTCTACAGTTTCTAGGAGAGTATTACGTTGGTCACGTAGTACCAGAAGCGTAGAACTAAACATGCGAGGCTGCTTAATTGTAGCGATAATGGTGTAGGTTTGTTCTTTAGTTACATTTGGTAGCACTAGTTTATACTTTTTGTTCTTCATTCTCTTTTTTTCTTGGTGTAACAGTCCGAGCCACACTTAAAGTTATTCCACAGAAGTTCGCCTATACAACAACGTCTACATCCGTATGTGGCCGAGGGAGCTACACTATTTACTCCGCGTTTCCCTTCCCTGTTCACTCGCGAATGACTTGAGAGAAGAATGATTGTTTGCAAACCCCCTTATTAGGTCTCGTTTCTGGGATTTTCTCGTTGTGGGTCATTTCGCGAAACGTATGTGCGAAGAGGTATGTGTTGGCTGAATCTCTTTGGAGCCTACGGTCCCGAAATTTAAACAGTGATCCTCTCCATGATGCTGAACTGCTCTCTTGTAGCGTCTGCCGCTGGAGTTTGATGAGCTATGTGGTACTACTCTAGTTTGGAAGGTGGAGTGTTCTTCAGCCAAAAGACTGGTTTAATAGAGCTTTGCAGCTTGTCTATGCTATACAAGTCAGTTCATCTCTGCGTAGCTACTGCAGTCCTCATCAATTTAAAGCTGCCAAGCCTTGGTCTCTTTCTACAATGTTAACCGATTCCGTGATGTCTCAGAAAGTATGCTATGAATTGATATTCTTTTCGTTTGTGAACAGTTTCTTTTCTCCCTAAGTAGTGTCAGTTCCTCCGCATTAGTTATGAAATCTATCCGTCTAGTCTTCCTCAGTAGTCCGTAACAATAGATTCCAAAAGTTTTTGTTCTCTTCTTATCTGTACTGTTCATCGCTCAGTCACTTCCACGGACAAACACCTTCAAAAATGACATCCTAAAATTTAAACATATTAGAATTTGTGTTTGTCAGATGTGTTTGTCTTGCTATTGCCAGTCCGTATTTTAAATCATCTTTACTCGTCGAATAGGAAAGCCCATCTATTCCTTGAGTGTCTCTTTCCTAATCCAGTTTTGTCATCAATACTAGATTTAATTCTATTGCATTCCATCACATTTGTTCCACTTCTGCGGATATTCATCTTATAATTCCGTTTCAAAAGAGTATCAATTCCGTTCAACTGCTCTTCAAAGTCCTTTTACACCGAAATGACAAAAGTCATAGGATAGTGATCTACACATATTCAGATGGCTGTAGTATCGCACACACCAGGTACAAAAGGGCAGTGCATGGTCAGGAGGTCAGTTGTACTCAGGTGATTCATGTGAAAAGGTGTCCGACGTGGTTATGCACGCGTGACGGGAGTTAACAGACTTTCAACACTGAATGGTACGAGGTGCATTCAAGTTCTAAGGCCTCCAATTTTTTTTTTCTCCGGACTGGAAAGAGATAGAAACATGTGCATTGTTTTAAAATGAGGCTGCGTTCATTGTCAATACGTCCCAGAGATGGCAGCACCGTACGGCAAATGGAATTTTAGCGCCATCGGCGAGAATGAGAACTGTTTTAAATACTTAAAATGGCGACGTTTTCCTTACTTGAACAGCGTGCAATCATTCGTTTTCTAAATTTGCGTGGTGTGAAACCAATTGAAATTCATCGACAGTTGAAGGAGACATGTGGTGATGGAGCTGTAGATGTGTCGAAAGTGCGTTCGTGGGTGCGACAGTTTAATGAAGGCCGAACATCGTGTGACAACAAACCGAAACAACCTCAGGGTCGCACAAGCCGGTCTGACGACATGATCGAGAAAGTGGAGAGAATTGTTTTGGGGGATCGCCGAATGACTGTTGAACAGATCGCCTCCAGAGTTGGCATTTCTGTGGGTTCTGTGCACACAATCCTGCATGACGACCTGAAAATACGAAAAGTGTCATCCAGGTGGGTGCCACGAATGCTGACGGACGACCACATGGCTGCCCGTGTGGCATGTTGCCAAGCAATGTTGACGCGCAACGATAGCATGAATGGGACTTTCTTTTCGTCGGTTGTGACAATGGATGAGACGTGGATGCCATTTTTCAATCCAGAAACAAAGCGCCAGTCAGCTCAATGGAAGCACACAGATTCACCGCCACCAAAAAAATTTCGGGTAACCGCCAGTGCTGAAAAAATGATGGTGTCCATGTTCTGGGACAGCGAGGGCGTAATCCTTACCCATTGCGTTCCAAAGGGCACTACGGTAACAGGTGCATCCTACGAAAGTGTTTTGAAGAACAAATTCCTTCCTGCACTGCAACAAAAACGTCCGGGAAGGGCTGCGCGTGTGCTGTTTCACCAAGGCAACGCATCCGCACATCGAGCTAACGTTACGCAACACTTTCTTCGTGATAACAACTTTGAAGTGATTCCTCATGCTCCCTACTCACCTGACCTGGGTCCTAGTGGCTTTTGACTTTTTCCAACAATGAAAGACACTCTGCGTGGCCGCACATTCACCAGCCGTGCTGCTATTGCCTCAGCGATTTTCCAGTGGTCAAAACAGACTCCCAAAGAAGCCGTCGCCGCTGCCATGGAATCACGGCGTCAGCGTTGTGAAAAATGTGTACGTCTGCAGGGCGATTACGTCGAGAAGTAACGCCAGTTTCATCGATTTCGGGTGAGTAGTTAATTAGAAAAAAAATCGGAGGCCTTAGAACTTGAATGCACCTCGTATATGGAGCTAGAGCCGTGGAACACACCATTTAGAAAATCGTTAGGGAGTTCAATATTCCGAGATCCACAGTGTCAAGAGCGTGCAGAAAGTACCAAGTTTCAGGCATTACTTCTCACCATGGACGACCCGGTCGCTGACAGACTCCACTTAACGACAGAGACAGCGGCGTTCTCGTAATGTTGCCAGTGCTAACAGATAAGCAACACAGCGTAAAATAACTAGAGAAATTAATGAGAGACGAATGAAAAATGCACGATTTAGGACTGTGCGGTGAAATCTGCGTTAATGGTCTGCGGCAGCTGACGACCGTCGCCTGTGCCTTTTCCAAGAGCACAACAACGCAATACTGCGCCTCTTCTGGGCTCGCGACCGTTGCAGCGGGACGCTAGACGACTGGAAAACCGCGGCCTGCCCCGATTTCAGTTGGTCACAGCTGACGGTAGAGTTAGTCTGTGGCACAGATCTGACGAAGCCATGGATCCAAGTTGTCAACAAGGCACTGTGTAAGCTGGCAGTGGCTCCGTAATGTTGTGGGCTGTTTTTTAGATGGAACGGACTGCGTCCTTCGGTCCAACTGAACCTATCATTAATTGGAAATGTTTATGTTCGCCTACTTAGAGACCATTTGCAGCCATTCATGATCTTCATGTTCCCAACCAACGATGAAATTTTTATGGATGACAACGCATGATGTCACAGGGCAACAATTGTTAGTGATTGGTTTGAAAAACACTCTTGAAAATTCCAGCGAATGATTTGGACACCCAGGTCGTCCCACATGAATCCCATTTATGGAACACAGTCGAGATCTATGTTCGTGCAAAAAATCGTACACCGGCAACGCTTTCGCAGATGTAGAATCGAAATCAATAACGGGCTAAGTCCAAAAGAATGATCCCGAGTTATTTATATTTTATTGAAGAAACTTCAACAATATTTTTTATTTATTGTCTACAGTAAGAGTCATATAACTATCGATTTTTTTTAGGTTTCTTTACTTTTATCAACGAAAATAAATATTTTTTCCGAAAAACGAAGAACAAGATAAATGCCACACCATACAGGTATCGGCAAAAACGAGGTGAGTTCCAATATAAGAAAGCTCAAGCATTGATCAGTTTGCTTAATAATAAACATTTTACAGGTGCACTATCCTGTGATTATGTTAATTTTAATCCTTCTTTTAATTTATAGAGCATAATGCAATTTTAATTGACTAACTGTTCAGAAAATTTCCTATTAGCTACTTTCAAATACGGCAGCATCTGTTCAGATCCTTTTTCTCTTCGGCTGACAATTCATTTTTACATTATTGTGAAAGTAAAAGAATGTTCTTGCGTATGTCAGTGGTAATCCCTTTCTTGAAAAAGTTGTAGGTGCTGCAGCCTTCATAATAGTTTTAAAAAATTTTCTCGTCTTGACGACATTAGATGCATTTTTTTTTTCATTTGACTCCAGCTACATTTGGAAATAATTATATTCACTGCGTTAATGAGGTGGAAATTTTATACATCGACCACGGCCTCTCAGCATGGAAGTTTCAACTGAAGACAACAAAGGCCGTGAGAGCCTACGTTGCATGATTATGTTAATATATGTTCGGATGTTTCTATTTTGTAACAAACCTCAGGCTGGAGATAGTAACCACAAATGGATTGCTAAGCGTCGCGTTCCCAATAAGTTTTACGAGGACCTTAGGTACGTTACTGATATTCTTCCAACCACTTAAGTTTTTCAGTCTGAGCGAAATCTCTGACACAAACCTTTGTGGCATTTAGCCTCACTAGTGAGCCGGCACATACCGCTCAAGCTATATTTCGAGCCTTGTATGCAGTACTGGAAATTATCATAGCTCTTAGCCTGCTTTTCAGAATGTTGGCAACGGTACGCTTGGGTTCACCGGTGTTCCAGCCGCTGTCAGAGTGACACTGATTCTGTTGTGGGTGCAACAAACAGCTTTTATAACCAGGAAACTCGCGTATATGCCTGTCCGACTCCGCTTGACGAGCGGTGCTGGCTGCTAAACAAGACAATCCTTGCACTGTCTGAATGGTATAATTATTGGTTTCAGAATTTTCCCCCCTCTCTTTCCAGCATCTCCAAGTTTCTCGCCCTCAGTTTGTTGGCCTCTCCCTCATACCATCATGCCCACACCGAGGTGATAAATAAAGTTCTATAATCTATATTCAAGCAAATCGAATCATCTTTCATGTTGGCATTAATTCAGACTTCGTGTAAGATCCTTCACGACTTGTTTCTTATAAAAGTCTTTTCAACATATTGAGGTTTCTTCTAACCATTATTGTGTCTCCGGACACTACTGCAAAAGCTACAAACTCTGCTTTAAGTCTCTTGCATTTACAGCCCAGTGGCACCTGTCATTTATGCCGCATGTTTTTCGATCTTTTCCCAACTACTGCGGCATTCCATAAATCAGCCATCATTAATACAATCGTCTCCCAGATAAAGTATTACAATATTTTCTAAATGTCAGATACTAAAAAATAAGGAAGCTGAGTAAAATGTCTCATGAAAGGAAGTAAATCCAGCTTTAAAAATTTGATTGCCCAAATTAAACACTGTTTTGTGAGACAGCAAAATAGCTACTAAGCAGCAAAAAATAAAGTGTTGCCATGTCTTCAAACTGGGGCCAACTGCTTGCTCAATATTGTCAAGTGGCTTCGTTTTCCCTTTGTTTGCCTATGTTCTTTAGGTGGAAGTACATAAATCGTACACGATCAGCTGATTCCAGCCTCTGTCGCTGTTTTCAGTTGATCCGTGTGCCAAAGCAAGTCTGGAAAGTATGTGTAAAGTCCCATTTAACCTGCATCTGTAATCAAATGTATTAATCGACAATTAAAAGAAATCGAAGAAATACCTTTCAGGATTAACATTTACGAGCGCTATTAAGTAACAACATTTCGAGCTTATTGCCATTGCTTCCGGCTTTTGAATGTGTAGCGTATAGGGCTGGTAGTTGTAAATTTTCCAGTTCAATTCTCGTCGGTAGGGACTTGTTTTCCTTGCATTTTTGTCAAATGTTAATTAACGAATATTGAATCAGAATCTTTTATTCGTAATTACTGATCGTATGAAAATAAATTACTCTGTGATTCAGAGTTGTGAAATGCCTTACCGTTCTGCGAAAAAAAAAGAATTATATACATCGATAATAATGAATTATATACATCGATAATTCTGTTCAGTCTATATGGATTAAAAATGTTTTATATCTTTTTGATGTTTCACATATTTAAACCAAATTTTAATTTGATGTAAATATAAGAATTTTCGTGCAATTAGCAATTAAACATTAAAGATTATTTATTAAAAATATGATTCAGTGGTAGTCAATTAACAATTCATTTGTAGATAGACATGGAATTTAAATAAAGGTAAAAAGAACTGCTAGGGAGATTCCAAGCAGTGACATCACAATTACAAAACTATCACGATACACATTCGGCTACTGGCGACAATGTTAAAGAATTAAAATGTTTTGTATGTAACAGTCCTGAAAGTGCGAGTATTAGTTGAGGACAAATTGGATGAAAATCAGTGTGGATTTAGGCCTCTTAGAGGTTGTCAGGACCAAATCTTTAGCTTACGGCAAATAATGGAGAAGTGTTAAGAGTGGAACAGGGAATTTTATCTGTGCTTTATAGATCTAGAAAAGGCATATGACCGGGTCCCTAGGAGGAAGTTATTGTCTGTTCTACGATATTATGGAATAGGAGGCAAACTTTTGCAAGCAATTAAAGGTCTTTACATAGATAGTCACGCAGCAGTTACAGTTGACGGTAAATTGAGTTCATGGTTCAGAGTAGTTTCAGGGGTAAGACAAGGCTGCAACCTGTCTCCACTGTTGTTCATATTATTTATGGATCATGTGTTGAAAACAATAGATTGGCTGGGTGAGATTAAGATATTTGAACAGAAAATAAGCAGTCTCGCATGTGCAGATGACTTGGTTATGATGGCATATTGATTGAATGTTTGCAAAGTAACATTTCAGAGCTAGATCAGAAATGTAAGGACTATGGTATGAAGATTAGCATCTCCAAGACGAAAGTAATGTCAGTGGGAAAGAGATATAAACGGATTGAGTGCCAAATAGGAGGAACAAAATTAGAACAGGTGGACGGTTTCAATTACTTAGGATGCATATTCTCACAGGATGACAACATAGTGAAAGAACTGGAAGCGAGGTGTACCAAAGCTAATGCAGTGAGCGCTCAGCTACGATCTACTCTCTTCTGCAAGAAGGAAGTCAGTACCAAGACTAAGTCATCTGTGCGCCGTTCAATCTTCGACCAACTCTGTTGTATGGGAGCGAAAGCTGGGTGGATTCAGGTTAACTTATCAATAAGGTTGAGGTTACGGATATGAAAGTAGCTAGGATGATTGCAGGTACTAGTAGATGGGAACAATGGCAGGAGGTGTCCACAATGAGGAAATCAAAGAACAACTGGGAATGAACTCTATAGATGTAGCAGTCAGGGCGAACAGGCTTAGATGGTGGGGTCATGTTACACGCATGGGAGAAGCAAGGTTACCCAAGAGACTCATGGGTTCAGCAGTAGAGGGTAGGAGGAGTCGGGGCAGACCAAGGAGAAGGTACCTGGATTCGGTTAAGAATGGTTTTGAAGTAATAGGCGTAACATCAGAAGAGGCACCAATGTTAGCACTGAATAGGGGAGCATGGAGGAATTTTATAAGGGGGACTATGCTCCAGACTGAACGCTAAAAGGCATAATCAGTCTTAAATGATGATGACGATGATGATGATGATGATGATGATGATGATGATGATGAGTCCTGAAAAATATTACAGTCTTCAAAGGAAAACGCACTTAACTGAGTCGTCCTGATTTGGGAAATGATATCCACGCAAAGAGCTTTAAATTGTGTAAGTGCGGAGAAAATCAAAGAGAGCGAGTTGACATAATCCCCTTGAAGTTGCCGGCTGCTGTGACTGAGCGGTTCTAGACGCTTCAGTCCGGAACCGCGCTGCTGCTACGGTCGCAGGTTCGAATCCGCCCTCGGGCATGGATGTGTGTGATGTCCTTAGGTTAGTTAGGTTTGAGTAGTTCTAAGTTCTAGGGGACTGATGACCTCATATGTTAAGTCCCATAGTGCACAGAGCCATTTCAACCATTTTGAACCTTTTCAGCTTGCCAAATTCTGTGTGCAAATGACTGATAACAGAACTGCGCGTTTGTGAATCAATAACGATCAAATAACGGAAAATGTAGGTACGTATAAAAGTGTTCAGCAATGGATACTAGTAACCTAGTCACACAGACTCGATATGCTCCTGCCACAGACCCATTGTATCGAATGTATGCAAGCAACTGAGCCAGCCTATTTAGTGACAAAGGTGCGCGCCTAGAACCCGGCTTCCCGCGGCGCTGTAATGCCGTTTGGGTTGTCTATCCCGCAGGCGCTGGAGACGCTCAACAGCAGCAGCTCGGGCGGCGGCGGCGGCGGCCGGCGCTACTCGCTGGAGGACTTCTCGGAGGGCGTGTACCGCACCGAGCCGACCACAGGCACGCAGTACGAGCTGTACTTCCGCGCGGGGCGGCCGGGCGCGGCCCGCGTGTCCCTGGCGCGGCCGTTCGCGCCCCTGCAGGCGCTCGCCGTGGAGCCGGTGCCGGCGGCGGGCCGCGACAAGCCCGTGGTGCACGTGCTGCTGCCGCTGGCCGGACGCACCGCCGCCTTCCGCGCCTTCATCGACAAGTTCGTCCGCATCGCGCTCCGCAACGACCGCAGGTAACCCGCCGCCGACCTCCTCACTCCGCTGTGAAAAGCGTACGGGCGTGTATATTTCCGGAAAGCCTTTGACACCGTTGCTCACAAGCGACTTCTAATCAAGCTGCGGGCCTATGGGGTATCGTCTCAGTTGTGCGACTGGATTCGTGATTTACTGTCAGGAAGGTCGCAGTTCGTAGTAATAGACGGCAAATCATCGAGTAAAACTGAAGTGATATCAGGTGTTCTCCAGGGAAGCGTCCTGGGACCTCTGCTGTTCCTGATCTATATAAATTACCTGGGAGACAATCTGAGCAGTTCTCTTAGTTTGTTCGCAGATGATGCTGTAATTTACCGTCCAGTATGGTCATCCGAAGACCAGTATCAGTTGCAAAGCGATTTAGAAAAGATTGCTGTATGGTGTGGCAAGTGACAGTTGACGCTAAATAACGAAAAGTGTGAGGTGATCCACATGAGTTCCAAAAGAAATCCGTTGGAATTCGATTACTCGATAAATAGTACAATTCTCAAGCCTGTCAATTCAACTAAGTACCTGGGTGTTAAAATTACGAACAACTTCAGTTGGAAAGACCACATAGATAATATTGTGGGGAAGGCGAGCCAAAGGTTGCGTTTCATTGGCGGGACACTTAGAAGATGCAACAAGTTCACTGATGAGACAGCTTACACTATACTCGTTTGTCCTCTGTTAGAATATTGCTGCGCTGTGTGGGATCCTTACTAGGTGGGATTGACGGAGGACATCGAAAGTGTGCAAAAAAGGGCAGCTCGTTTTGTATTATCACGTAATAGGGGAGAGAGTGTGGCAGATATGATACGCGAGTTGGGATGGAAGTCATTAAAGCAAAGACGTTTTTCGTCGCGGCGAGATCTATTTACGAAATTTCAGTCACCAACTTTCTCTTCCGAATGCGAAAATATTTTGCTGAGCCCAACCTACATAGGTAGGAATGATCATCAAAATACAATAAGAGAAATCAGAGCTCGAACAGTAAGGTTTAGGTGTTCGTTTTTCCCGCGCGGTGTTCGGGAGTGGAATGGTAGAGAGATAGTATGATTGTGGTTCGATCAACCCTCTGCCAAGCGCTTAAATGTGAATTGCAGAGTAATCATGTAGATGTAGAGCTAAAACATTATGACCACAGCCCACCGCAAGATTCAGTGCCACCTGATCACATTGCGATAACGTATCGAAAGCGCATAAGCGGGGCAGAAACGAATGGAGAATCGTTCTACCGATAAGACGGGAGGTAAATGAGGAACCGCGCTGACATAAGCCACTTCAAGAAAGCGCCTGGCAACAATCATCGCGCTACTGTCGCGTGCACCTATTGAAACTGGTTGAAGTGAAACCACACGTAACTAGATGTTGGGCGTCACGCGTTAACGCAGAACGTGGAGGCATGAGGCTTGCCTGCTCTGCCGTGATCTTTGGCAGATCTGACAGGAGAGAACAGCTCCGCTACGGGGACGCTGTTCACTGCACATTGTTGAATGTGGGGCTCTGCACCAGACGACCACTGCATTTTCCCATGTTGACACAATTACACCGTCAGTTTCGATTGCAGTGGGCACTGGATCACCAAAATAAGACCGTGGATCAATATACGGGCCTCTTGAGGAAGAAGGAACAACATTTATTACTTCCAAACTACAAAAGATACAAACAAAATTCCAACGCTCCTGGAAAGAAGGTTCAAATTTTTATGCGTTCAGTGTGACCACCATGTGTTACACGACAAATATCTCTCTCAGAGTTTTCCGCTGATGAATTCTTCTCAGGTTATCAGCCGAATGGTGGCGTCGTCTTGTCGCAACGTTTCAATGAGACTCGTACCCATCATCTTCTGGGGGGCTACGAAACTCATTGAAACGTTGCGACAATACGACTCCACCACTCGGCTGATAACCCTAGAAGGATTCATCAGGACAAATATGAGAACAGAGGCTTGTTTCCTGCCACGCACAAAGTAGCTGGTCTCTCGGTTTCAAATTCACAACTTCAACAATGCAATGTTACAGACTTTCAAGAGTGTCAGACATGGGGGGGGGGGGAGGAGATAAAAACGCGGTCTTTTACGTAACCCCACAGATAAAAGTAATAAGGTGTGAGGCCCGGAGATCTGGGAGGCCAACAGCGATGAAGTTCATCTCCTCTAAGCACGTCCAACGTTACCTGAATGAGACCAGCTGCTTCATGTGTGGCAGGGAATGAGCCACCGTTTTGATATTTGTCGTGTAACACATGGTGCTCTCATTGAGTGTATAAAAATTTCAACTTTTTCCTTTCCAGTAACGTTGGATTTGTCTTTTTATATTTTGGTTTTTGGAAGAAATAAATGTTCGAAATCCGTTCCTTCTTTTTGAATAGCCCTGTAAATGCGTCGTCTGGTCGGATGAACCACGTTTCGTGTTACATAAGGTTGGTCGTCTTCTTTGGATACGCCGTCATACTGGCAAGAGTCTGTTCAAAACGTGCTTCTCACCAGAGACGCTAGCCATTCACGTGGTTTTCATTGGGACCTGTTTTAGTAATCGATGGCACCATGACATTTGTGAATAACGTGAGCGTTATTACGGACCGCTTACATACCTTCTTTCTTGATACCTTCCACGACGAAAATGGCATCTTCCAGCAGGATAAATGTTGTAAGAAAATATAATAGTGAACCCTCATTGATATCTTGGCCATTAAATTCACGTAATTTGAACATGATGGAACACGCCTGCGACTCTACAGGACGCCAGCTCCGAGCCCACAAACAGCAAACAGACGGCCCATAATTTAGTGGGGTTCCGCTACCTGTGGGTACAGGTCTGTCGACACTTACCTCCAGAGACCTACCAAGGACTTGTCCAACTCCATGCAGAATCTCTGCTCCATTGCATTCCATAGGTGGACCAATCTGCTACTGTGCCGGTCGTTGTAACGTTTTGGCTCATCTCTATAGTTTATCACTATTATACTCTCATTTGTTACATTCACATTTCTCCCCTTACAAAGCTGCCATAAATCCTTGCCAGAGATGTGGGATACCTGCCTTAGACAAAGTTACCACAAATTCTTCCACAAGCCAGCATTAATATCAAAACCCCCAGTAGTGTCGACATTCGTCCCCACCTTACGGAACTGAGAGCAATGACAAAACCTGCAGCATTCCTTCTTCTCTTATAACTGCTTTTAGTGAGGGGAAACATGAAACCACTAGATGTTGTGAGGTACAATTAAGACTCACGCCACTGCTCCGTCTGCCATGTAACCCCTGCAGTGTTATGTCGCCTGAAATACTAAATTACGTGTTTCGAACTTCACAGGTCATTTTAACATCTACGAGACAAGTTTAAAATTTGAAAGAGGAGGTACACATAATACGTCAAAACTAATATAAAGTAAAACAAAAAGATGTCATTCCATACTACAGATGTCCACTACTACGAAAATCACATCAGTCTTGAATGTAAGTGAGGAGGGTCCTGTCTACAAAAGATAATCCTCTGACGGGCTAATAACTAAATATTAATGTATGTTGACATTTATTAAATAAAATTTAAAAGAGCATTAAGTACGTCAGCCAATAAAATGAATAAGATTGCATTACAAAGTGTGTCATTACCATATGATAGACGTGTTTCTAAAATTACTACCTGTCATCGTCAGGATCGAGAGAAGTAATGTCAAAGTGTAATTTTATACATAAATTTTTAAATCTATTTTAAAGCTTTTAATTGTCTAGGTCGTAACTAAATAACAACTAGCTTCTGTTGAAAAAATGTACCCCGTTCAGATGTGAAAAGAGTTAGCAAACAGGAAATTGCTATAACTGACAAGATCTTAGATTGGCGATAATTTAAGACAAAAAATTTTATCTCAGTACTTAAATAAAGAGACATAACCTACCCAGTTTGGTGAGGAATTAGTGTTCCCATATGTAAAACGGATAAAACATGACATCTGAATTGCAAGACTCATTCTTCAAAAATTATATAAAACAGAAATTAGTGTACCACAGTTTACTCTCACGAACGAGGTATGTTCATTAGAAATAGAACCTATGAAGAGAGGAGCGACAAAGTTCTTTTAAATGTATAAAAGTAAGGAAATAAAATCGAAATGATCTAGAACAGACAGAAATATAACACAAATACAAAAACAGTCTACGTTATCCGAAACAGTTATTTAGCTATAAAAGCAGGCATACCATCATGAATGAAAAGGCACACAAGTGATTTGAAAATAAATATGTATCGGGACATTTGGATCCTCAGGTTCTCATTTCCTTAAGGGAAGCTTGGTTCAGCCTACCCGGATATGTGAATTCACAAAACGAAAGCAGTCATGCGTCTTGAAATTGTCATCATTGCTTTGAAAATATGTCACAGCTTTTTTGTGACATCTTTGTAAAAATTTGCTCACTTCACTTGTCACCCCAAATCTGGGTAAAATGAGCTTTCGACGAAATCCTCCATGCCCTGAACAACTGAGTGTCGTCTTTGCTGTTGTGGTGACCCTTTATAGCCCACAGATGGCTTGTGATTGGTCGGCGTGCGTGATCAGTTCATGTTGTCAGAGACTGCTTTCATATCTGGGCAGGTGGTGCCATTGTTCTCATTGGAACGCAAACAATTTAGCACATTTGTCCGTATCTTCTCAGCATCGAAAGCTCGCTTTCAGGCATTACTAAGATTATAGGCTCTATCACGATTGAAGTTGTTCTCGGACATTATAATTTCAGCTGCTTATTTAATAACAGAAACCCCGCGCGTAGAAACTTCAGACATGATTCCAGCTTCACCAAATATTATTCTGTTTTTATTTGTGACGCGGTGCTTAGTAACTGCTGATTTCTCAAATTCTTATTTTTTTTATGTCCCTGTGGTTTTCTGCATAGCGACGGGTTACAATAAAGGCAGACTTAACGATGTAAGTGTCATTGCTTCCTGACTCGCAAGGCATCTTATAAATCCCAGGGACGTGATGCCAATAAATTATTACAGAGACCCTGGAACCGAGGTTGACGAGAGCTCACGCATTCCTTCCTTAGATGGTCATAAAACAGGAGTTACTCATCTTATTCTCGAGATCCTTTCTGTATTGGTACATGTAGTCCAGCAGAATGGAAGAAACACAATGGTGCATCGTCACGTAATTGTTCAACATTATCGCGTTTTTGTTTCTTGGAGAGCAATAAGTTTGTCACTGTAACGTAAAGCCATTCTTTCGAGACACTTATTTCGGATGTAAATCTCGGAGGTTTATGGGTACCGTCCGTGACTAGTTATCAAAACATCCTGCTTCCCGGATTGAAACCTCGCCACAACTCAAAGTTAGAATAAAAATAATCAGTAATGGCGGCCGAAGGCTTATGGCATAAGAAGTCGTCCTCGTTCTGCCAATGGCCTTGTCAAAGGGGTCACAGGGGGAGTTTCATGGGACTCTCTTGCTGTTGGGGTGGGAAACTGCCCCTAAAGGCGGAAAAATCAGTAATGATCAATGGCATGAGAACGCAGAAGGGAACGGAAATCGCTGCATTAAAGACACATAATGTGTATCCACAGGACATGTGGCCTGTAATTGAAAAAGTGTCATGATGATCTCTCCATTGTCAAAAGATTCTGGAATAGTCCCCCGTTCGCATGTCCGGGAAGGGACTGCCAAGGGGGAGCTGACCATGAGAAAAAGAGTGAATAACCAACGAAAGGATAACGTTCTACGAGTCGGGGAGTGGAATGTCAGAAGCCTGTACGTAGCAATAAAGCTAGAAAATTTGTAAAGCGAACTGCAAAGGCTCAATCCAGGTATAGTGAGGGTCACTAAAGTGAAATGGAAAAAAGACAAGGATTTCTGGTCAGCCGGACATAGTGATTTCAACAGCATCGGAAAATTATATTACTGGAGTAGGATTCGTTATGAATAGGTACGTAGGACAGAGAGTGAGCTACTGAGAACAGTTGGTCTCATCATATTCGACAGCAAGCCAACGCTGACAACGATAGTTCAGGTATACATACCAATGTCGCAAGCAAAACATGAAGAGATTATATGCTGTTGTTGAACAGGTGATTCGTTATGTACAGGGAGATGAAAATCTAATAACAATGATGGTTTGGAACGGGATTATTGGGGAAGGAATAGAAGAAAGGGTTACTGGAGACAGTAGGAATGAGAGAGGAGAAAGACTGAGTTTAATAAATGTCAGATGGTAATAGCGAATAATCTTTTCAAGAATCACAATGGAAGAGATATACTAGGAAAAGATCTGGAGATACTGAAAGATTCCAGCTGTATCACATCATGGTCAGACCGAGACTGGAACATAAGGCGTATCCAAAAGCAGATGTTGACAGATCACACCTTAGTAATGCTGAAGAGTTGACTGATGTTTAAGAGAATTTTCCGGAGTAATCAATATGGTAAGAAGAGTATATTGAAGTTGGATCTTCCATCAGTCTCAAATTGATAAACAATTCTCAAGAATCGGTCGAACAACCACCTTGTAGACCACTTCTTTACTAGATCTTTTAATTTCCTTGACATGCTTCCTATGAACCTGATTTTCCAAGGGCTTGGTCGCTCTGGTTAGTCACTCACAGATATTTGACAGTGGTTACGGTTTACATCAATTTTTCATCATTAACCTAATTGTACAGCAATTGTTCATCAGTTACGTAGTTGTACGATAGTAGGTTTCTTTTCCCACGTATGCGCAATATGTTACATTTACTTACGTTCAGGATCAGCTGCCACTCCCTGTGCCACTCATTACTCATCCGTAGGTTCTTCTGCAAATTGTTGCTATATTCTGGCGCTCCTACCTTCTTATAGACAACCACATCATCGGTGAACAGCATTAAACATGTTCCGACGTATTTCCCTAGATCATTTGTATACACTGTAAATATTAATGGTCCTATCATACTTCCGTGGGGTAGTCCCGAAATTACCTTCACATCTGTCGATTTTGTTACGTTAAGAGCGAAGTGTTGAGCTCTGTCTGCGAGAAAGTCTTGAATCCAGTCGAGAATCTGGTCCAATATTAGGTAACCTTTTTTTTTTCTTTTTTCACCAAGCATCAGTGCGGAACATGGTCAAAAGTCTTCCTGAAGTCGAAGAACACGGCATCAACCTGAGTGCAAATGTCTACAGCGCTATAGATCTCGTGAAGGAAAAGAACCAGTTGAAATTTCACAAGATCTCTGTTTGCAGAATTCATGTCGATTTTTATAGAAGAGATTTTCTTTCTTCAAAAACATCAAAAGAGATTTTCTTTCTTCAAAAACATCACTATGCATAAGCAGAAAACATGTTCCATAAATCTTTAACAGATTGACGTCAACGATATAGACCTATAATTATCTGCATTTCTCCCACGATCCTTCTTGGAAACGGGAATGACCTGCGCTTTTTCCTAGTCGCTACTTAACCCCCCTCCCCCCCCACCCCCCCCCCCACCCCTACCCCCTCGGTTGCTCCAGCTACTAAGACTAATATTGTGGGGACCGTATTACCCAATTCGGAAGAAGGAATTCAGTATTTTGGCCTTCTCTGTGTCATTTCCCGTTTCGATACCATTATGGTAACGCGGTGACTGGATAGATGATTTCGAACCGTTAACTGATTTTACATAACACCAGACTCTCTCAGGGGTTTTAGTCAGATAGGTCGACTAAATTTACTTTCGAATTCACTGAATGCTTCTCTCATTGCTCTCCTGACATTGATTTTTGCTTCATTCAGCTTTTTTTCTCAGCTAGGTTTCTACTTCTCTTAAATTCTTTAGGGAATGAAATAAACAGGAAGTGCAGCACAGACAAGACGAAATGGATGCAGGAAATACGTGAAGAAATCGAAAAAGCAGTGATCGTATGGAGGATTGTCTCAGCATACAGTAAAGACAAAACAACCTTCCGCGAAACAAAAAGCAAGTGTGCTAACATTAAGAGTAGAGAAGATAGCTGAAAAGAGTGCATTCAATACCCCTATGTGGGGGGAGGATATATTTCCTGTCACGGGAGAAGAAATTGGAATCGATAAGGAAGACGTAGGGGATACAGTATAACAGAACGAATTTAAAATAGCTCTGGAAGAATTGATATAAAATAATGCAGATGACATATATGAGATTCCATCGGAATCTCTAAAATCATTGTGGGAACTGGCAAGCAAATGACTACTCAATTTGGCGTGTAGAATCTTTGAGACAGGCGACGTACCATGAGACTTTCGGAAAAGTATCGTCTACACAATTCCGGAGATAGCAAGGACTAATCAGTGCGAGAACTACCGTACAATCAGCTTAACAGCTCATGCATCCAAGTTGCTGACAAGGATGATATACCTAAGAATGGAAAAGATTG
This sequence comes from Schistocerca piceifrons, assembly GCF_021461385.2. Classification (NCBI taxonomy): domain Eukaryota; kingdom Metazoa; phylum Arthropoda; class Insecta; order Orthoptera; family Acrididae; genus Schistocerca; species Schistocerca piceifrons. Next base: position 1,213,318,482 of record NC_060138.1, read on the forward strand.
AGGATCTTCTAGGTGAAACAATTTGAGTTTATGAAAGCTAAAGGCGCAAGAGAGGTAGTTCTGACGTTACGCTTTATAAATGTAGCAAGACAGAAGAAACACAAAGACGCGTTCATTGGACATGTAGACCTAGAAGAAGCGTTCGACAATGTAAAATGGTGCATAACACTTGTAGAAATTCTGGAAAAAATAAGAGTAAGCTAGAGGCAAAGATGGGTAATATACAGGCTGATAAATTCTTCTCGGGTTATCAGCCGAATTATGACGTCGTCTTGTTGCAACGTTTCAATGAGTTTCGTACCCGTCATCTTCTGGCGAAGTGGTAGGTCTCACTTCGCCGAGAAAGACTGCAATCGCCAATATACAGTCTGTACGAGAACCAAGAGGGAGCAATAATATTGAAAGGCCCATAAAGAAATGCTCGGATTAGAAAGTTGTAAGACAGAGATACAGTCTTTCACCCCTACTCTTCAGGTTATACACAGAAGAAGCTGTGATGAAAATAAAAGACAGGTTCAAAAACGAGACTAAAATTCTTGGTGAAAAGATATCAGTGATAAATAAAATTAGCTGATGATATTGCTGTCCTCAGTGATAGTGAAGAATAATTACAGGGTTTGTTGAATGAAATAAACAGTCTAACGAGTACAGAATGTGTATTGAGAGTGATCCGGAAAAAAACAAAAATAATGAGAAGCAGTAGAAATGAGAATAGCGAGAATCTTAATATCGAAATTGGCAGTCACGAATTAGGTGACGTTATGGAATTCTGTTATCTTGACAGCAAAATAAGTCATAATGGACGAAGCAAGATGGGCATAAGAAGCAGATTAGCATAGGCATAAAGGGCAAGAGAAGTCTACTGGTATCAAACATAGGTCTCAATTTGAGGAAGAGACTTTTGAGAAATCTGGAGCACAGCATTGTATGTTGGTGAAGCATAGACAGTGGGAAAACGGCAACAGAAGAAAACTGACGTGTTTGTGGTGTGGTGCCACAGAAGAAAGTTGAAAATCAGATGGACTGATAGGACAAGAACTGAGGTAGCTCTCCACAGAATTGGCGAGGAAAGGAACGTATGGAAGACATTGGCAAGAAGGGCCAGGATGATAGGACATGTGTTAAGATACCAGTGAATAACTTCCAAAGTACTTCAGGGAGCCTTTAGATAGTAAAAACTGCAGAGGAAGATAGAGATGGGAATAGATTCGGCAAATAATTGAGGACATAAGTTGCAAGTATTACTCTGACATGAAGAGTGTAGCGCAGGAGATGAGTTCATGGCGGGTCGCATCAGTCAGAAGACTGGTAACTCAAAAAAACGGAGTCCAAGTGGTACCTGTCTCAGACAGTTTTAGCTCTGTATATTAATGTATTTAAATCAGCACTCTTCTGGACAGGGTGATGCAAATTTTGTGCACTGAGAATTAAATCAGTGTGCCTTGGTTTGCAAAGTGGACGAGCCACCTGTCCGATTTTCGTCCAACCAGAACATCTAAAATTGGCAGCTTTCCTTCTCTCTCTGTTTCCATAGTAAACTGAATGTTCGGATGCATGGCAGAGCATCGACGTCTTCTGGCCATAACATAGAAGTGTTGTCAATATATCGATAAAATGAAAACTGGCGAAATGAAGCTAAGTTTAATGAGCTTCCCTCGTAGTACTGTGTAAGGGAGTTGGTAACTCTTGGAGGCACTGGAGAAGCCATGTCCATCCTGTCGACAGGTGGTCATGAAAGCATGACCGAACAACCTTACGGTTTTAGGAAAGTGGTTTGTCAACAGTTTAACTGTGTCCTCCATAGGAATTTTTGTAAATAGAAGGACGACAGACAACCCGACTAAAATATCGTTTGGCCCGGTTCTGATTTTCTTGATAATGTCAGTGAAGATCTGAGAATTTTTGATTTTATGGTCGCAGCGTCCAGCTGTGGGAGTCCTTAAGGAAGTGAGGTACCTGGCTGTTCTGTAAATGAGGGAACCAGTAGTACTAACGATGCGACGCAGTGAAACCCCTCCTTTATGGAATTTAGGCAAACTGTACTGCCTGGACGGTCTATAAGCTGGATCGCTGTGGTTCTTCTCGACGACATCAGTTAGATTTCAGCAGCTCCACTGTTCTCTTACATGAAAGAGTTTGGTCACGCTTATGTATTGTGTGCGTTTCGTCCTGCAACAAGTACGATACTTTAAGACACTACCTAGCATTAAGAATGCACGTGGAATATCCCTTGTCAGCCTAAAATACAATTCGATTTTCATCCTTCCGGAAAACCCAAAGCCTCTCCCGCCCTGTTCTGCTAATTTTTGATTTAGGACTCATGGCTATGGCTAAAAAGCGACTTGTGGCTGATATCCTGTGAGAGATTCCGTAACGCCTATCCCAGTCCACTAATAAGCCTCATAATACCCAACTTGTGAGGCATAGGGGTGAAATTCAATCCTCCATTCACGGCCGAAATAGTTCCTTCTTGAACGAGACGTTGATGACAATGTGTGCCGCTCCGTGACATGACGTCGGTCTTTACTTCAATACCAAGCGATCAGTTTGTCGTATGTTTTGCAGCAGACCTGCTAAGATTAGCTCTTTTGAGGGTTGCCTTGATAGCATTAATCCACTCCCGATAGAAGAGTGGCAGAGTTACAGATAAAAAGAGGTGGCAATTACATGGACTATGTGCATTAGATACAGTTAGTACCTTGTATGTCTTGCTTTATTTAAACGGGATAGCACCTATTATTTTAATAGTGGGTGGGATCCAACTCTCAACGCTGCAAGACACGGAGAAGTGTGCTGAATTGTTTATGTTCCTACAGATCGCTGAAACCACTTGTGCGGACATGGACACAAGTGCATGGCAAAACTATATAATGATAACATTCGGCGATCAATGACAAGCCAACTATAGGTTACAAATTGTCATCACACCAGCATAAATGACAGCCTGCTGCTTCTGACGAAGACGATGAAAGAATCTGTGGGCAGTTAGAGATTTTACCCTTGAGTTGACGCAACAAATGATCCGAGAATGGACGTTGCCCACCTTGTATATTTCTAGTAAAAGTGGAATACCTCGGAGAGTTACAGTCCAGTAGTCTTTAATGTGTATTGCTGGCGGTGGGGTTGACACAATGGTTGAGGTGCAGCTGATAATGGAGAAGCGTTACATACGTGCAAGCAGCAGCCGATGGCGACGCACGGGTCGGTTTCAGTAAGTAATGCAACACTTTTTTTGTCGGCGAGTTTCGGTTGAAAAAATGCTTAATTTGTTGTGAGACATCGTGGAATATTCTCGCTTGAGCCCCTGTAGTTTCATGAGGTTCCGGCAGTTGGCGATGCTATATATTAGCCTTCAAAATGGCGATCGTTACAGAGCTGCTTTCGAGGCAGAGAGCTGTCACTGAGTTTCTTCTGGCGGAAAACCAGCTGATCTCATAAATTCATGGGCGCTTGCAGAATGTGTACGGGGACCTGGCAGTGAACAAAAGCACGGTGAGTCGTTGAGAGAGACGTCTGATATCGTCGCAACAACGTCGAAAAACCTCCCGCTTGCAGGCCGACTGCACACAGCCGCATTGTTGGAACGTGGGGACACTCTCATTCGAGGTGGTCAACGGATCACAATCAGTCTCTTCGCTGCACAGTTGGACGTCTTTGTTGGTAGAGCTGACATACTCGTCCACCAGTTGCTGTACTCAGAGATGTGTGCCCGACGGGTAAAAAGCAACGAAGGACCATCACTGGTGAAATTCGACCATTACTAGGCTCATCGTGAAACTTTTGCCGAACACTGTCACAGGCGATAAAACATGGGTACATCATTTCGAATGGGAGACAAAACGGCAATTCATGGAATGGCGCCATACTACATCTTCTCCAAAGAAAAAGACCAGAGCCGGTAAAGTCACGGCGACCGTCTCCTGGGACTCTGAAGCGGTTATTCTGTCTGATGCCCTCCCTCATGGTGCAACGATGAACTGTATTTTGGTACCCTCAGGAAATTAAAGAAACGAAATCATTGCGTTGGTCGCCACAAAAATGCAAACGAACTTCTCCATATCCGTGACAACGCAAGCCTTTACACAAGTCTGTGTACCCTTCAGGAGCTCACAAAACTTGTTGGGACTGTTCTTCGTCATCCACCCTGAATCTCCCACCTACCAACTTCCGTCCGTCTGGCCCAATGATGCATTCCACATAACGTGGATATTGGGGAGGCTATTGATGCAGCGATGCGTTGCCTCCGACGTCGACCAGTAGAGTTGTACCATCGGGCATACAGGCAGTCCCAGTAAGATGGCGTGAGTCCATCGCATTGAACGGAGATATCTAAAAGGGTGGGGAAATACGTGGTGTAGAGCAGTGGTTCGCAAAAGGTTGTCCGAGGACCCCCAGGGGTCCGCAAGCTATGCTAGAGGGGTCCGCAAGATGCTATTAGAATAAAAAATATATTAAATATATTTCGTAATGAGGACTCAAAGTTCAGATTGAACTCATCTCATTAAGAACTGAAAATTAAAACTGTATACTGAGGACGATAAATAGTTTGGACAAGAAGAGAATAGAAGCTTTCGAAATGTGGTGCTACAGAAGAATGCTGAAGATTAGATGGGTAGATCACATAACTAATGAGGAAGTATTGAATAGGATTGGGGAGAAGAGAAGTTTGTGGCACAACTTGACCAGAAGAAGGAATCGGTTGGTAGGACATGTTCTGAGGCATCAAGGGATCACCAATTTAGTATTGGAGGGCAGCGCGGAGGGTAAAAATCGTAGAGGGAGACCAAGAGATGAATACACTAAGCAGATTCAGAAGGATGTAGGTTGCAGTAGGTACTGGGAGATGAAAAAGCTTGCACAGGATAGAGTAGCATGGAGAGCTGCATCTAACCAGTCTCAGGACTGAAGACCACAACAACAACAACATACTGATGGAGTACTCTGTTGTAACTGTATTTTTTCAAATAAATAATACCTCGAATGAAATTAGTGTTTTCTTATTTTTCACACATGTCTACTCAATGCAATCTAAAGTATAGTACTCTTGAAAAACCAGTACACCCGGTTTCAATTTTTTCCTGTCGTTTTCAGTTCATTCTCAATTTTTATTTTTTTAAGGAGTTTATTATACTAAACACCCAGATTTTAAGACAAAGATTTTGAGCAATAATAAAAAAGTTAACAGTAACAATAATGGCTAAATTGGAAAAGTTGTAAGCTCAATATTTTTCCAGTAATGAATACGTCAATGTTTTTTCTAAGTATCAAAAATAGAAAACGTATAAAAAGTCTCTTAATTTGGCTTTTTTAGGTACTTGGTACGGTGATATGACGAGGTACCAATCATGCTCGATGAGGGGGTCCTCGAGAAAATTTTTTTGGGAACCCTTGGTGTACAGAAATCCTAAATAAAACCAACCTGTTGTCAGAAAGAAATGTGTTGCTTTACTCTCGTATTGTTCGCCTCTGGTACTTTGAGTATACACGAAGTACCAGCCTCGCCCCGCCGTGTGGTGTGCAGGGTGCAGCTGACGGTGGTGTACTTCGGCGAGGAGGGCCTGGCGGAGGCGCGCGCCGCCATGTCCCGCGCGCTCTCGCTGTCGCTGGCGGCGCGCTCCCCCTCCGCCCCCGCCTCCGCCTCCGCCGGCACCGGCGCGCCGCCGCCGCCCCCGCACCGCCGCCCCCAGCACGGCGAGGAGCCGCTGCGGCTGCTGGCGCTCAACGAGTCCTTCTCCCGCGGCCGCGGCCTGCGCGTGGCCGCCGAGCGAGCCGCCCCCGACCGCCGCGACGCGCTGCTCTTCATGTGCGACGTCGACGTCGTCTTCAGCGCCAGGTTCCTCGACCGCTGCCGCTGGAACGCCCGGCCGGGGAAGAAGGTAGGCAATAGCTGAATACCACAGGCTGCTCCAGCCCGAGCGCTTCGGGCAGTCGGGCACCCGCGGACACAGGTAAACACGGGTGGGATGTGAAGTGTCGTATGGCTAGGGCCTCCCGTCGGGTAGACCGTTCGCCTGGTGCAGGTCTTTCGAGTTGACGTCACTTCGGCGAACTGCGTGTCGATGGGGATGAAATAATGATGATTAGGACAACACAACATCCAGTCCCTGAGTGGAGAAAATCTCCGACCCAGCTGGGAATCCTTAGGATTGACATTCTGTCACGCTGACCACTGAGCTACCGGGGGTGGACATACGGGTGGGAAAACAGCTGTGGCACAGGCTCTCAGAAGGCCAGGCCATACTGCACTGACCGAGTGCTTGAGAGCAGGGGGGACCGAGCAGTTCGGGCATGCGCGGAACACTAGCAAGATGGCTGCCTAGCTCCGCCTAGCCGGTGCGCCTCTGTCTTGGCCCATGGGACAGCATTAAAACAGTCTGTAGTTCTGTACGGAACACTACGACATTCACTGGCACACACACACAACAGGGCCGCGTACAGTAGCCAGAGGTCCTTTGGCTGAACCTGTAGTGCGAGGCCCAACTGTACAGATGTTGTGGCAATTCAGGCGAATAAATAGCATTTTTTAACCACGGAAGTTAATCGCTGATGTTTTAACACGTTCCAATCAGGTTGTCCCTTTTCCTTAGCTGTGTTTCCCATATCGCACCCCAACAAGAACAGTGACAGATCTAAAAAGTGCAATACTAGAGAAATATCGACTACATGATTTTATGAAACTTATACTGAAATAGTATAAGCGTTCTCTAGATTTCAAGCAAGTAATTTTGCCAGTAGATTCCATTATAGTGTACACAACAGTGCCGGCCGCTGTGGCCGAGCGGTTCTACGCGCTTCAGTCCGGAACCACGCTGCTGCTACGGTCACAGGTTCGAATCCTGCCTCGGGCATGGATGTGTCTGATGTCCTTAGGTTAGTTAGGTTTAACTTGTTCTAAGTTCTAGGGGACTAATGACCTCATATGTTAAGTCCCATATAGGGACCGATGACCTTAGCACTTAAGTCCCATAAGATTTCACACACATCTCAACATTTTGAACATTTTTTAAGTCCCATAGTGCTTAGAGCCCTTTGAACCATTTACACAAAAGTAATATGGACATGCAGTTCTGTTCTCGTCGAATGTGAGGAGCTGTTATCAGGTAATTTTCAATTATTTCTTTCAGTTATGTCACTTTTTTATTTTATAAAAATCTGAAATTGTTTTATTACGAAATGCAAAATTGTAATTTATGAAAATTAATACAGCTGAATAAGGGACATCAAATTCCATTGTCCTTTACCTTTCCTTACGGATCGTTATAGGGCCCCCACTTTTAGACGGTGGACAAAAACGCATTTCACTTCATGCTTCCGCAGAACTCCTGGTGGAAATGCTACCTATGTCAGGTGAAAATGTTTAATTAAAACTTCAATAAGAGAACACTGATAACTTCAAAAGTCAAAGCTTGTACAAAATTTGATTCCACCGTAATATCCCTCGTATCTGATTCTGACTATTAATATGTGTGAATGTAATACTCTATCCTATTTTTGTTTTAATAATATTGTCAAACAAATTTATATCCTGTTTTTCAGCACTTATATCCCCATGTTAAACTGGTTACATCAATATCTACAAACATTATTCGCGTCCACGCAAGAATCCAGTACTCTATGAAGGACGCACGTTTCTATTACCTAACCATGCTTGTGGACGGGCTTCAGCTTAACTTTACCTACAAATTGAAAAGTGTCATTTAAATTCGACGTAACGTCGTCATTATGATGTACTCCTCACTTGATGCTCTAGCAGTGATGCCACTGAGCCGTGGAGGGGTTGATGGCGTCGCCTTTTGGAATTCGTGGCGCCACTAGCGCCATCTGTCGTGAGACGTCCCTGTGGTTTGAGGCCACCATACCCCCAGGACTTAAGTCCTAGTGACTTTGATTTGGTTCCGAAGATGAAGGAACCACTTCGTGGCATTCGCTTGAGAACTTGTTCAGAGATTCGGCACGCAGTAGACCGCTCTATTCGCATCATCAACGCCTTCCACATCACTGCCAACGGGTTCTACACAACGCTGGTGACTACTTTGAAGGACAGTAACAGGTGCAAACATGTAACTCATTTGTACCGGTTGTGAATAAATAGTAGACACTATTTAAGCTCCAACCCTCGTATTTAATTGTACAGGGATTGAATAAAAATAGGGAAACACCGCAAGAAATGCATTCTTGGACATTAATACAGATGGTAGCCAAGCCTGTGGATCGCGCTGCTGTATTTGACGACGAAAGGCAGCTATACAATGTGCTCAGTGCGTTGCGAGTCAGTCGTGGTCAGAAAAGAGTTATATGGAGCTGTGATTGCATTATGTCGGAGCTAAGTGAATTCGGACGTGAGAAAATTGTTGGTACTCGCATGGTGGATACTTTCGTAACCAAGAGAATCGAAGTGTTTTGTGTTTCAAGAGGCTCTGTATCGAAGGTTTATATCGCATACAGAGAAAGCGGATAAACATCATCCGCTGAGTCACATCGCGGACGAAATGTTTTGAGCGATCGTGACAGACAGTCATTGAAGAGGACTGTGACTCAAAATACGAAGACGACAGCTGCAGAGGTCACTGCATAACTGAATGTCGCGCTGGCGACCCATGTCGGCACCAAAACAGCACGAAGGGAGCTCAGTAAGCTGGGAACTGCAGGGCGAGGTGGAATTTAATACCACACATGAGTGATACAATTGCCCATAATAGGAAAACGAGGTGGCGAAGCCACAAAACCTAGGCTATGGAGCAATGGAAGAAATTCATTTGTTCGGATGAGTATTGTTTCATACTGGTTCTAATTCCTGTCCGAGGTTACGACCCTAGAGTGAAACATGGAAGGGGTTCGGTGATGATTTGGGCAGGATATTGTAGTATTCCCTGGGCCCTATGGTTAAAATGGCTCTGAGCACTATGGGACTTAACTGCAGAGGTCATCAGTCCCCTAGAACTTAGAACTAATTGAACCTAACTAACCTAAGGACATCACACACATCCATGCCCGAGGCAGGATTCGAACCTGCGACCGTAGCGGTCGCGCGGTTCCAGACTGTAGCGCCTAGAACCGTACGGCCACAGCGGCCGGCCCCTATGGTTACTTTGCAATGTCTCAGTCAAGGATCATGCGACCATATTGGCTCATAAACTCCATCACATGGCACAATGTTTGTTACCTAATGGGGAGGCTGTTTTTCAAGACGGCGGGGTCGCCGTTCTCAGAGCTCGTTTCGTTCAGAATGGATTTTCTGAGCACAAGAATGAATTATCAAGTCTCTCCTGGCCCCACAACTACCAGATCTGAACGTTATTGAGCGTTTGTGGTCTATTTTGGAGAGGAAGGTGGATGATCGCTACCTCTCCATCATTGTTATTTAAACTCGCTATTATTTTGCAGGAAGAATGATCTAAGATTTCGTCTAAAACTACACAGGACCTGTTTTTACCGACTTCGACACGACTACGACCTGTTTTGAATCCCATTGCCTTTCCTACACCGTGTGATGCGTTTCTGCTTGTTCTATATTTTTTATCAGTTTCCTGTACCTATTTTGTCAGGAGATATTATACATCACTGATGACGCCTAGTATGAATAGAAAAATAGATTTGGTTAGAAACACCACATACTGTGAGTTGCAAAATACGGATTGCCACACGAAAACGTAAGCAAATACGAAAATAGGCGCGAAAACATCGCAAAAAACTAAATTACATTCTAGAAGATAGGTTAACTCCCAGCAAAAAAGTTAACTCTCAGCAAAAAACTTTTTTCATCAATATCGTTTGGTTGCAGATGACAAGCTACCTGTAATAATTAACACAAAAGTGATCCAGAAAATTCATGTTCATCAAATGTAAAGGTATTTACAAAAAGACATGATCTGTTGTCTGAACTAAAAATTGCATATAATTTTATAATCATTTAAAACATGTTCACATTGCAGAATAAATAAAAACGAAAACCCACTGCTGATGGCACAGTGGTGCCGAAACATGTTTGGGTACTGAGAAAAACGGTGTTTTGCGTAGCTGGCGGAACTCATATACAAAAATTTTTAACTGTAAACACGGCCAATGCAAGGAGCTGCAAATCAAAATGACGGATTTTGTATTATCTACATGATAAACATAACTGACAAACAAAGAGGTTTAATTTTTCGTCATCACAGAAGAACTACTAAAATTTTCAAGCGAAGACGAAAGTCTTAAATTTAAAATGAAACATGTCGAAAACAAATCCCATAACACGTTCGTGGAGAGTACGTCAAAATAAGCGGAGAGCGACTGTCAGCTGCGCCGGCTGGCGAGATACCTCACTCGGCGCGGTGTTGACGCCCTCCCGGCGCTCGTGTTTTGTCGCTCCCCCCCCCCCCCCCCCCCCCCCCCGCCCACACCAGCACTGTAGCACTGTGTTGCGTCGCTTCCGGCGCAGCGCGGCGTGTGTCGTCACGCGACATGGCGCCGCTTCCGCCGCGAGGCGCGGCTTGTAACCGGAAATTGGACAGCGCGCCGCGATAGTGTTTTGTCGTGTCCGCAAACAGGCGCCGCGTGACGGTGACGTCACGGCCGGTGATTTGCAGCCGATGGGCGGCGCACGGCGGCGCTACAGCCGCCGCTCTGTGGAGGGGCCGTTGGGCGGCGCTGCGCTGCCGGGATGTCAGCCGCTCGTCCCACCCACAGGCGTCCGGAAGCCGACTCTCTCTTCTAGCGAGCCGCTGCGCTTGTCGCACCCCTAACACTTCGTAGTCGATTCCGTAAACAAAGGTTTCTTCGTCAATGAAATCCAGGTCGCCGTAAACAAACCCTGTTCCTGCATTCCTTGACTTCCGGTAACCGTTCAAGACAGTTACGCACTGTCATTTAACGAAGGAAATATGGTCTTACCGAGTATTGGGACAGATTTTTGACAGGATTCACGACTTTTTATGGAGCAGCATTCAGTACGTTATTCTCAGCAGTACGAAACTGACAGAAGCAAAAGTAATTACTGAAGTACCTAAGGGGAATATTATGGGGCTATTACTGCACACTGACGTAATAAAAGTCATTGGATAGCGATATACCCACATACAGATAGCGGTAGTATCGCAAACACAATTTACAAAAGGGCAGTGTGCTGACGAAGCTGTCATTTCTACTCTGGTGATTCATGCGAAAAGGTTTCCGACCTGATTACGGCCCACGACGGGTATTAACAGATAGTTGGAGCTAGACGCATGCGACATTCCATTTCCAAAACCGTTAGAAAGTTCAATATTCCGAGATCCAAGGCGTGAAGAGTGTGCCGTGAACACCAAATTTCAGGTATTACCTCTCGTCACGGTCAAAGCAGTGGCAGACTGCTTTAAGTTAATGAACGAAAGTAGCTGCATTTGAGATGAGTTGTCAGTGCTAACAGACAAACAACATTGCTTGAAAAACCCGCAGAAGTCAATGTGAGATATACGACGAAATTATCCCTTAGAGCAGGCTGTTCCAACCGAGCTCCAGAGAGCCGGAGCGCTCCGGAGCGCTCACTGCGGCAGCTCGGAGCCCGCGTGGAGGGAGAAAGCGAACTCTCTGCCCCCTGGCCGCATGCAGCCGTAATAATCCGTGCTCAATGACAGCTATGACTAGCCGCGGAAGCCCTGTACCTCTGTTGGAGGATACCTTTCTGTTCATTGAGAGGCATGGTCGACCGCAGTGTTTTGTATGTCATAAAGTATTTAATTCTGCGAAGAGGTACAATACACAGATTTAAATACAGTCAGGTAGAAGGCGTTACACGCAGAGAACTGGTAGCCAGGCTTAAGAACGACATACCAGCAGACGTATGTTTAAAAACGGATTCGTAATACGGAGGGTATCAAAACATGCAACATAGTTCGTGTTCTGTAATGCACCAAGAGGCACTGTGTGCTGAAACAGTAGAGCTAGGTGGCGTAATGAAAGATGTCGTGAAGTGTGTGAATTTTGGGCGTCGTCAAAGGATTCCTGAAAGATGTGGAAGCGGAGTATGGGGATATATCTTACCACAGTACAGTTCGTTGGCTGAGTCGTGGAAAAGTTCTTGATGTTTTCTTTGCCATTAGTGAGGAAATATCCCTTTTCTAGAAATGAAAGGGGAAGAAATGCGTTGTCTGAAAGATATAAAATGGATATCAGACCTGGCGTTCCTAGCTGACATAACTATGCATCTGAATAATTTAAATCTGTCATTGCAGGGCAAAGGACAGCTAATCGTTGACATGCACGACCAGATCAAAGTGTTCATGGAAAAGTTACGTTTATTTGAGAGGCAAATGAGTAATGGACATCTAACGTTCTTCAATCATCTTGCTTCTTTAAAACTACCTGAAGGTACTACTTTCGGCGATTACCAAGCAAACTTAAAGCAGCTCATCACGTCGTTTGAAACACAATTCCGAGACCTCACTAGTTTGGAAATGGAACTTAAGGTGTTCAGCACTCCTTTTTCAGTTTCTACCGATGACTTGTCATCGTCACTTCAATTGGAGATTATTGATTTGCAAAATTCAACTTTGTTGAAAGAGAGGTACTACAACACGTTGTATTTGTCACGATGGTAGTGTTCATTACAGAAAAAAACATTTCGCAAACTTCACAACAATGCCGCTCAGATCATGTGCATGTTCGGATCTACGTTTTGATGTGAGCAGCTTTTCTGAGCAATGAAAACTGTTATAAAGTAAGGAACGATCGCTTCTTCAGGAACACTTTGACGCCTGATATTTCCGATCTTGCAATGAAAAGAAAATTTCAAACTACAGAGGCCTAATAAATTTAGTATGCAATTTCTTGTAAAACATTTGTTTCTTATTTATTTCCTGAAGATCGTATTTCCTGGTGCAGCACGTCACCACGTCTTAGCAGCTAAGAGTGTGTTGTCGATCTTGTAAGACGCAGCTGGCACATCAAAACGCTTGCCTTGCCGCCTGCCTCAGCCAGTCGTGCCACGTGCCGGCGTGCCGGCCCACTTGACTGGTCACAGCGAGCGACACGGCTCCCTGGAGCAGGGAGCGCTCCGCGGCTCACAACGGAGCCCACGAGCTGGAACAGCCTGCCTTAGAGTATTGAGGTGAAATGTGACTTTAATGGGCTGTGGCAGCGGACGACCGACGCGAGTGTCTTCGCTTACTCACAATATCGTCTGCAGCGCCACTCCTGGTATCGTGACAATATCGGTTGGTCCTAGACAACTAGAAAACCGTGGCCCGGTCATATGAGTCCTGATTTCAGATAGTCCAGACCCCCCGAAGCCTTGGACTCAAATCGTCAAGAAGGTACTGTGCAAGCTGGTAGTGGCTCCGTATTGGTGTGGGCGGTGCTTACATGGAATGGGCTAGGTCGTCTAGTCCAACTGAACCGGACATTGAGTGGAAATGGTTATATTCGGCTTCTTGGACACCATTCGCAGCCATTTATGGACGTAATGGACCCAAACAATGATGGAATTTTTGTAGATGACAATGCGTACCGGGCCACAATTGTTCGCGATTGCTTTGAAGAATATTCCGGACAGTTCGAGCGAATGATATAGCCATCCAGTTCGCCCGACAATAATTCCATAATCGAGAGGTCAGATCGTGCACAGAAGCCTACTTTCGCAATTATGGACGGCTACTGAGGTAGTGTGTTTCACTATTTCTGCATGGAATTCCGACTACTTGTTAAGTCCACACCACGTCGAGTTGCTGTGCTATGCCGAGCAAAAGGGGTCCGTCACGATATTATAAGGTACTCCATGACTTAAGTCACCTCATTTTATCGTACAGGGTGATCAGTCGTTAACTCATCTGCTTTTATGAAGTACGGCCGGCTGGAGAGCCCGGCTGATGTGACTGCTGGGTGGGTGAGGGAGGCCCACAGTGAATAAATAGTACGGTTTACAATGTGAGTTATTTCTAACACACAAAACATAAACACTGTAACAGGAAAGTAAATTACTCACGTATATTGGGCAACGAGATACTGGAACTGCCTCCCTTCGTTATTCAAGCGTTCCTCACATTTGATTAGGAAATTGCATATTACACTCTGTTGTTTCCTGACAGAAATGGCTCTAATTTCTCGACGAATGTTAGGTTTAAGGTATCTAAAGTGTATGGAGATCATTTGTGCATTGTAGCTTTTTACCCTCCCCCCCCCCTTCCGCCCAAGAGATAACAACCGCAGGAGCTGAAATCGGGGGAACGAGGAAATCGTATGTTGTTAGTGATAACTCTGTTTTGAAACATGTCAAGATTTTCAGTAATGAGAAAATGGCCCTATGTGCTGTCGCAAACTCCTGCTCAAAAGATGCGAAACCACATTCTTACTCAGCAAACTGGCCAAAAAAGACAACAAATTGTTTTCCACATATCTCTCGCTGTTATTTGTTTCTTGAAGAAATAGAGCCTATTATTATCTCACAGCTAATAGCGTACCACACTCCTGGTTTTTGATCATGCATAAGTGCCCTGTGTATAACTTTAGGCTTATAACGTTAGGGTTTTCAGAACTCCAGCAATAGTTATTTTGTTCCCCCAATTTCTTCAGGCAAAGATGATGGAGGCGCATTCCGTCGAAACGTTGCTACGAGACGACGACGCTACTCGGCTAACAAACCGTGAAGACTTCACACATGAAATTGGCCGAGAAAGCCTGCACTTACATACAACTGTCAGTTTCTCCGTCATGCTCCCTATTCCGAATCCATTCACTAAACCGCAACTTTTTTGCAGGGTTACCCGGTTTAACGTCTTGCGCAGCAGTTATGTCTTAGGGATGTAACTAAAGTGACTTTGTAGCCTTTTTAACATGGCCATAAATGATTCCCATTTGCTGAGAAACACGTCGATCTTCTATCTTCACGATCAGCGGCAAGAACGATTCTCAGGACGTAAGGAAACAGTTTATTTCATGCCAGTAAACACAAGTCCATTTTTAGTGGTAGTGACCGTGGATGAAGGCTAAAATAAGAAACGATAATTGGCTGGTGCCCTTATCACATCAAGAACAATAATTTCTGTCTAAATGCCTAGACAACGAAATAATTCTTTGAAGCTGGCCAATTCTAATAGATCAACAGTTCAACTAACTAGTTCTGGCGCGAAGTCCAACATTGGAAAGTACTCAGGCCTGCTTAAATTAGGCTGTCAACATAATTCAGGTATAAAATAAGTGCATCGGCAATGTTTTCTGGAATTAAACATTAATCACTGATAGCGTCCATAGGATGTGAGAGTTTTAGACCTCGGTGTAATCAAAGTCAACAAGTATTAAAATTAGAGATCCAAGCTCTTGATACAGCGTCGTAGGCCACACGTCAATTATTAATGGTCAGGAGTCTTATGTTTCTTCCAGGAGGAAGACTCGGCGGTGTATCGCCGGTGAATTCCGATTCGTCTTCCTGGATGTACCGAAGTAAGCAGCTAATTGTGGAAGAGTGGTAGCTCTCGGCGCCAGGCCTAGCGGTTTACTCGGCGAAGACGGTCTTCTGTGGTTTGCGGGCGGCCGTAAATGGGTTGCCCGTGGCAGAGTATTCTGCGCACTTTTTTCAGTCACGTGTCTATGTGCAATAAACCAGCCCGTGTACGTCCCGACCTCTAGCGGCGTATCTGGCGCCTCCTGGTGGCTGCCTTCTTGACGTGCCTGCTTGACGGTCGACATGCTGACCCCTAATCGGTCCGGGACCCGCCTGACGAATCTGTTGTGCAGGTAGCCTGTGCGCGTAGGCGCTTGGCTGAAAAACTGATTTTCTAGGCCTTTCCAGAGCACGCCCTGTGCAATCCAGATTCCCTCTTCTCTAAGGGCAACAGACCACTCATCAACGCGGACATCAACGCAAGCTCTGCACTCTGGCATGCTGATTAGGACAGATGCCAAAGGACAAGTAATAAAGGTCATCATAAATTAATGGAGCTTTTTGTGCTCAATAAGGTAGGACAAGCCTCGATATAACGTGGAAACGCCGGAGATATCAGTAACATGCACATTTCATTAGCAAACGAAACATCTGTAGCACGTATCACTGACTGGAAGTTATATGACAGAGCAACACACTGCGATCACTATGTGATAATTATAAACGCTGCTACACTCACAAACATATTGACCCAACAACCGCGATTGCCGCTGAACAGGGCAAACTAGCCGACACTAAAAGATGTTATAGAAAAATTCCCCTTGGACACCACCTGAGGAAGTATTGATTACAGGGCACACATATTAACTCATCCACTACAGAGAACGCAAATCGCTGCAGTCTACAAACCAGTGACATACGTAAACAAAGTATACTGTAGACGACGTAAATAACAAAACTAAGGAGGTATTCACGAGACAAAAGACGATACTACCAACGAGCAAAGAGAACGCAAGAAAAAGAAGTCAGGCTGCAGCAATACCTTGAAGCCAAACGCCGATACAAAGACGAATGACAAAAAAATAAAAGGCAGGGCCGTTGGGACAGTTTTGTTACGTCCAGCTTACACAATAACGTATGCGGAGAGTCCTTCAAAAAAAAAAGACTGAAAGAATAAAAACACCAAAGGTAATGTCAACATTAAAGCGTGACGAAGGGCTGGAGATGCTCGCCAGAGTACCTACTAAAGAAGCTACTATCACACGGTGACCCTACACGCCATCAACGCCACCATACAGACCTAAGGAGACACATGGACATTAATTACATAATTGGTGGAATCACTACTCCTCCCGCTCGTGAGGAGTCTCCGTTGGCAATAATGAAATTTAAGACAGGAAAACTTCGGGCCCAGATGGAGTTCACTTAGAAACCATTAAAACTGCTGCACCACTGATTGTCCCCTATCTGAAGGGCTTACTTAATGCCTCTTTACTGCAAGGGAGGATAACCGTCTGCTGGAAGACGGCCAATGCAGAGCTTATCGAAATATCAGCGGACATGGACTCAACATAACCAAAATCATATAGACCTGTCTACTGAATGTAAGGTGAGACTAGTCACACAGATAGCTTCTGGATCTCAGTTCACATCAGCATGGGTTCAAGCCACAAAGGTCTATCGACGATACAGTAAATAGAGCTTTACAGATAACTCACAGCACTCACGACAAATATGTGGTGGCAATATTAATTGATGTATCTGGCGCTTTTGACAACCTTTGATGGCCTGTGCTATTCTCAAAAGTAAGACAAATGCGAATTCCAACAGCTTTATATAAAACCTTCCTCGACTGCTCCAAAGACAAAGTTGTAGTATGCCGATTGAGTCACCAAAGAGTTGTCAAAAAAAAAAAAATACATAGGGTGCCCACTGTTTCATATATGGACCCATATTCTGGGACATTGCTATTGAGTCGCTGTTAGACAACCTATACAGAGATGATGATAGAGCAATGGGGGTAACAGCGTACGCTGATGATTTACTCGTAGCGACAACAGGAAACTCAAGAAGACACTTCGAACAAAAGACTACTCACCTACTCGTAGACATCAACGGATGGGGTAACAACAATAATCCAATAATTGCAGCTAATAAAACGGTGTACATAGTACTGAAACGTGAACTTAAGAGAAACCCCAGCATCAAGCTAAATGACCTAACCTTGGAACGCGAAAGAGTGACAAGATATCTAGGTTTACACATTGACGACAAACGGAAGTTCTCTGAACGTATCAGACTTACAACAGACAAATCAATTAAAACAATGAATAAATTATCAATAATACAAACAACAAAATTCTGACTAACTATAAAGACAATAGGTACATATCATATCCCAATAATCTTTTCCACAGAATGCCTCGCAGCGAGCGCCTGGGCGCATTGACTGAGGCTTGCAGCACATAAAATCATTGTTAGACTTGGTCAGAGAAGAGTTGTGCTCAGAATGTCGGGAGCCTTCGGCACAGTATCGGTGGAGGTACTATACGTAGTGATGGCGTGTGCCCCTAACATCACCATCGGTCAAAGAGCGGCAGCGTACCGATAGAAGAAAGGCAGCTGCGACAAGGTATTTGATATTACAGGAGACGGCATCACAGAAATGCGCCAACTAAACGGCTCGCGAAATGCCTGGAAGAAAGAATTGGATTCGTCGCGTCTACACCTTTTTCCCAAACACCAAGGAACGAGTGAGGCTGAAACATGTAGATAACGCCTCACGGGCCATGGTCCATATCCAGATCATCTCCATCGGTTTGGTCTCAGGATAACACCCACGTGCGCTTGTGGAGAACTAAGAACTCCTGAACATGTCCCTTTACACTATGACAGACTCTCACACACACACACACACACACACACACACACACACACACGACCCCGAACTAACTGTAACAACAAGGAACAACTTTTATGATAGTCAGACCATTGGAACATACTGAATGACATAACCGATAATGTGTCAGTACGTCAAACGAATTATACAAACAAGCACAAACACATACGCAAATAAGGGCAAACACAGAAACACCGGAACAGGATACTTGGAATAATAGAGACACAGACACAAACACAGAAATAGAATTAGATGCTGAAACCGATACAAACAGGGAGATTAATATACAGACCTAGATGTAAGATACACTCCTGGAAATGGAAAAAAGAACACATTGACACCGATGTGTCAGACCCACCATACTTGCTCCGGACACTGCGAGAGGGCTGTACAAGCAATGATCACACGCACGGCACAGCGGACACACCAGGAACCGCGGTGTTGGCCGTCGAATGGCGCTAGCTGCGCAGCATTTGTGCACCGCCGCCGTCAGTGTCAGCCAGTTTGCCGTGGCATACGGAGCTCCATCGCAGTCTTTAACACTGGTAGCATGCCGCGACAGCGTGGACGTAAACCGTATGTGCAGTTGACGGACTTTGAGCGAGGGCGTATAGTGGGCATGCGGGAGGCCGGGTGGACGTACCGCCGAATTGCTCAACACGTGGGGCGTGAGGTCTCCACAGTACATCGATGTTGTCGCCAGTGGTCGGCGGAAGGTGCACGTGCCGGTCGACCTGGGACCGGACCGCAGCGACGCACGGATGCACGCCAAGACCGTAGGATCCTACGCAGTGCCGTAGGGGACCGCACCGCCACTTCCCAGCAAATTAGGGACACTGTTGCTCCTGGGGTATCGGCGAGGACCATTCGCAACCGTCTCCATGAAGCTGGGCTACGGTCCCGCACACCGTTAGGCCGTCTTCCGCTCACGCCCCAACATCGTGCAGCCCGCCTCCAGTGGTGTCGCGACAGGCGTCAATGGAGGGACGAATGGAGACGTGTCGTCTTCAGCGATGAGAGTCGCTTCTGCCTTGGTGCCAATGATGGTCGTATGCGTGTTTGGCGCCGTGCAGGTGAGCGCCACAATCAGGACTGTATACGACCGAGGCACACAGGGCCAACACCCGGCATCATGGTGTGGGGAGCGATTTCCTACACTGGCCGTACACCACTGGTGATCGTCGAGGGGACACTGAATAGTGCACGGTACATCCAAACCGTCATCGAACCCATCGTTCTACCATTCCTAGACCGGCAAGGGAACTTGCTGTTCCAACAGGACAATGCACGTCCGCATGTATCCCGTGCCACCCAACGTGCTCTAGAAGGTGTAAGTCAACTACCCTGGCCAGCAAGATCTCCGGATCTGTCCCCCATTGAGCATGTTTGGGACTGGATGAAGCGTCGTCTCACGCGGTCTGCACGTCCAGCACGAACGCTGGTCCAACTGAGGCGCCAGGTGGAAATGGCATGGCAAGCCGTTCCACAGGACTACATCCAGCATCTCTACGATCGTCTCCATGGGAGAATAGCAGCCTGCATTGCTGCGAAAGGTGGATATACACTGTACTAGTGCCGACATTGTGCATGCTCTGTTGCCTGTGTCTATGTGCCTGTGGTTCTGTCAGTGTGATCATGTGATGTATCTGACCCCAGGAATGTGTCAATAAAGTTTCCCCTTCCTGGGACAATGAATTCACGGTGTTCTTATTTCAATTTCCAGGAGTGTAACACTAAATTAAGGAACACAGATATGGATCAACTTTCATTTCAGTATACGCAGTAATATGTGTAATTTAAATGATATAATTGTTATTAAGCTTAGATAAAATAATATCTGCAATGAAAATGATACAATTAGTTATTAAATATAGATAAGATTTTACCTTACAGGGCAACACAAACACCATGCACAACATGTACAAATAAGGAAGCCAAAGACAAACAAATAATGTACCAATTATGCCCTTGTGTAAAGCACATATGACCTGTGTCAAATGTAATATAAGAGTAATACAACACACCCACGTACACATAAATTTTTACCTTACAGGGCAACACAAACACCATGCACAACATGTACAAATAAGGAAGCCAAAGACGAACAAATAATGTACCAATTATGCCCTTGTGTAAAGCACATATGACCTGTGTCAAATGTAATATAAGAGTAATACAACACACCCATGTACACATAAATTTATCAAACAAGTATAAAAGATATCTTGTATGCTAAGTCTAATGTGACAGCTCTGTGATTTGCCGAGCCCTCACACCCTGGATAGCTAGGTTATGGGATCTCTAATAAAAATCTATGTATTTAACTATTCTCTTTTACTTCTCCTTCTTAAATGCAAGATTCACTTAAAGCAGAAACTTGTGCTTCTTCCTAGTGCAATTGTTATACGAGTAACGAACAACACCGTTTGCTCTGTTAAAAGAATGCATCTTTTCTTTACGAACTTGCAGCATGCTGGGCATTAAAAATAGGCCCGGAACTTATTTTATAATGGTTGTAGCCTCGTCATAAGTTTCATTGAGAAGTATCTTTTTTTTAATTTCCTGACGCTGACTAGTTTCGGACACCTGTGTCCATTTTCAAACCATCCGTATCGCGAGTGTGACAGTAGAGACGATAGCTTTCGTGTAATGCCCGTGCTGCATGGTCTGTCTACTGTTGCTGAGTCGTCCATTGTGCCGCTCTGATCCCCCCTGCAGGGGCAGGTTTTGTACACAGGCCGCCGCTTGTATTGTTACACGGTACGGATGATTTAAAAAAGGAAGCAGTTGTCCGAAAGTAGTCGCCATCAATAAATACAGAAGTTACTTCTCAGTGCAACTTATGACGGAGCTACAACAATTTACTTAAAGAATGCCACTTGCTGAAGAACGTCTAAAAAGATACGGGAAGGCGGAGTTACGTCACGGGCTTTAAGAGGCTCTTATTACAAAATGAACTGACGACGGTGCCCACGTCTCAGTTTGTGTCCGTACTGTGAAGAGGGAAATTTGAAACTGATGTGGTGTTAGTTCTTATTTTGTATAAATACGTAACGTTTCCGGACATGGGTTCGTTATCAAAACTTTATCTACTAAGTAACCTCTACAGCCTCTACAACCCTGTTGCAGAAATTGAAACTGTGTAAATGATCAGGGCGTAACAGTAGCCCATCAGTAGATATTCAACTTGACATTGGCCAGTCTTCTGGCATTTTACCCGTTTGAGACGATTGGAAGTTCGATAATATTTTATTCAGTTTTAACGCCCCGAGACTGGGCATTCTTGCATTGTAAAACGTGTCTTTATCGATTCTACGTTGAACACAGGCAACTAATCATGATCTCCCTCGGCTGATGCTTCCATATTTGTAGACATATACAACTGACAGCTGCTGCAGTGCTGTGTTTGGTGTTGGCAGGTGTACTACCCGATCGTGTTCAGCCTGTACAACCCGCACGTGGTGTACACCCTGCAGGGCCGGCCGCTGCCCCCGGAGGCAGAGCAGCTCGTCATCTCCAGAGACACCGGCTTCTGGAGGGACTTCGGCTTCGGCATGACCTGCCAGTACAGGTGAGACAGCACAGCCCTGCGCAGGCACCCGCCGGCAACCCCTTTTACTCTACAGGCAGCGCCACGGCACTGGTGAATCTCAGGACAGGGATAGAACTGGTGGGGCAGGCTGCCGCACTCAGCTACACCTGTCCTACACATCGTATGTTCGTGACATATCGTTGCTACTCTACAACGTTCTAACTGCTGGTACTCCAAGCTCGCTGCCGACTGGTGCAGCAGACATCTGTGTAGTTTTTGTGTCAGGAGTAGGATCTGTTTTGTTTGAAGTTGTTCAGGTAGGACG
The DNA here is from genome assembly GCF_021461385.2 of Schistocerca piceifrons. Lineage (NCBI taxonomy): Eukaryota > Metazoa > Arthropoda > Insecta > Orthoptera > Acrididae > Schistocerca > Schistocerca piceifrons. The sequence goes on from NC_060138.1 coordinate 1,213,340,572, forward strand.
CTAAACATTTCGGGAGGCGAGGAAGACGAACAGGGGGACCACGTGGCACTCGGACTATACTTATGGTACGTGAAGTTTAGAGCTCAAATAACAATTCCACAAAGCAGTTCAATGCAAGTATCGAACATTCTCGAGAAAATCGACTTTCAAGTTTTTCGAGCGTCTTTAGTAAATAAAAATAAAGTCGCCTGGGTCAGATTTCTGTCTGCTATAAGTTTAAAAGCAGAGGTGCATGTTTTACGAGCAATTCCGTAAAGTCGCTGAATTGCTGGTTCGAGTCTGGTTTAGGTCACTATTTTTCGTCTTTTTCGTTCGTTTCGAATACCTTTGTCATTTAAATACAACGTTCATAAAATATATACTAATTAACATATATCTAATTGTCATTTTTATGAAAATGCACGTCTGCTTATCTCTACTTACATATTGCTCACAAAAACCGAGTTTGCATTGCAAATATAAATTCTTAATTTCCGATCTTTTCTTTAAAGGTGCATTTTACACTAGAATTTCCTTTAACAGTAAAATTTACAAAGATAAAATCATTACGAAACAAGTTTTTTATCTTTAAGTATTTTACTCTTCATGGTAATTCTAGTAGAAAATGCTCTTTTTTAGTAAATTAACCATGGGCAGCAATGGAACCTGGGACGCCAACATGGCAGACAAGCAGTCTACAACAGCGCCACCGTCCCTTTCCACATCTCGATCTTGCTATGTAGTTTTAAAGTCTCTCATGAAATTTCGAACTGGAGTTTTTCGAGAATTGTTGGTAACTATTTTGTTGCACAGATATTTGAGTTCTAAGTATAAATACAAAACATAAAAAAAAAATTGGTTGCCGTAGGGACTTGTAAGTGTTACAGTGATCAGATTTCGTTAGGTTATCGACCTGCAGGCAGCTTTAGTGATGTACATTATGTAATCAAAAGCATCCGGACATCCCCAAGAACATACTTTTCTCATATTAGGTGCGTTTTGCTGCCAACTACTGCCAGGTACTCTATATCAGCGACCTCAGTAGTCATTAGACATCGTGTGAGAGTAGAACGGGGCTCTAGACTGAACTCACGGACTTCGAACGTGATCTGGTGATTGGGTGTCACTTGTGTCATACGTCTGTATGCGAGATTTCCACACTCCTAAACATCTCTAGGTCCACTGTTTCCGATGTGGTAGCGAAGTGGAAACGTGAAGGGACACGTACAGCACAAAAGCGTATAGGCCGACATCATCTGTTGACTGACAGAGACAGCCGACAGTTGAAGAGGGTCGTAATGTGTAATAGGCAGATATCTATCCAGACCATCACACACAAAATCCAAACGGCATCAGGATCCACTGCAAGTACAATGACAGGCAGGAGGCGTGACGAATCACGATACACAATGTAGCGATCCGATGGCAGGGTGTGGGTACGGCAATTGCCCGGTGAATGTCATCTGCCAGCGTGTGTAGCGCCAAGAGTAAAATACGGAGTCGGTGGTGTTATGGTGTGGTTGCGTTTTTCATGGAGGCGGCTTGCACCCCTTCTTGTTTTGCGTGGCACTATCACAGCACAGGCCTACATTGATGCTTTAAGCACCTTCTTGCTTGCTACTGTTGAAGAGCAATTCGGGGATGGCGACTGCATCTTTCAGCACGATCGAGGACCTGTTCATAACGCACGGCCTGTGGCGGAATTGTTAGACTACAATAACATCCCTGTAATGGACTATCATGCACACAGTCCTGATCTGAACCCTATAAAACACATTTGGGATGTTTTGCAACGCCGACATCGTGCCAGGCCTAACAGACCCATATCGATACCTCTCCTCAGTGCAGCACTCCGTGAAGAATGGGCTGCCGTTTCGCAAGAAACCTTCCAGCACCTTTTTGAACGTATGCCTAAAGAGTGTAAGCTGTGATCAAGGCTAAGAGATGGGCCAACACCATATTAAATTCCAGCATTACCGATGGAGGGCGCCATGAACTTGAAAGGCTTTCTCAGTCAGGTGCCCGGATACTTTTGACGACATAGTGTATGTTCAAGCATGCACTTCACACGATTTTCTCATATTTTGTCCAACCCCCGTACGGGTGCGTCCTGAAATCGAATCATCGTTTCATAAAGAGTTTCAGTCCGTCTAGAATTCTCTACGGAGCCCACCCTACGTGGACAAGGTGATATTCAGCGTGCAGATACATTCCCTGGATTAAAGGACCGAACGTCCAGTCGCTTTGCAGCCCGCCTCTGTCCAGCGGTCCTACGATGCAAAACAGCGGCACGTGTAGCCAACACGGCGCCCATCTGCCGTGAGTCGATATCACAGGCTGCACCGTATGGCTAACAGAAGTCCGCAGTGTGCGCTAGCGCTGAAAACACGCGGACCTGTCGTGTCCACACTCACCTCGCTTTCTCTTCATCCCCACAAACGCGTAAGCTAACTGGAATTGTGTTGTAGCAAGAGCTCCTCAAACAGCTGTAGTCTGGACGAATTTTATTAAGGCACTACCGGTTTCCGGGTGTGAAGCCACATCGTCACGTTCATCTACATCTACATCTACACTCCGCAAGCTGCCGTACTGTACATAGCAGAGATTACCCCTGTACCACTGCTAGTCATTTCCATTGCTGTTCCACTCGGAGGTAGAGCAAAGGAAAAATGATTATCTATGTGCTTCCGTATGAGCCCTAACTTCTTGTACCTTATGTTCGTGGCCCTTAAGCTGCAGTAGGATCGTACTGTAATCCGCTTCAATTGTCGGTTCTCTAAATGTTCTCAATAGTGTTTCTCGGAAAAAAAAAAGATGCTGCCTTCTCTCCAGGGATTCACATTTGAGATCCTGAAGCTCTCCGTAGCATATTCGAACCTACCAGTAACAAATCTAGCAGCCCGCTGCTGAATGGCTTCAATGTCTTCCTGTAACGTAACCTGGTGCGGGTCCCAGATATTCGAGCAGTACTCAAGAATAGGGCGCACTAACATCCTATATACGTTCTTCATTAGAGATGAATCACACTTTCCTAAAATGCTCCAAACAAATCGAAGTCAACCACTCGCCTTCCCTGCCAGAATCCCTCTCATACTCGTTCCATTTCATGCAGCTTTGAAACGTTACGCCCAGATATTTAAACGACGTGACTGTCTCAAGCAGGCCTCTAATAATGCTGCATTCGAACGAAACAGGAATTTTTCTTCTACTCAGCCGCACTAAATTACATTTGGAGCAAGCAGTCATTCATCAGACCATCTAGAAATTCTGTTTAAATCTTCTTGTATGATACTACATTCACTCATCTTCGACACCTTCCGCTACAGAACAGTATCATCAGCAAACGACCGTTGATTGCTGCTCAACCTGTCAGCTAAATCATTAATGTACATATAAAATAACAGCTGTCCTTCGCGGGTTTTCCCGGAATCATAAATCTTAAAAGTCTCCTCTGGTTTGCTGCCGTATGCTAAAATTAACTTGGTGCAATATTTCGGCGGTCAAACTGTCCGCCATCTTCAGGAGAACGCTGCTGCTGTTGAGTTCAAAAATGTTCAGATGTGTCTGAAGTCTTATGGGACTTAACTGCTAAGGTCATGAGTCCCTAAGCTTGCACGCTACTTAACCCAAATTATCCTAAGGACACACACACACACACACACACACCCATGCTCGAGGGAGGACTCGAACCTCCGCCGGGACGAGCCGCACAGTCCATGACTGCAGCGCCTTAGACCTGCTATTGAGCCCCACTACTGCCGAGTCAGCAGCGTTCTCCTGAAGATGCCGGACAGTTTGATCGCCGAAATATTGGATCAAGTTATCTTTAGTATCCCAGGGCAAGCTGCCCTGGCCAGCACATTCTCCAGATCTCTCACCAATTGAAAACGTCTGGTCAATGGTGGCCGAGCAACTGGCTCGTCACAATACGCCAGCCACTACCTTTGATGAACTGTGGTATGGGCAGCTGTACCTGTACACGCCATCCAAGATCTGTTTGACTCAATGCCCAGGCGTATCAAGGCCGTTATTACGGCCAGAGGTGATTGTTCTGGGTACTGATTTCCCAGGATGCACCCAAGTTGAATGAAAATGTAATCACATGTCAGTTCTAGTATAATATATTTGTCCAATGAATACCCGCTTATCATCTGCATTTCTTCTTGGTGTAGCAATTGTAATGGCCAGTAGTGTACATTTACCCTTATCGTCAGTTTAAGTTTCTAGCATTATCACGGAATCAACCTGTATTTTTCCGCCTTTAGAAAAACATGTCATTCATCATTCTAAATAAATATTCTACACAAGTCATCCTGTATGATCGTAGAGTCATTTAAAGAAGGCACTGTCCCATAGGCAACACCGTCGAGACGAAACAGTCGCAGGTTATAGATAATACAGTAAAATGTAGAAAATAATAAATAGTAGCAGTAGTAGTAGTAGTAGTAGTAGTGGTAGCAGCAGCGGCAGCAGTAGTTTCGTGACCAGCATTTGTTTGCCGCAGTGAGACGAGAACGGTACACACTTTATCCCACGCAGCCACGCGGTCCCGGTCGCACTGTTTCTAAAACACCCCCAGCCACTGCTGTGCCCGCTGCGAGTGGACGACCGGACCGGACAGTAATTAAAACCCGGCGTCGCGGCGCCACGTGTGGCAGCGTCGGCGTCCTCCAAACGGCGTCGAGGGCTGCTGGGACGCCACAGGGCGCTGGGCGGCCCGTGCTGGGGGGGGAGGTGGCGGGACGGATGACCCAATTACAGCGCGACTCCTCGCCCCTCCCCGTTAATTATTCTGCCACAGCGCGCAGCGCCGCGCCGGGCTGCGTCGCTTTTTTTTTATACTCGCTTTTTTTTTAGCTCACGGCAGGTGGCGCCAGCTACGGGGTGCGCTGCAGGGCTGCCAACCTCACCGCGACACGCCGCTCTCTCCTGCATTTACAATTTAAAGGTCGCCGCTAATTATTTACATCGCTGTCCCCACACCAGGCCTCCACAATTTACTGGTCCCCGGTGTTTTTCTGTTTAATAAATACAAAATAAAGGCATCATACGCGCTGGCTCGGCCCAGCCCTGTTAAATTTATCCAGCCTTCCAACGTCTCTCACCTGAACCACCTCTCTCTCTCTCTCTCTCTCTCTCTCTCTCTATCTCCCTTTCTCATTACACACACACACACACACATTTAAATAACGTGTCATATGTAGGTATTGCATTAAGTTACACTATGATGCAGTTCACAGTGAATCAGTAAAGGTAAACGTCTAATTTGTGTTCTACATTTACTACATTTATCAACCAGAGCGGCCTACTAACCATCCAATTTAAAGCCCACAATTGTAAGAAACTACTAACCAGCTGATGATGGATGGATGGATGGAGAGGGTTGTATGGGTGCACGACGGCAAGGTCTTCATCGCCCGCTCAGTAACAGATTGAGATGGGTGTCAAGAAAAGACTCAGAACAGTAATATAAAAGAGAACGTAAAACACAGGTAATAAGCTTGGAAAAATATGGGCCTACCCACACCGAAGCGTGGGACGAAGCATGCCGCCACCAGTAAAACACGGACAACACAGGAAGAAAGAGGTAGAGGGAGCCAAAACAATATAGCAGATGGAAGTGGCTGGCTGACCGCAAGGAAAAAAGGGAGGAGTCAGCCACTCTGCAATACACTAAAACCTCCAGCCTAAAAGTGAGTAGAGCTCCAATCTCAGAGCAGAGCGGAGTTCAACAGTGGCAGCTTAAAGTCTGCACACAGATTGTATGCATCGTTTAGTGCCGTCAGTCTGCTTTCCGCAGCGCTGCGGCGAGGACGTCTTGTTTACGTCCCGTCCGCGCGGTCGCGAATGCCCGTAGTTGTTTACTACTGCGTTGTCGCTAGTTCAGAGTCCATCACTACCGACGCAACATGGCACATTCGTACAGACTAACCACCATCAAGATCAGTTTTCAACCCGATCATGCACGACCGCGAGCTTTTGAAGTGGAACGTTTTCTACGTGACGACGTTAAAATTGAACCGCGAGACATAATTGGTATCCATCTCTCTATTACGAGCAGAGTTGTCTACGTCAAGCTAGTAAGTGACGAGGTGTGCAACAGAATCGTGCGCGCACATGAGAACGATCTTAAATTCAAACATTCTGATGGCCATATTGGGACAGTCTCTATCGATCACGCGGGGCTTGGCCTCCGTACGATACGCGTCTTCGAACTCCCTTTCGAAGTAGCACCGGACGTAGTCACCGCGGCTTTCCAGCCCTACGGCAGAGTGATCAGTCATATGGCCGAAAAATGGACCACCTTTACAACGTACCCCGTTCTTAACGGGGTACAACAGATTAAAATTGAACTGACCAAACATGTTCCGTCATATCTTGTCATCGGCGGTTGTAGGGCGATCATTATGTATGACGGTCAGCCACGCACTTGCTCTGGTTGTGGCCAAGAAGGGCACGTCCGGTCGGATTGTCTCCGACAACGGCTTACTCAAATCCCGACAGGTGAATCTATGACTCCTTCTACGGTGACGACCCTTCCTCTCAATTACGCCGAAGTTACACGGGCAGCAACCCTTTCCGATGCTGACCACATTAGTCCGATAGCCACCCCCGATAGCGAGACCGTGATGGCTTCTGCAGTACAGGATCCGGCCTCTACAACGGCGCCCCCACCTGAAGATAATCACCGACCGACCTTGCAAGAAGGCGTGGATGCCAGGATGGACATTGACCCACGGGTTGTGCCGACAGCGGCTTTTCTTACAGACACCGGAGCAGCTGAAGAAATCCACCCACATTCGGATACTGAAACACACGTCCGTAAACAGCGTTCCCCGCGAAAACACAAGAGACGGCGGCGTGCTCCATCGGACGAGTGTTTGCAGCGATCGTCTGACATGGACTGTGGAAATTCCGACGACGGTACCGGCGGTACAGAGGCCGCTTTAACATCAAACTCAACAGATCGCCATGGTGACGGCTTCAGCCCCTCCGACCCCACAGAACAGCAGGATCACAAGCAGACAGCCGCTGCCGATTCCCAGCCAGTACAGCCGAGGGAGTCAGCGCCGAGTGCCGCAGCAGCCAATAACACCAAAAGGCGATGGTATTTCATGGCGACTGGGCGGACGACTGTGAGGAAAACTCCTCGCCCATCGTGTCGGACGACACGGGGGGAAATTTACCCCACCAGTGTTGATCCTTTCCCGCCATCAGTTACAGTGACGAGACAGGCTTACAAGGGTATTGATGGCCAACACGGATGCTATGGATAGACCTCAAACTTATCGCGTTGCAACTATAAACATCAACACTATACGGACGCGCACTAAGTTATCCTTGCCGCAGGATATGTTGAACTCTGCTTCCATCGATATAGCCCTTCTCCAGGAAGTGTACGTCGACGACTTCCCAGGCATGTACGGTTACGATGCTTGCGTCTCTCCAGCTTCCCCAACAGGCAGCGGTGTTGCTGTACTTCTTCGGGAAGGGACAGTGGCGGACGATATCCTGTTTCTGCCTGGGGCAAGAGGAATGGCACTCACAGTACTGGGTGTCCGCCTTATCAATATCTACGCACCTTCCGGGACGGACAAACGTCGCGAACGTTCACGATTCTTTGCGGAAGACGTCGCCCCGCTCTTCCAAGGCCGCCACGACCATCTGGTGTTTGGAGGTGACTACAATTGCATACTGGCGCCCAGAGACCAACTCCCACGACATAATCCGTGGCCGGAACTCGAGACGCTAATTCGAGACCTGCAGATGGTGGACACTTGGGAACATCTTCACGGCCACCGACCGGGATTCACGCACTTCACGAGTCACTCTTCCAGTCGTATCGATCGGATTTATGTCTCACGCTCTCACGCTCTCTCGCCGCTGGAACACAGGATGCGGAACTGTGGCCTGCAGCATTCTCGGACCACTCAGCTTACGTTTGTGCCGTCACCCTGCGGCGGCAACAAGTGTGGAGAAGCTGCAGCCCGTGGAAATTAAACATCGCTCACCTGTCGTACCCGGATTGCCGCCAAGCCGTTGAGGATACGTGGCATTCGTGTGAAAATCGCCTCCGTGCATATCCCACAACGATCCGCTGGTGGTTGGACTGCGCCAAACCGGCACTGAGGCGAACGTTGATAACCTACGGTCGCGACCACGCTACTTGGCGAAGACATACACTCGACTTTTACTTCCGGGTCCTGCGCGACTGCGATGCTATGGCGCCGTCTCCGGAACGACAAACGGCGGTCCACCGTGCTAAGGCTCAGATCCTCGCTCATATGCGACGCCACCTAGAGGGGGTAGTCATCCTCTCGAGGACGCAGGATCGGATACCTAGCGAACGCCCGTCAATATTCCACGTTGTTCGTGAACGTAAACGACGCCAACGGGCGCTGATACGCTTCATCGACACGGAGGACGGTCGTCGCCTCACCACGCAACAAGACATAAACACAGCGTTCTACAATCATTATTCCCAACTCTATTCCGCTCAGACCCCTGATCCGACAGCACTGGAGGAAGTCTCTCAGACGATTTACGGCACCGTCACCCCGGCAATGGAAGCGGCCTTGATGGAAGAAATTACAGAAGAAGAAGAGATCGACGCCATTAGAAAAGGAGCTGTCAACAAGTCTCCGGGTCCTGATGGCCTCCCCTTGGAATTTTACCGGACTTTTCAATATTTATTAGCCTCCCGATGGACGGACATCTGTCGCGAACTACTATCCTCGGACGTGCCGCTCCCTGCGGCCCTTGTGGAAGAGATGATTATTCCTATTCACAATCCGTCCAGTGGCTCACGACTGCAGGACTACCGCCCGTTGACGCTATTGAACTGCGACTTTAAGATCTTTTCTCGACTGTTGGCTGCGCGGATACGCCAGATCCTACGAAATGTTATCTCACCCGATCAAACGTCATTAGGAGCCGACAATAATATTCAAACAGCACTCAGTGAACATCGTGACTTGATCTCACTGGCGAGGGCATGTCGTCTGAAGGGTGCACTGGCGGCAATCGATTTTAGTCAAGCTTTCGACCGAGTGGACCACGACTGTTTGGAAGCGGTCCTCCAACATATGCGGTACCCACAGCCATTCGTCACTGTCGGCATGCGACTACTCCGTGGCGCGACGTCCAAGGTGATCGTCAACGGCCGACCTACGCAGCCCCTCACCATTTCTCGATCGATACGCCAAGGCTGCCCTCTGTCCACTTTACTTTACGCTGTGGCCATGGAACCACTCCTCTGCGGCCTGCGCCAACGACTAACGGGTATGACGTTACGAGGCCACACTTTCCGATGTAAAGCGTACGCTGACGACCTGGTGATTGTCATCCGCAACGGTGACGACACCGCTAGCGCACTGAATTGGATAGCGCAATATGGCATGGCCACTGGTAGCCGTATCAACGTCGCAAAATCGGTGGCGATGAACATCGGGGTCGGATTGTCTGAGAACAGTGTCACCCCCTTACAGCTCAGAGATAGTTTGAAATGTCTCGGCATTGATTTTACAGACGATATACGACGGACCACTGCTCACAACTTTCGACGGCTTTTACGAAATGTTCGGACTGGAATTGTCAACAACCGCCTACGAGCCCTGGACATCGTCCAAAGAACCTAGTATGTTAACACACATTTAGCGTCACACATTCCGCACATCGCCCAGATATTACCTATACCGGTGATGTTAGCTCGCCGTATACTTGCGGCTTTTGGGTCCTTCGTGAGTTCAGGAATGTTTTTTAAGATCGTGCATGAGACTTTCACCCTTCCCCCGGATCGGGGAGGGCTTGGCCTTTATCACGTTCATGACAGAGCGGTCGCCCTATTTGTGAGCGCGTTGGTCAAACTATGGCACCGCCGTCCGGACAGTTTGACCAGTTTGCTAATAGAAGAACTAGCACCGCCCTCCCTGTTGCCGCCTGTGCCGATACACCACGTCCCCTCCTCGCTCTTCTACATCGGTGTCTTTTACCTCGAACTCAGTTACGTTCGACTTGCCTTACCAGCAACTCAACTAGCGACGGCAAAGGCGGTTTCTAGGGTCCTGCAACGTGGACGACCCGATAACGTCGTGGAGAGGAAGCACCCGAACGTCAACTGGCGAGTAGTGTGGAGGACAATTCACCACGTAACACTGGACACTGACGTCACGGCGATGTGGTATATCACTGTCAACGGTAAGCAGGTGACCAGATCAAGGCTACATGCGATCCACATGGTAGACTCACCCACGTGCACGAGCTGTGGCGTTCAAGACAACGATGAACACCGTCTTAGCTGTGGCGTGTCTGCAGCAGTGTGGCACTTAGTGAGGCAAATGTCAGCATACTTCCTTCGGCTAACGCCGAATCATATCGACCCCAAGACTATCTTATTCCCGGATGAAACGTATTACCCACGCACTAAAACTAATGCAGTGACGTGGCTTCGTGGACATGCAGTGCATTATTTGTTTCAAGACGGCACTAAGGACACTTTAGACTTTTGGAACTATTTGCAGGAACGACATTGCAAGATCCTCCGTAACCCTAAGTATCGACAATATTTTTCCAACTTTTTGTGGAGTGCGTTCCACGACCCTCCATGTAGCTGGAACATCACGGGTAAGAGAAGCTAAAATTGCAAGACGATGATAGAACACTACACGGTACAACGTGGGATCTACTTACCCTCACACTCTGTAGCAGTATTTGCCCCATTTCCTCTTTTTGTCCCCAGTGCGAAAAGGTCTTCGCAGTTTTAGTTTTCCCATCCGGTGCAAGATGTAGCACTGGTTAATGGTGGTATGGACTCCACCCTTCAGTTATGTTTCATGGTTTCCTTCGCCCCGCACTTTGCTCTCTTTCTTTATGCCTTTTTCTACAACTATTAGCATGGTTTTAGTTACGTGCGTCCCCAACTCGACGCAACGAGTGCACTTACTAGTTTTCAGTTCCTTACTGTTAAAACTATTTTTTAAAAAAATAAAAATAAATAAATGAATAAATAAAATTTTTAAAAAATCACAATTAAACACCAACTGCATCCTTTGTACCGCATCACATCCCCAGGATGGGAGGTAGGAGACATCGTGGCCTGGCCTTGGGTCGCGACCCCTGCCCACCTTGCCTCCGCCAGCCCCACTACCTGATCCATTAAAAAAAAAAAGTGTCATGGTATCCTTACATGCTTCTGAGCATAGGTGAACAATAGCTGTTTGTCTGTTTTTAGTAATGCCATTTATTTTGCCGTAAGAGTTTGTGTGTGTTTTAGGCCACTGTATAAAGTGAGTTCAACTTCTTGGATTAGTGTTACATTACTTGTCGTACAGACAAAAACTGATTAAAAACGGATAGCGACTGCACCTGTTGTGTACAGATGCAGGGTAATTGGCCACTGCCTGTAAACGGCTGTAAGCTGTGTTGGCCACGGTCGACATACACTACTGGCCATTAAAATTGCTACACCAAGAAGAAATTGGACAAATATATTTTACTAGAACTGACATGTGATTAATAATCACGCAATTTGGGTGCATAGATCCTGAGAAATCAGTACCCAGAACAACGACCTCTGGCCGTAATAACGGCCGTGATACGTCTGGGCATTGAGTCAAACAGAGCTTGGATGGCATGCACAGGTACAGCTGCCCATGCAGCTGCAACACGATACCACAGTTCATCAACAGTAGTGACTGCCGTATTGTGAAGAGCCAATTGCTCAGCCACCATTGAGCAGACGTTTTTAATTGGTGAGAGATCTGGAGAATGTGCTGGCCAGGGTAGCAGTCGAACATTTTCTGTATCCAGAAAGGCCCGTACAGTACCTGCAACATGCGGACGTGCATTATCCTGCTGAAATGAAGGGTTTCGCAGGGATCGAATGAAGGGTAGAGCCACGGGTCGTAACACATCTGAAATACAACGTCCACTGTTCAAAGTGTCGTCAGTGCGAACAAGAGCTGACCGAGACGTGTAACCAATGGCACCCCATACCATCATGCCGGGTGATACGCAAGTATGGCGATGACGAATACACGCTTCCAATGTGCGTTCACCGCGATGTCACCAAACACGGATGCAACCATCATGATGCTGTAAACAGAACCTGGATTCATCCGAAAAAATGACGTTTTGCCATTCGTGCACCCAGGTTCGTCGTCGAGTACACCATCGCAGGCGCTCCTGTCTGTGATGCAGCGTCAAGGTAAACCGCAGTCATGGTCTCCGAGCTGATAGACCATGCTGCTGCAAACGTCGTCGAACTGTTCGTGCAGATGGTTGTTGTCTTACAAACGCCCCCATCTGTTGACTCAGCGATCGAGACGTGGCTGCACGATCCGTTACAGCCGTGCGGATAAGATGTCAGTCATCGCGACTGCTAGTGATACGAGGCCTTTGGGATCCAGCACGGCGTTCCGTATTACCCTCCTGAACCCACCGATTGCATATTCTGCTAACAGTCATAGGATCTCGACCAACGCGAGCAGCAGTGTCGCGATACCATAAACCGCAATCGCGATAGGCTACAATCCCACCTTTATCAAAGTCGGAAATGTGATGGTACGCATTTCTCCTCCTTACACCAGGCATCACAACAACGTTTCACCACGCAACGCCGGTCAACTGCTGTTTGTGTATGCGAAATCGGTTGGAAACATTCCTCATGTCAGCACGTTGTTGGTGTCGCCACCGGCGCCAACCTTGTGAGAATGCTCTGAAAAGCTAATCATTTGCATATCACAGCATCTTCTTCCTGATGGTTAAATTTCACGTTTGTAGCACGTCATCTTCGTGGTGTAGCAATTTTTAATGTCCAGTAGTGTATTTGAGGTTACTGCCCTGGGCCGCGATAGCCTTGGGGCATCTGAGACAATTTCTTTGGCACTTCTGGGGCCTATTTCGTTGCCTGGGATCCCTGTTGTTGCAGCGCGTTCCGATTCTCATGTCCCTGACAGTGAACAATCGCAAATCTTTGGGTGGAAGTGAAAAGGGCGTGCTGATCTCACGGCTGTCCTCTCACGCCTTAAAAATAGACGTGAGGTGCTGCCCACTGCTGAAAGTACGTCTGAACCATTACGGAATAAGTCACCTGTTGGGACCGTGTTCAACCTTCGAGGATCGGACAAGTGTAGATGGTGGGATTGCTTGTCACTGGGAGCTCCAGTGTCAAGCAGATGATACATCCTTTTAGGGAAATGGCAGGCAGTTGAGTCTCATCCGAGACCTGCCGGCAGCGACTGAGCACACTTTTTGCACCTGGCTGGAAACCGTAGCTCTTGTCAGCATGTTCGACGCCTGTCGCCTGGGTTCGGAGGTCATTCCCGGTCCCTGCATGCGGCTGGCTGATTTGCTGAATACAGCTAGCCTCGATGGTGGGTTGGAAGTAGAGCTATCGTTCTGCAGCAGCGTTCTCAGAACCTGTTGTAGTCCTCTGGTTTGCCGACCGGGGTGGCCGAGCGGTTCTAGGCGCTACAGTCTGGAACCGCGCGACCTCTATGGTTGCAGGTTCGATTCCTGCCTCGGGCATGGATGTGTGTGCTGTCCTTAGGTTAGTTAGGTTTAAGTAGTTCTAAGTTCTAAGGGACTGATGACCTTAGAAGTTAAGTCCCATAGTGCTCAGAGCCATTTGAAGTCCTCTGGTTTGGAGCCGAATGGGGAGCTTTAACTAGAAACACAGACTATTCTGGACTGTTTTGGGTGCGAATTTCTCGACCTGCGCTATCAGACAGAGAATTAATAGGACACGCGTGCACCACATAGAGGAAACGTCTACTGGGACAATGGAGTACTGTAGCGTGCTCATGTGGGCTTGTCAGGACAGAGAAATTCCTCCACAAGCCCAATAAGATGCGTTCTCATTTCAGACAGGACAGCGTTCGTTAAAGCAGTTTGGAGAAAGAAAATTTTAATACAGTAGTAGTTACCTACAGGAACGTCTGTGCATAGTCTTGGATCTAGTCTCGCTTATAAATGGTAACAATGCACACGTAGTGCCAGACACAGAAAGCTGCAGGATCCAGATGCCAACAGCAATGAAATTCTGAACTCAGACTGGACTGTGTATGGCAAAGATAGGATGAACGGTGGTGATGGAGGTGTGTTCATACCCATAAAAAATATGTTAATATCGAGTGACGTAATACAGATTCAGAATACGAAATAATTTTGAGTGATTACAAATGTTGAAGCTTTTTTGAAAGTGGTCACTGGGCACTTTTGTAGAGCCCTTGTCTCACGTGTAGTAGAGGCTTAACTGTTAAGGGGAAACTTGGAGAATATTTCATGTAAATTTCCTGGTAACGCTGCAGTACAAGGGGGAAGTTTCAACTTACCACCTACAGCCAGGGAGAGTCAGATGAATAAGGCGGGTGGTATGGACAGGGAATCACGTGAAATCTTTCTAAGTGTCTTATCCGAAAATTACCTTGAACAGTTAACCGGAGAACCGATTCGTGAAGGTAACATTTTAGATACGCTTGTGACAAACAGAGCTAAACCTTTAAACTCAGTTAGTGCAGAATAGGGAATCAGCGATCATAAGGCCGTTACAGCATCACTAAATACGGCTACAAACACCAATACAAAGAAGGATAGGAAGATCTTTATGGCTAACGAGGGCCACAAGAAACATGTTTCAAATTACTTGAACGGCCAGCATGAAAATTTCATCTCCAGTACTAACAACGTCGAGCATCAGTGCAGAAATTTCAAGAGCGTTGTATAATGCGCTTTACACAGGTATGAGCCGAGCAAAGTTGTGGGGCATGGAAAATATCCGCCACAGTAGGACAGTGGTGTTTATAAAGCTGCTACGAAAACAAATAGAGCTTCGCTTCAAATTTAAACACAGCAAAACGAAAGTGAAACGAAGCCAAAATTAGCAAAAGGAGAGACATGCGTGAAGCGTTCAACGAATTAGAAAGCAAAATTCTGTCTACCGACTTGACAGAAGATCTCAAGAAGTTTTGGTTTTACGTTAAATCAGTAAAAGGATCAAAGCCATCTGCCCAGACATTCACTGACTATAATAGCACTGAATCGAAGGACGGCACAGAAAAGGCCAAAATAATAAACTTCTCTTTTCAAAACTGTTTCATACAGGAATATTGCATCCTGGTATCTCCTTTAAATCGTCGCGCGAACGACAAGCTGACTGTTATCGAAATAAGTGACCGTGGGATAGGACAACAGCTGAAGTCACTGGTATACAAATACGATTCTACAAAGATTATGCGAAAGAACTTGCCACTTTTCTAGCTGCATGTACCGTAGGTCTCTAGAGGACCGAATTGTCCCCGATGACTGCAATACACCATAGGCCTTTCCTGTTTTCAAGAAGGGACAGACGCACAAAACTATAGATATATATATCTGTGACGTCGGTTAGTTGTACAATTTTGGAACTTGTTTTATACTTGCGTGTTATGACATTTAGGGGAACGAAAATCTCCTCTTTTGGAATCAACACGAGTTCCGAAACCGATGATGGTGTGAACCCAGCTCAGTCTGTCCGTTCACGAAATCTAGAAGGCGGTAGATACCGGCACCCTGGCAGACGCTGTGTTCCTTGACTTATGCAAGGCGTTCGATGCATTTCCGCACTGACACCTAGTGAGCAAAATTCGAACGTACGGAATATCAAACCAACTGTGTAATTGCATTGAGGAGTTTCTAGCAAAGAGCGCACAGCATGTCATTCTCAATGGGGACTTAGAGCGTACCCCAAAGGAATGTCATGGGGACACTACTTTTCGCAGTATATATAAATGACAAAATAGACAATATCGGAAGTTACATGAGGATTTTCGCAAATGATGTTGTTTACGGAAAAGTCGCAACGCTAGAAAATTGTCGTGTGACTAGGGCCTCCCGTGAGGTAGACCGCTCGCTGAGTGCAAGTCTTCCGATCTGACGCAATTTCGGTGACTTGCTCGTCGATGGGGATGAAATGATGATGATTAGGAGAACACAACACCCAGTCCCTGAGCCGAGAAAACATCCGACCCAGCCGGGAATCGAATCCGGGACCTTAGATTTAACATTCTGTCGCGTTGACCACTCAGTTACCGGGGGGCGACCATGATGATGATGATGATGATGATGATGATGATGATGATGATGATTGGTTTTTGGGGCGCTCAATTGCGCGATCATCAGTACCTGGTTTCGAAATGATGAAAGTCCTGCATAGGATCGACGCTTGACGTAGGGTGTGCCATCTGACCTTCAACATAAACAAATTTAAAGTATTACGTATGGATATACAGAAACACACATTGCTGTATGATAACTCGATTGTAGAAAAATCACTGGAAGCAGATGCTTCCATAAAATATCTAGGAGCATGTGTAGGGTGCGATTTAAAGTGGAACTATCACATAAAACTAATCGCAGGAAATGCAGAAGCCAGACTGAGATTCATTGGAAGATTCGCCAGGAAAAATACTGCCTCAGCAAAGGGCAAGGCTTACAAAACCCTCGTTCGACCATTACTTGAATATTACCCGTCAGTATGGAGACCGTATCAGGTAGAACTTATAGTTGAAATACAGACATCCAAAGAAAAATAGCACGTTTCTTTGCCTGTTCATTTAATGAGCACGAAAGCTTCACGGAGACGATAAACAAACTCCTGCGCCAGTTACTGCAAGGGACGCGTTCTGCATCGCGGTATGATTTACTGTTACAATTCTGAAAGTATACGTTTCTCTTGCGTATACCTCGTGAAAGGACCACTAAAATAACATTAGAAAGATTCTAGCCTACACGGGGGCTTACCATAACTCGTTCTTCCCGCGAATCATTAGAGACTAGAACAGCGCAATTGGAAACTGCGGGTGGTACACAAAGTACCTCCTGGCATTGATTGCAAGGTGCCTTGCGGTATACAAATGTAGACGTAGAACGTGGGGGGTGCACTCCTTCAGCATCCTCCATCCTTACAAAGCCAGAATATGGCCTATAATCTACTACGCAAATGACACCCGTAATTCAGTTCACTAAATTTCTAGCTCATTCTCCCAACTGTCAAACGCTATGCCCTCGCCCTGCACCTTTCTTTCCGTGTCTTCTTACCTCCCCCATAGGCATGCTTCACCTGCTCTCAAAATTCCCTCTTTCATCGACCACATTGATCAGCTTGATCATATACAGTGTATTCGACAAAACAACCACTTTGTTTCCAGCCTCAGCCCCAACAAGGGTCATCAGCTGCAATTATACACACCTCTGACACTCTGCAACTGCAAAAATTTTTACATTCTCCCTTTCCAAGTAAACCCATTTCCATTTCTATATCACACATTTATCCTTCTCATCACACTTACACACGTCAAAAATAGTTTAGCATCACCCCAGTTCCCAGAACTCCTGAAGATAGACGTTGGCTGTGGATATTGTATCACAGACACAGTCCCTTTGACTGTTCAGAGATATCATTGAACCCGTCCAAATATGTAAACAACCATGCATGAGCAGCGCCTATTAGACAGAGGGGGTCCGACAGCCGATCAGTTCCAGTCGTCTCACCAGGAAGTAGGCACACAGCTCGTGTTGTCTGTAGTTCAACCATGCCTAGACGGTCAATAACGCAACTGAAACGCGTCCGGTTTGTTACTTTGTGCCAAGAAGAGCTCTCAACAAGGGAAGTGTCCATGCGTCTCAGAGTGAATCAAGCCGATGTTGTTCGGACATGGAGGAGATACAGAGAGGCAGAAACTGTAGATGACATGCCTCGCTCGGGCCGCCCAAAGGCTACTACTGCAGTGGATGACCGCTACCTACGGACTCTGGCTCGGAGCAACCGTGACAGCAACGCCACCATGTTGAATAATGCTTTTCGTGCAGCCACAGGACGTCTTGTTACGACTCAAACTGTGCGCAGTAGGCTGCATGATGCGCAACTTCGCTCCCAACGTCTATGTCGAGGTCCATCTTTGCAACCACGACACCACGCAGCGCGGTACAGATGGGCCCAACAACATGCCGAATGGACTGCTCTTGACTGGCATCACTTTCTCTTCACCAATGAGTGTTGCATACACCTTGAACCAGGCAATCGTCGGAGATGTGTTTGGAGGCAACGTTGTCAGGCTGAACGCTGTAGACACACTGTCCAGCGAGTGCAGCAAGGTGGAGGTTCCCTGCTGTTTTGGGGTGGCATTATGTGGGGCCGACGTACGCGTCTGGCGGTCATCGATGGCGCCGTAACGCTGTACGACACGTGCGAGACATTCGTCTTCATGGACGACAATTCGTGCCCCCATCGTGCACATCTTGTGAATGACTTCCTTCACGAAAACGACATCGCTCGACTACAGTGACCAGCATGTTCTCCAGACATGAACCCTATCGAACATGCCGGGGATAGATTGAAAAGGGCTGGTTAAGGACGACGTGGCCCACCAACCACTCTAGGGATCTACTCCGAATCGCTGTTGAGAAGTGGGACAATCTGGACCAACAGTGCCTTGATGAACTTGTGCATAGTATTCTACGATGAATATAGGCATACATCAATGCAAAAGGACGTGCTACTGGGTATCAGAGGTACCGATGTCTACCACCTGTGAAGGTCTCGCTGTGTGGTGGTGCAACACGCAATGTGTGGTTTTCATGAGCATTGAAAAGGGCGGAAATGATGTTTATGTTGATCTCTATTCCAATTTTCTGTACAGGGTCCGGAACTCTCGGAACCGAATGATGCAAAACTTCATTTGATGTGTGTATTGCACACCAGCACAGTCTTCCGCATATCAGGATCCCCTAAATTTCTCTGTTGTTCCTTACATAAGTACGATGTGGCTTTCATCCTAGTTTATATTGTTTTAGGTCATCAGTGTTCAAACTGGTTTGATGCAGGCTGCTATGAGTTCACATCCCTTCCCAATCCCTTCACCTCACTTTAACACCTCCACCAACCATCCTCAGTCATTTGTGAGATCTACGTCTTCCAAATTTTTACTCTCTACAGTACCCTCTAGTACCACGGAGCGTATTTCCCGATTTCTTAACACATGTCCGATCATCCTGTTCATATTTTCACACATACATTTCCTTGCTGAAGTTGCGTAGAACATCCACATTTATTACGTGATCCGTCTACTTAATGTTCAACGATCTTCTCGAGCACCACATTTCAAGCGCTTCGACTCTCTTCTTTTCCAGTTTTCCCAACGAAACTTGATTCAGCCCTTCATAACCGCTACGGTCGCAGGTTCGAATCCTGCCTCGGGCATGGATATGTGTGATGTCCTTAGGTAGGCTAGGTTTAAGTAGTTCTAAGTTCTAGGGGACTGATGACCTCAGACGTTACGTCCCATAGTGCTCAGAGCCATTTGAACCATTGAACCAGCCCTTCATAATGGTGAGCTCGAGACGCACATTACCAGGAATATCGTTCGATACTAGTAGCTGTCACGTGACGAATGATGATCTCCTTGCCTCTGTCAGTTTTCTCGTTGCTTCATCAGCCACTGCTTCTGTTTCTTTTCCACCTGGTCACTAATTATGATTTACAATTTTAAGTTTATTGCTAGACTCATTTTATAGAATGAATATTTCACTCTGCAATAGAGTGTGTGCTGTTGTGCAACTTCTTCAGACATAAAAATTGTGAGCCAGACTCGAATCTATGACCTCATCTTTCGTGGGCAAAACTCATATCATCTGTTGCTGAAGTCAAGTTTTCAGCAGTAGCCCTCATTCCCAAAGACTCGCTTTTCAATCGCCTTCGTGAGGACCAGGGCACAGAGGTGTGTACACATTCCGCTTTTAACACGCCCATGGTTGCCTGTCAACCAGCCAGGCCAGGTCCCGCACGCTATACGCAGGACGGACAGGCTGTTTTACTCCCATCCAAGCCAAGCCATGCCCAACCCAAAGCCGCACGGGATAGTCACGCGGTCTCAGGCGCCTTGCCACGGTTCGCGCGGCTCCCCGCGTCGGAGGTTCGAGCTCTCCCTCGGGCATGGGTGTGTGTGTGTTGTCCTTAGCGTAAGTTAAAGTAGTGTGTGAGCCTAGGGACCGATGACCTCAGAAGTTTGGTCCCATAGGAACTTACAACCACCACCACCACCACCACCACCACCTCCTCCTCCTCCTCCTCCTCCTCCTCCTCATCCTCCTCCACAACCCAACCCAAACACGCTAAAGGAGTCCTGCCTGCATGTCCTTCTTGCCGGTGTGTTACGCTACGTGGCATTTTATTCCATACACTTTCATTGCAGTGTTGGAAATAATGTTCGGAAGTTGATGAAAAGTCCTTTTTACCAGAGTATCATAAGAGAAGGCTCAATAAAATGTGTAATCATAATGGGGCACTGTAGGCCAGATAATGGAAGACATTATTTGTTCTTCTTTCCCTTGCAGCATATTTCGGGATTATTTATTTCTTTTGATATGAACGGTTTTCTCTGCAACTTCACCTTCTTTCGACTAATTCTGGCTATTATCAATTCTAAACATCTTCAGGTCACCTCTAATGCATGTTTTCCGTAGCAATCAGAACCACCTCTCAAAATCAAGATCCTTTGCATCTAAGAACCTGTAGATGTCTACTATACTGCAACAATTAGGTTCTGGACGTTTAGATTTTGCAACCAGAGTATGTTTCAGCCGAATATGACACCAGTTATAATGATTTAATTACTTCTCCCAGCATATGTATTGCGGGTTCGCTGGATTCATTCTAAGTGGCCAAAAGAGTTCATTCTAAATTTCCCAAATGCACTGTAACAAACGTGAAGTTCGTTTTTCACGTTATGTTGCTCTAAAAAGTACATGTCTGAAGTAGGTTTACAACCTGTGTTGGATGCCAAGCGGTATCGTTTAGTTGGCAAGGTTGCGGTTGTTTGTCTTCTTCTCGTGTTGACTGGCGCCACTCGGTTTCGCAAGCGTTCCCTGTCCGCTAGTGGCAGCAGGGGCGGTTATCGATATGTAGTAACTGTTGCCCTATCTTTGGGGCGACGTCGTTGTTTTTCCCAGTCGTATGAGTGTGCGAGTTCATTTGGAGACTGAGGAGAAGCGAGGTCCGGGCAGTGTGTGAGCACGCCGGGACCACTGGCGGCACACATGGACTGCCGGATGGAAGGTCTGTGGTCACGAGGGTGCACGATTTCGTCGTAAACCACACCCTGCAGGCTTTAAGATGAGTGCATTTCAATCCAAGTAGAGAAACCTCCACCACTGTGATTTCTCTCTATTCTCCAGTGACTTGGTTTCGTGTTGCTGCTCGTAGTGTCACCGAGGCGAAGAGCAGCGAGTGGAGTGCCTGGGGAAAGCGGGTCTGATTAGCTTTCCTCGACTTCTTATTACTATTTACTGCGTTCGACTAGTTACAATTTGATAAGTTCAACTAGCGCTAGGTTTTCTTGTCTGGTGGCCGCTAGCGCCCCAGTTACCTCCCCGGGGTTTAGTGTATGTAACGGCAGTGTAAGTTTCCTCGACTTGGCGCTGCTGTCCGGTAAGGCGTGTGGTTTTGACAGCTTTCGTGACTGTAGGTCGGTTGGTGATTCTTCTACTCTGGTGTTAATGATCCCTTTCTCGTTCTGGGCGGTCTGAACACAGTATTCTGGACGTAGTGCGGAGCGCCAGTTCCTGCTTTGGCGTATTGTTCCATCGTTGCATTTGGTTTATCGGACGTCAGGTAGCTTCAGCAAGATTATCATTAGTCATTCGTTAGACTGCCACTAGTCTGAGTGACCATCTTGTGAAGTGAATGCAACTCTTGGCTGCCTGTCTCATTGCTCGCGAAAGTGTTTGTTGCCGGACCTTCTCAGAGGTCGATTCCTGGAGCACCATCTGGATGAGGTGCTTGCTTTCTTTAATTAACTTTTGCTATTGCATTTGCTGTTTTACATCAGGTTTCAATTTTTTGTATGTTATTGCCGTTCCTGGCGTGTAAGGCCTTCAGCCGTGATTGTGGTCATTTGCTTTAAAATTCTAATTTGGTATTTGTAATTTATCAGTAAGCCTTAAAACCTTATTTACTGCCATTCCTGGCGTTTGATGCCTTCTGGTGTGTTTGTGGCGACTTACCTTAATATTTCAATACCTGTAAGTTGGAAACTGCAGAGAGTTCATAAACAATTCTTAATTTATTGTAAGGACTTCAGCCGTGATTGTGGTAGCTTGCTTTAAAATTTTAATTTGGTATTCGGAGTTACACCGTAAGCTGTTAAGACCTTATTTACTGCCATTCCTGGCGTCTGATACCATCTGCTGTGTTTGTGGCGACTTGCGTTCAATATTTCAATACCTGTAACACCTGTAATTCGTAAGTTGCAGCGAGTTCTTAAACAATTCTTAATTTATTGCCATTCCTGGCGTGTAAGGCCTTCTGCCCAGATCACAGTGGCTTGCTTGTAAAACACTATCTGCTGTATCTGTATTTAATGGTGATTTCCTAAATTGTAACTCACGGAAAACACTATTATTTACACTGTTGTTTATTCCTTCGTTAATAACGTGTGGTATTTTTTATTTATTGTTGAGTCTGGAATTACTGTTTCAAAAATAAATTGTGTGTAACTGTACAGGGCAGCCAACAGTAACTGATTACGGCCCCGTCCACAATTGTAACCTAATCCTGCCTTCCCTTCACTACCAGGTTTCAATACCTTTGCTTTCACACTAAGCTTACCACCAGGATGTGGTTTTTGACGTTAACTGAGATATACTTTTTTCCTATTTGAGTCAATGTTGGCCCTAAATTTAGAAAGCTTGTACATTGGCAAATAGCCTCAAGTACTTAGTACACATTTCCACAAAATTTTCATCCACTAAGTCTGTGCATTCAAGTTTTTAACATTAAAACTTTGTTCTCTTTCGATATATGTATGGAATGAGGAAATTGCTGGTCAAATTTACAAACATATCGTGACATACTCGAGGTTTCCGAATCAGTGTTAAGTAACTTTTTATACAATTTGCTTTGCGACATACCTCCGCAGACATACACCTGGCTAGTAACGTTGGACTGTTGTCAGGTGCAGCAGGCTGGACGGGTCGACTAAAGCTCGCCAGGCTTGCGGAAATCCAAGATGGCCTGCCTTAACCACTGTGCTTCAGTACACGTGTACTCTTGTGTCTCCGTCACGGCAGGTTGAGCTGGTTTAATGGCTGCTGCGGGGATAGGAGCAGACAGGCTGGGAGGAGAGTTTGTACGCCCATGGCCAGCACTCGCAGCGCGAGGCGCAGCAGTCGTCTGGCTCTACATTGTCGCTAAAGACCATTTTACAGCGGAGCGAACACAAGCGAAACCACGTTCGCAAACAACGTGCAGGAGAGTCGCTAGGGCGTACCATCGTTGACTCGTGCCTGCGAATAAGCATTTACACTGAAGAGAACGGAAGAAGACGTGGCTGTAATAGAGGTAGTGGATTTAACGCTGAAATGCAGCTCCGCCTTTCCAGTCCCAAAGTCTGCACATCTGACGGCAGACACTTTTGTTGTCGTCTCTTTGCGACTGAAGAGGGAATTTAAAAGCACACCACTAACTACGGACGACCAACAAGACGAGGGAAAAGTCTAGGATTTACACTCTGATTAGTAGCAACCGGAGACATTTATGTAAGTGACTGTTTAACATTGCAACAGCTGCTTTATATCAGATAGTTTCTGATGTGTGAACTAACATATGCGAAGCACTTCAAGAATTTTATTTAACTACATATCTGGGAAATAACGTCAGTAACATGTGATTAATGAAAAGTGAAACATACATACGATGTCCCACATAGGTTACTTCATAAAATCTAGTAGACAATTTGTTAAGCAGCAGTTAGCGTGATACCGGCTAAGCTATTTTGATTTATCATCGAAAATACCTAACACAACGGTGATAAATCAGCTACCTAACTACAGATACCATGAACGTAAGCAATAGAATGATGTTATCTTTCATAAATTTTTGGTATTAATTAGCATATTAGATGCATAATCGAACTTGGTTAGCCGCGCGGGATTAGCCGAGTGGTCTGAGGCATTGCAGTCATGGACTGTGCAGCTGGTCCCGGCGGTGATTCGAGTCCTCCCTCGGGCATGGGTGTGTCTGTTTGTCCTTAGGCTAATTTAGGTTAATTAGTGTGTAAGCTTAGGGACTGATGACCTTAGCAGTTAAGTCCTGTGGTGTCACCGCCAGACACCACACTTGCTAGGTGGTAGCCTTTAAATCGGCCGCGGTCCGTTAGTATAAGTCGGACCCGCGTGTCGCCACTATCAGTGATTGCAGACCGAGCGCCGCCACACGGCAGGTCTAGAGAGACTTCCTAGCACTCGCCCCAGTTGTACAGCCGACTTTGCTAGCGATGGTTCACTGACAAATTACGCTCTCATTTGCCGAGACGATAGTTAGCTTAGCCTTCAGCTACGTCATTTGCTACGACCTAGCAAGGCGCCATTACCAGTCACTATTGATGCTGTAAAACATGTACCGTCAAGAGCGATGTTCACCAATTATGGATTAAAGTTAAGTATTCCAGAAGCTACGTACCTGTTTTACTAGTCTCATTTCCGTGTCCTGCTCCAGACCTCACGCCAGCCTGTGTGAGCTTAAACGCGTGCCTTTCGGCTTCCTCCTAGTGGACTGGCTGTCTTGCCAATCCACTACAAGTCCCATAAGATTTCACACACATTTGTAAATTTTTTTTTAACTTGGTTATTTTCAAAGAAATTTATTGTGGTTCTCCTTTTTAACAGAATGAATTACGAAGCTTTCGTTTATTCACTGCGTCTCCCCACGATACAAGCATCTACAGTTGCCAGTAGGACCTTCGATGGCTTCGGCAGTTTTCTGTTATGTATGAGGCGGAACTATGGGCCTCATGGAAAAAGGGTGACCCAGCTGAATCACGCAATTTGACTCTTAGTCTGGTTACGAGGTGTGGCCATTAACTGCACGCGTTGATCACGTAAGCTGACGTGAGCATCAATGAACTATACTTGACGGGGTGTATGTGGAACATCTTAGGTGATCAGAAAGGTAGTAGACAAGAACGCAATTAAATGTTGTTGTTGTGGTCTTCAGTCCTGAGACTGGTTTGATGCAGCTCTCCATGCTACTCTATCCTGTGCAAGCTTTTTCATCTCCCAGTACCTACTCCAACCTACATCCTTCTGAATCTGCTTAGTGTATTCATCTCTTGGTCTCCCTCTACGATTTTTACCCTCCACGCTGCCCTCCAATACTAAATTGGTGATCCCTTGATGCCTCAGAACATGTCCTACCAACCGATCCCTTCTTCTGGTCAAGTTGTGCCACAAACTTCTCTTCTCCCCAATCCTATTCAATACTTCCTCATTAGTTATGTGATCTACCCATCTAATCTTCAGCATTCTTCTGTAGCACCACATTTCGAAAGCTTCTATTCTCTTCTTGTCCAAACTATTTATCGTCCATGTTTCACTTCCATACATGGCTACACTCCATACAAATACTTTCAGAAACGACTTCCTGACACTTAAATCTATACTCGATGTTAACAAATTTCTCTTCTTTCCTTGCCATTGCCAGTCTACATTTTATATCCTCTCTACTTCGACCATCATCAGTTATTTTGCTCTCCAAATAGCAAAACTCCTTTACTACTTTAAGTGCCTCATTTCCTAATCTAATTCCCTCAGCATCACCCGACTTAATTAGACTACATTCCATTATCCTTGTTTTGCTTTTGTTGATGTTCATCTTATATCCTCCTTTCAAGACACTGTCCATTCCATTCAACTGCTCTTCCAAGTCCTTTGCTGTCTCTGACAGAATTACAATGTCATCGGCGAACCTCAAAGTTTTTATTTCTTCTCCATGAATTTTAATACCTACTCCGAATTTTTCTTTTGTTTCCTTTACTGCTTGCTCAATATACAGATTGAACAACATCGGGGAGAGGCTACAACCCTGTCTTACTCCCTTCCCAACCACTGCTTCCCTTTCATGTCCCTCGACTCTTATAACTGCCATCTGGTTTCTGTACAAATTGTAAATAGCCTTTCGCTCCCTGTATTTTACCCCTGCCACCTTTAGAATTTGAAAGAGAGTATTCCAGTCAACATTGTCAAAAGCTTTCTCTAAGTCTACAAATGCTAGAAACGTAGGTTTGCCTTTCCTTAATCTTTCTTCTAAGATAAGTCGTAAGGTCAGTATTGCCTCACGTGTTCCAGTGTTTCTACGGAATCCAAACTGATCTTCCCCGAGGTTGGCTTCTACTAGTTTTTCCATTCGTCTGTAAAGAATTCGTGTTAGTATTTTGCAGCTGTGACTTATTAAACTGATAGTTCGGTAATTTTCACATCTGTCAACACCTGCTTTCTTTGGGATTGGAATTATTATATTCTTCTTGAAGTCTGAGGGTATTTCGCCTGTTTCATACATCTTGCTCACCAGATGGTAGAGTTTTGTCAGGACTGGCTCTCCCACGGCCGTCAGTAGTTCCAATGGAATATTGTCTACTCCGGGGGCCTTGTTTCGACTCAGGGCTTTCAGTGCTCTGTCAAACTCTTCACGCAGTATCATATCTCCCTTTTCATCTGCATCTACATCCTCTTCCATTTCCATAATATTGTCCACAAGTACATCGCCCTTGTATAGACCCTCTATATACTCCTTCCAACTTTCTGCTTTCCCTTCTTTGCTTAGAACTGGGTTTCCATCTGAGCTCTTGATATTCATACAAGTCGTTCTCTTATCTCCAAAGGTCTCTTTAATTTTCCTGTAGGCGGTATCTATCTTACCCCTAGTGAGATAGGCCTCTATATCCTTATATTTGTCCTCTAGCCATCCCTGCTTAGCCATTTTGCACTTCCTGTCGATCTCATTTTTGAGACGTTTGTATTCCTTTTTGCCTGTTTCACTTACTGCATTTTTATATTTTCTCCTTTCATCAATTAAATTCAATATTTCTTCTGTTACCCAAGGATTTCTACTAGCCCTCGTCTTTTTACCTACTTGATCCTCTGCTGCCTTCACTACTTCATCCCTCAAAGCTACCCATTCTTCTTCTACTGTATTTATTTCCCCCATTCCTGTCAATTGCTCCCTTATGCTCTCCCTGAAACTCTCTACAACCTCTGGTTCTTTCAGTTTATCCAGGTCACATCTCCTTAAATTCCCACCTTTTTGCAGTTTCTTCAGTTTTAATCTACAGGTCATAACCAATAGATTGTGGTCAGAGTCCACATCTGCCCCTGGAAATGTCTTACAATTTAAAACCTGGTTCCTAAATCTCTGTCTTACCATTATATAATCTATCTGATACCTTTTAGTATCGCCAGGGTTCTTCCATGTATACAACCTTCTTTCATGATTCTTAAACCAAGTGTTAGTTATGATTATGTTGTGCTCTGTGCAAAATTCGACCAGGCGGCTTCCTCTTTCATTTCTGTCCCCCAATCCATATTCACCTACTATGTTTCCTTCTCTCCCTTTTCCTACACTCGAATTCAAGTCACCCATGACTATTAAATTTTCGTCTCCCTTCACAATCTGAATAATTTCTTTTATTTCATCATACATTTCTTCAATTTCTTCATCATCTGCAGAGCTAGTTGGCATATAAACTTGTACTACTGTAGTAGGCGTGGGCTTCGTATCTATCTTGGCCACAATAATGCGTTCACTATGCTGTTTGTAGTAGCTTACCCGCATTCCTATTTTCCTATTCATTATTAAACCTACTCCTGCATTACCCCTATTTGATTTTGTGTTTATAACCCTGTAGTCACCTGACCAGAAGTCTTGTTCCTCCTGCCACCGAACTTCACTAATTCCCACTATATCTAACTTCAACCTATCCATTTCCCTTTTTAAATTTTCTAACCTACCTGCCCGATTAAGGGATCTGACATTCCACGCTCCGATCCGTAGAACGCCAGTTTTCTTTCTCCTGATAGCGACATCCTCTTGAGTAGTCCCCGCCCGGAGATCCGAATGGGGGACTATTTTACCTCCGGAATATTTTACCCAAGAGGACGCCATCATCATGTAATCATACAGTAAAGCTGCATGCCCTCGGGAAAAATTACGGCTGTAGTTTCCCCTTGCTTTCAGCCGTTCGCAGTACCAGCACAGGAAGGCCGTTTTGGTTATTGTTACAAGGCCAGATCAGTCAATCATCCAGACTGTTGCCCTTGCAACTACTGAAAAGGCTGCTGCCCCTCTTCAGGAACCACACGTTTGTCTGGCCTCTCAACAGATACCCCTCCGTTGTGGTTGCACCTACGGTACGGCTATCTGTATCGCTGAGGCACGCAAGCCTCCCCACCAACGGCAAGGTCCATGGTTCATGGGGGGCGCAATTAAATACTTAGCTTTAATTCAGCATCAGCGATGAACGTCGATCTTGACTTTGTACAGTAATATTTGCAAGTGCAGTTATAGACTGAACTGCGAATACCTCTTTACAATTCTGATTGGTTCACACATATAGATCAATTGTCAATGCATAAACTGTATGTGGCGCCTGGCTAGGTCGTAGCTATTGACATACATCTACATGATTACTCTGCAATTCACATTTAAGTGCTTGGCAGAGGGTTCATCGAACCACAATCATACTATCTCTCTACCATTCCACTCCCGAACAGCGCGCGGGAAAAATGAACACCTAAACCTTTCTGTTCGAGCTCTGATTTCTCTTATTTTATTTTGATGATCGTTACTACCTATGTAGGTTGGGCTCAACAAAATATTTTCGCATTCGGAAGACAAAGTTGGTGACTGAAATTTCGTAAATAGATCTCGCCGCGACGAAAAACGTCTTTGCTTTAATGACTTCCATCCCAACTCGCGTATCATATATGCCACACTCTCTCCCCTATTACGTGATAATACAAAACGAGCTGCCCCTTTTTTGCACCCTTTCGATGTCCTCCGTCAATCCCACCTGGTAAGGATCCCACACCGCGCGGCAATATTCTAACAGAGGACGAACGAGTGTAGTGTAAGCTATCTCTTTAGTCGACTTGTTGCATCTACTAAGTGTCCTGCCAATGAAACGCGACCTTTGGCTCGCCTTCCCCACAATATTATCTGTGTGGTCTTTCCAACTGAAGTTGTTCGTAATTTTAACACCCAGGTACTTAGTTGAATTGACAGCCTTGAGAATTATACTATTTATCGAGTAACCGAATTCCAATGGAATTCTTTTGGAACTCATGTGGATCACCTCACACTTTTCGTTATTTAGCGTCGACTGCCACCTGCCACACCATACAGCAATCTTTTCTAAATCGCTTGGCAAGTGATACTGGTCTTCGGATGACCTTATTAGACGCTAAATTACAGCATCATCTGCGAACAACCTAAGAGAACTGCTCAGATTGTCACCCAGGTCATTTATATAGACCAGGAACAGCAGAGGTCCCAGGACGCTTCCCTGGGGAACACCTGTTATCACTTCAGTTTTACTCGATGATTTGCCGTCTATTACTACGAACTGCGACCTTCCTGACAGTAAATCACGAATCCAGTCGCACAACTGAGACGATACCCCATAGGCCCGCAGCTTGATTAGAAGTCGCTTGTGAGGAACGGCGTCAAAAGCTTTCCGGAAATCTAGAAATACGGAATCAACTTGAGATCCCCTGTCGATAGCGGCCATTACTTCGTGCGAATAAAGAGCTAGCTGAGTTGCATAAGAACGATGTTTTCTGAAGCCATGCTGATTACGTATCAATAGATCGTTCCCTTCGAGGTGATTCATAATGTTTGAATGCAGTATATGCTCCAAAACCCTACTGCAAACTGACGTCAATGATGTAGGTCTGTAGTTCGATGGATTACTCCTACTACCCTTCTTAAACACTGGTGCGACCTGCGCAATTTTCCAATCTGTGGGTACAGATCTATTGGTGAGCGAGCGGTTGTATATGATTGCTAAGTAGGGAGCTATTGCATCAGCGTAATCTGAAAGGAACCTAATCGGTATACAATCTGGACCTGAAGACTTGCCCGTATCAAGCGACCTGAGTTGCTTCGCAACCCCTAAGGTATCTACTTCTAAGAAACTCAAGCTAGCAGCTGTTCGTGTTTCAAATTCTGGAATATTCCATTCGTCTTCCCTGGTGAAGGAATTTCGGAAAACTGCGTTCAATAACTCCGCTTTAGCGGCACAGTCGTCGGTAACAGTGCCATCGGCACTGCACAGCGAAGGTATTGACTACGTCTTGCCGCTTGTGTACTGCTGAAGGCTATGCTAACTAGCGTCTCTGCACATGAGATTTCTGAAGCTATAACAAGTGAACGATTCCTATGAAAGTCGGCTGTAGAACTGGCCAGTGCGCTAGCTTGTCTCGTAAGGCCAGCCGCGTGGCGGCGCTCGGTCTGCTAGCGTCGACAGAGGCGACTCGCGGGTCCGATGTGTACTGACGGACCGCGGCCGATTTGATGCCTACAACCTAGCAAGTGTGGTGCCTTGCGGTGACACCACATTTATCCTTGTTTTCCCTCGACATTTGTGCTATATATTGCTTCGCTCCCAGAAGAATGTATCATATCTACATTCTTCTGTCAGCATCATTCATTCTCTACAGATCACTCCATTGGCCCCGTGTGATGTGCGTACTGTAAGACCTTCAGTACACACACCATCAGATTATTTGACTTGTCCCTCTAACGAAGTAGGCGAGTGTCAGCAATATGTCTCGTGGTCTTAACGTGGCGTGTTTATCTTCTGCCGTTAGGTCAGACGATAGAAATGCCACTTGCACGCTTAGAGTAGCAGATTGACAGTGACCATCTTTAAACAAAACTTGATTAATTTTCACACACATTAATTAAAATAATAACAAGCATAAAAATTACTTAACTTGGTTCTGGATGCTATTTACAATTGACAATCTGAAGTTCCTTTGGTATGGGTACGTTAATCTTATTCTCACATATATCACTGATACTTGACAAAAGTGTCTATACATTTATCTTCATGGCTATGTACAGGAATATGGTAATCTTATTAGGCGCAGACTGAAACTTGACTATAGACTGGTACAGACAAATGTAGAAGTCGTACAGGCTGCTACAGACTGGTGCAGACAAATGCGGACTGACTAATCGGAGGTCTGTACACTCGTTATAATACCTCGCGCGTTCATATATCACTGCACGAGTGTGATCCGCGAGGAGAAAAGGTTCTACGTAAGCAGCAATCTCATTGGTTGCATTAAATATTAATACGCGGATCGGCGGAAGCAGAATTTGGTCCGTATCTAAGGCAGCGCCATCTCGTAGGGCGGAGACGGACGAGCGCTGCACCTGCGCTGTTGTGCTTAGCGGGGCGCGCTCTAGTGGGAAAGTTGTGTACGCGCTGACTACACGGAACTACGTACACGACACCCCGCAACTCATGTCAGTAACAGAAATAGAAAAGATAGCAAACGAAACCTTTCTGTACTGCTAGCGCCAATCGGAGAGAGCACGAACCTCCTTTGATGTTTCGATAAAAGATCGAAAACCAGCGGAACGCGAGCGAACACGGGAAACACGACCGAATGCCCGGTGCGCACGCGCTCACTGAGTTTACCCAAGAGAGCATTCTCGTTCGCTGTTGTTCATTCGCCTGTGTTCGATAAAGAGGCCTAGCTAGGCTACACTACGACACTGCGCGAGGTGTCTTGGCGAGTGCAGTAGGCGCTTCGCAACCACGTGCTCTGCGACTTCGCAACCCTTACGCCAGCGGGCAGAGAGCGAGTGAGCTCCGAGCATACAGCTGTGTAGTAAGGCGAGGTGGTATCCGTCATCTTCGGCAGCTTCTGCCGATTTGCAAGATGTTGATTTGCCTTCTCACCTCAATTCCCTCCCTCCCTCAGTCTCTCTCTCTCTCTCTCTCTCTCTCTCTCTCTCTCTCTCTCTCGCACCACAGCCGATTGAAGATCATCGGTTGGCACGCACTCGCAACGCTCTAATATGGATAGAATTTCAGTGAAAAGAAGGGACGAGGTTTCTCGCAGCCATCACAACAGCTTGCTCTCAGTACAGTGATCTACACAGCTTACAAGTTTGAATTTCTTACACCCACTCTTTCTGCGAGTTGTAGTTTTGGCACGCGTTAGATTCTTTTGGAGGTCCATAATTCATATATCACATTTTTCTTTGCTTTTGTGGGGCACTATTGACATCTATAACTGTAATGATAACTTCAGTCTCATGTATTGGATACTGTTGCCCAAGTTCGAGATTCCCCTCCCTTCTGTCATTCACCGACTATCAACGTTACAGCGTTGCAGCTTACAGTTCTAACAGGTGGGCTGTCTGTCAACTGAGAAGCAGCATTCAGAAATCGCTCACAAGGAGCTCGGTAGGGGGCAGAACTTTGTGACGATTTGGGCGGTAGGATCCGCAAGTTTCAAAAGGACGGAGCGCCAGATCAAAGGGAGCAACAGCTGGGCAAGCAGATCGCTAGCGTTCGTCAGGAGAGAGTTGCGGGTTACTTGGGAAAGATAATCCATGGTACACAGTCTAAAGAAGCAGAGAGAAGGGCTGTAATTGCTAGTGCCGTTGAAAGAGAAACGTTTGGCTGTCAAGAGGACGAAGCGGATGTCTTGAACGACAACTACAGCACAATGTTATCTAAAAATATCTCACAAAGCTAGAGAAATCCTGGTCGTACTCCGTTATTTCAAGGCTGTTTGTGCCGCCAAAGCTAGTTTCCCGACACTCATACACGATACACGGTCGGACAATGAAGGTAGCATAATAGAAGCAAAAATACTGATCTCCCTCCTCCTTTACCAATGAAAATGTAACGGTATTGCCCCAGTTTAATCCTCACCACTCGAAAAAGTCTGAGCAGCAACGCCTAATCCTTGCAAGAGAAACGACGACAATCACTGCGAAGATAAATGATATAGATACTAGTGTCAGTAGCACTGACAACTGAAATCGCTAAAAAGGAACAAACTCCAAGGCCCGATGAAATCTCTATCTGATTCTATACCAAATTTGCGGCTGAATTTCCCCCTCATTAAACCATAATCTACCGTATACACCTCGAATACAAAATCGTGACCAGCAGTAGGAAGAAATCGCAAGTCACAACCGTCTACAAGCAGGGTGCCAGAAGTGATCCACAAAACTACCGTCAAGTATCATTGACATCCGCCTGTTACAGAATTTTAGAAAATATTCTAAGCTCAAAAGTAGTGAATTTTCTCTAAAACAATGGCCTCTTCCGTGGCATTCAGCGTGGATTCTGAAGACATCGATCATGTGAAACCCAACTCGCCCTTTACTCACATGACATCACGGCAGCCATGTAGGTGCCATGTTTCCTCACTTCCCAGAAGCGTTTGACTCAGTATGAAACCTGCGGCTATTAATACGATAGTATGGCGTGTGAAGCGAAATGTTTGACTGGATTTAACCGAAAAATGTAGAAGTAAGTTCAGATGTGTCCCAGGGAAGTGTGTTGGGGCCTTTGTGTTTAAGTTGTTTGTTAATTACCTTATAGACAATATTAATGCTAACCACAGAATTTTGGCAGATGATGCACTTATCTATAATGAAATACTGCCTGAAAGAAACCACACAGCTATTCACTTAGATCTTGGTAAGATTTTAAAGTAGTGTAAAGATTGCCAACTTTGATTTAAAAGTTCATAAATGTGAAATTTTTAACATCATAAAACGAGGAAACCCATTATCCTAAAATAACTACAAGTTAAAACTGGAATCTGTCAACTCATACAAATATCTGGGTTTAGAAATTGGTAGGGTTATGAAATGGAATGGTTAAATAGCCTAAGTAGTACGTAATGGAGGGGGCAGTCATTGGTTCGTTATAGAATACAAGGAAATGCAGTCAGTCTGCAAAGGAGATTGTTTGACAAACACTCGTGCAACCCATCTGGTTATACTGCTCAAGTGTGTGACCAAACAGGACAATCACGGATCATTGAACGCACGCAGAGAAGAGTGCCACGCATGGTCACAGGTGTGTTTGACCTACGGAAGAGTCTCACGGATTTGCTGAAGAAGCTGAATTG
This sequence comes from Schistocerca piceifrons, assembly GCF_021461385.2. Taxonomy (NCBI): domain Eukaryota; kingdom Metazoa; phylum Arthropoda; class Insecta; order Orthoptera; family Acrididae; genus Schistocerca; species Schistocerca piceifrons. Next base: position 1,213,374,526 of record NC_060138.1, read on the forward strand.
GCAGACGCTTGAAGGTAAACGCCAGTTATATCCCGAAAAAGCCTACTCAAAAATGTTCGAGAACCAGCTTGAAATAATGGACCTCGAAATATGCTACAACCACCTATGTATCGGTGCCATAAAGACTGCGAGATCCAGATTAGTCTAACTGCAGAGCCCACAAAGGTGTTTAAACAGTCACTGTTCCCTCGGCCCATACGAGTATGGAACAGGAAGAATCACTAATAATTAGTACAATGGGAAGTACCCCATGGCATGCACTTCACAATTTGAAGAGTGTAGATGTAGACGTAGACTCACCAGCGCTTGCGTCAGAGCTGCTGCAGTACGAGCCTGTGCAAAGCGAAATGGCTAGAAGCATTTAGAAAACTTTTTGCGCATATCGATACCGAGGAAAGAGTACAGACGAAATGATAAGAAGTATAGAGAGGAAGGAAATAGCTTACTAAGTCGTAGTCATCATTAGTGGAGACACCGAACACTACTTTTCAACCAGTGGGATGGCTGGGGGGGGGGGAGGGGGGGGGGGGGAAGGCTGCGAGCTTCTATAAATCTATCGACATGGAGTAGGAGGGCGTTCTGGCACCTTCTGATCTACATACATACTCCGCAATCCACCATACGGTGCGTGGCGGAGGATACCTCGTACCACAACTAGCATCTTCTCTCCTTGTTCAGCTTCCAAACAGAACGAGGGATAAATGACTGCCTATATGACTCTGTACGAGCCCTAATCTCTCTTATCTCTGTGGTCTTTCCCCGAAATGTAAGTTGGCGGCAGTAAAATTGTACTGCAGTCAGCCTCAAATGCTGGTTCTCTAAATTTCCTCAGTAGCGATTCACGAAAAGAACGCCTTCTTTCCTCTAGAGACTCCCACCCGAGTTCCTGAAGCATTTCCGTAACACTCGCGTGATGATCAAACCTACCAGTAACAAATCTAGCAGCCCGCCTCTGAATTGCTTCTACGTCCTCCCTCAATCCGACCTGATAGGGATCCCAAACGCTCGAGCAGTACTCAAGAATAGGTCGTATTAGTGTTTTATAAGCGGTCTCCTTTACACATGAACGACATCTTCCAAAAATTCTACCAATGAACCGAAGACGACTATCCGCCTTCCCCACAACTGCCATTACATGCTTGTCCCACTTCATATCGCTCTGCACTGTTACGCCCAAGTATTTAATCGACGTGACTGTGTCAAGCGCTACACTACTAATGGAGTATTCAAACATTACGGGATTCTTTTTCCAATTCATCTGCAATAATTTACATTTATCTACATTTAGAGTTAGCTGCCATTCTTTACACCAATGACAAATCCTGCCCAAGTCATCTTGTATCCTCCTACAGTCACTCAACGACGACGCCTTCCCGTACACCACAGCATCATCAGCAAACAGCCGCACATTGCTATCCACCCTATGCAAAAGATCATTTATGTAGATAGAAAACAACAGCGGACCTAGCACACGTCCCTGGGGCACTCCAGATGATACCCTCACCTCCGATGGACACTCACCATCGAGCACAACGTAGGATTCTCAGACACGCTGCCTGGGGCTCTGCTTCCGGCAGCTAACCTGTCCAGAGACCACCAGAATAGTGTGCCATTCCGAGTGGCACTGCATGTGGGCCAAAAACTCGCTAATCTGGTAAGCTGCTCAAAACAGCGAGGCTGGCTGTGGCACCAGCACAGGGAGACGAGAGGGGTCGTGTGAAACATGTGGTCCGTGTATAGTGCGTTATGAAATAACGATTGCTGGTCAACTACAAATAACATTGCCAACCACACGTCCCATGGGGAATCACTTAGGTATAGGGAGCAGGTGTAACATCCCTCGGGTCAGGATTTTTAGTGGGCGTGGAAGCTGAGCAGGTGAAGTGGTGGCACTGCAGGTGCAGCAGGTGAGACTCGGTAGCTGATGAGGGTGTCATATGCCCGCAGGTGTCAGTTAAATAGTGTTGCCTGGAATCATATATATTACTCGTGACTTAATAATAAGTTTACTGCAGCCAAAAAGCCATACAAATTCAATGTACAGTGATAATAATAAGATAAATTAGAAATTTCACGTATTGTGATTTGCATAGTCACTTATTGTTCGTGTCATTTTGGTACAGAGATCTATATGGTAACGTTTGCAAATTTGGTGACACAGTTTACACTCACACATTTCATTTGGTTCATAATATGACGTGTTGTTGCAAATAAGGTGGTGGAAACCATGAACTGCCAATCTGGTGATGACGTGTCTCATTTCGAAGTTTTCCTTTGTCCATGTTCGCCTTTCATGGCACCTGTGCTGTAAAATTCTGGAGGCATGTCTTCCCTTTTTTCCTTCAATGTTTTAAGGAGACTTTCCAAGGCGCTGCTATTGGGTAGCATCAGGATTGTCCGGAGGTCTTCAATGAGGAAGGGTTCCCTCGCCAGCAGGTATACAAGTCTCGATCGTGTTGTTTTGGATACTCCTATTGTTTTCTTTATATAGGACGCCTTCATTCTTTCTAGTGTTGTTAGGTTGTTCACTGTAAGATGTGGTCCAATAATTTCTACGCCGTACGTCAGTATTGCGAAGATTTTGGCTCTGAATAGTGCCATTGCTGTCTCTAGACTAAGGGATCTGATGTATTGTATTTCATGTATTGCCATTATTGCTTGCATTGCTTTCTCTGTTACATGTTTCGTGAAACATTTTGCAGTTGTTTGTATTGTGACCCCTAGGTACTTGTAGTCCTGTACAATCTTCAGTTTTCTCTCTCGTATGAGGATCTCAGCTGATGCAGGTGTTCTTCCTCCATTTCTGAGTACCATCATTTCTGTTTTCGACACACCAATCTACCATATCGTTTGTCGCTTCTTGTAACTTTGCAATATTCTTTGCACCTATTACAATATCGTCTGCATATGCATATGAGACCACACCCTCCCTCTGGGGTATTCTTAGAATTTCTTCTGCTGCAAGGATAAATGACAGAGGACTCAGTGGATCTCCCTGTAGTACTCCGTTTGATTGGAGTATCGGCTCCGATAGGGAGAGATTGTCTGATATTCTTACTTCGTTCCATTGCAGTATTGCGCTTATAATTCGTGTGCAGATGTTGTTTTTCCCAGGGTTTCCTCTAGTTTTTTGGTAATTAATTTTCTGTTTATAAAGTCAAAGGCTTTTGTAAAATCTGTGAATACTACATAGAACTTATCTCTGTCTTCGAGGGCTTCCCATACGCTCTTTAGCAGGAGTTCTATTGCTGTCAGAGTTGATCTTCCCTTTATGAATCCCATTTGGCTTTCGGGGAGATGTTCGTCGATTATTTGCTTTATTCTTTCTGTTGTTATTTTTGTGAACACTTCGAAAGGTAAGTTTTCTAGGGCTATGCCTCTGTATTTGCTAGGGTCCTTGGGGTCTTCTTTCCCTTTATAAAGCACTTTTACTGTTGACTGTCTCCACTGTTGCGGAATGGAGGCTGTTTCTATACACTTATTGTAGAGTTTTGTCCCCATTGGCGTTAGTATTTGGGCAGTGTCTTTCAGATATTCACTATAAAGTCTGTCGGGGCCTGCAGCTTTTTTACTCTTGGTGCGGTTAATGGCATCTTTGATCTCTTCCGTGCTCAATGCGATCCAATCCACAGTACTCAACAGTACGGATTGTCTTCTCCAGTGCAGTGGAAGGCGTGCTGAATTGTACACGCGGGTGCAACAAGGTCTGTGGTCGCAGCGCTATGTCGGCTATGGGGGCTATGCAGGTCAGGCGCCAGCAGCTACGTCCTGCAGGTAGCCTGAATAAGTCTGCGGGCCGTGAGGGCCTCCCACAGAGCTCTCCAAGACGGACGTGCGCTTAGCACATCACGGTGGATATTGTGAACATGTGAGCCCAGGAGCCAAACCAGCGATAGAGTGTACAGCCAGGGAGGCCGTACTGAGGTGCCTCACCCAACTGTTTGAGGGCGGTAGTTTGCAGTCACGTGGCAACGCCCTCCTTCAGGTGAAGTGCCAGGATCTTCTGCATCTTCTATCAGTCATGAAGGTGACCGAACAGTTGTGGCAGCTTGTAGCGACGAAATTCCATTATAGCCGCCTGGTCACGATCTCCGAGGCGAAGACTCCACTCAGGCAGTATTCGCCAGCTAAGTTATACTGTAACTAGTGTGCTCTGTCCTTCTGTCGGAGTCAGGGATGCAGATGTGCTGACCAGACAATGAGACTGAGACTTCTGAAACAGGGGTATTTAAGTTAAACATAGCGTCTGCAAGGCCAGTGATGCAGTCACTTGCCCTCATTATACGCAGGTGCCAAAAGACTTGTTAACACAGTGCTGTCTCAATTACTGTTAGCATTTTTCGTTAGTGCTAGGGCGCCATGGAGGGGCTGAGTTCGTACGTTAAATGTTGTGGTTGCGTATTGCAAGGCTCGTACAATTATACAGGGTGATTCAAAAAGAATACCACAACTTTAGGAATTTAAAACTCTGCAACGACAAAAGGCAGAGCTAAGCACTATCTGTCGGCGAATTAAGGGAGCTATAAAGTTTCATTTAGTTGTACATTTGTTCGCTTGAGGCGCTATTGACTAGGCGTCAGCGTCAGTTGATGCTAAGATGGCGACCGCTCAACAGAAAGCTTTTTGTGTTATTGAGTACGGCAGAAGTGAATCGACGACAGTTGTTCAGCGTGCATTTCGAACGAAGTATGGTGTTAAACCTCCTGATAGGTGGTGTATTAATCGTTGGTATAAACAGTTTACAGAGAATGGGTATTTGTGCAAAGGGAAAAGTTCTGGACGACCGAGAACGAGTGATGAAAATGTAGCACGCATCCAGCAAGCATTTGTTCGCAGCCCAGGAAAATCGACTCGCAGAGCTAGCAGAGAGCTGCAAATTCCACAATCAACTGTATGGAGAGTCCTACGAAAAAGGTTAGTTATGAAACCTTATCGTCTAAAATTGGTTCAAGCACTGTCTGCAGCTGATAATATTAAAAGAATCGATTTCTGTGATTTTATCTTTGCTCAAATGGAAACAGATGAATCTTACGTTTCAAAGATTGTGTTTAGTGATGAAGCAACTTTCTACACTAACGGGAAAGTCAACCGTCACAATGTCTGTATATGGGGCACTGAGAATCCGCGGGAAACAACTCAGTATGAACGTGACTCGCCTAAGGTGAACGTTTTCTGTGCCATTTCAGCCAATAAAGTTTTTGGTCCCTTTTTCTTCGAAGGTGCTACTGTAACTGGACTACAGTATCTGGAGGTGTTAGAGAATTGGCTGTTCCCTCAGCTCGAACAAGAAGCACAACAATTCATATTTCAGCAGGATGGAGCGCCACCACATTGGCACTTATCTGTCGGTAACTACCTGAACGTCAACTACCCGAGGCGATGGATCGGCCGCCAGGCAGCCCGTGACAGAGCACTTCATCACTGGCCTCCAAGAAGCCCTGATCTTACCCCCTGCAATTTTTTCTTATGGGGGTATGTTAAGGATATGGTGTTTCGGCCACCTCTCCCAGCCACTATTGATGATTTGAAACGAGAAATTACAGCAGCTATCCAAACTGTTACGCCTGATATGCTACAGAGAGTGTGGAACGAGTTGGAGTATCTGGTTGATATTGCTCGAGTGTCTGGAGGGGGCCATATTGAACATCTCTGAACTTGTTTTTGAGTGAAAAAAAACCTTTTTAAATACTCTTTGTAATGATGTATAACAGAAGGTTATATTATGTTTCTTTCATTAAATACACATTTTTAAAGTTGTGGTATTCTTTTTGAATCACCCTGTATACACTCCTGGAAATGGAAAAAAGAGCACATTGACACCGGTGTGTCAGACCCACCATACTTGCTCCGGACACTGCGAGAGGGCTGTACAAGCAATGATCACACGCACGGCACAGCGGACACACCAGGAACCGCGGTGTTGGCCGTCGAATGGCGCTAGCTGCGCAGCATTTGTGCACCGCCGCCGTCAGTGTCAGCCAGTTTGCCGTGGCATACGGAGCTCCATCGCAGTCTTTAACACTGGAAGCATGCCGCGACAGCGAGGGCGTGAACCGTATGTGCAGTTGACGGACTTTGAGCGAGGGCTTATAGTGGGCATGCGGGAGGCCGGGTGGACGTACCGCCGAATTGCTCAACACGTGGGGCGTGAGGTCTCCACAGTACATCGATGTTGTCGCCAGTGGTCGGCGGAAGGTGCACGTGTCCGCCGACCTGGGACCGGACCGCAGCGACGCACGGATGCACGCCAAGACCGTAGGATCCTACGCAGTGCCGTAGGGGACCGCACCGCCACTTCCCAGCAAATTAGGGACACTGTTGCTCCTGTGGTATCGGCGAGGACCATTCGCAACCGTCTCCATGAAGCTGGGCTACGGTCCCGCACACCGTTAGGCCGTCTTCCGCTCACGCCCCAACATCGTGCAGCCCGCCTCCAGTGGTGTCGCGACAGACGTGAATGGAGGGACGAATGGAGACGTGTCGTCTTCAGCGATGAGAGTCGCTTCTGCCTTGGTGCCAATGATGGTCGTATGCGTGTTTGGCGCCGTGCAGGTGAGCGCCACAATCAGGACTGCGTACGACCGAGGCACACAGGGCCAACACCCGGCATCATGGTGTGGGGAGCGATCTCATACACTGGCCGTACACCACTGGTGATCGTCGAGGGGACACTGAATAGTGCACGGTACATCCAAATCGTCATCGAACCCATCGTTCTACCATTCCTAGACCGGCTAGGGAACTTGCTGTTCCAACAGGACAATGCACGTCCGCATGTATCCCGTGCCACCCAACGTGCTCTAGAAGGTGTAAGTCAACTACCCTGGCCAGCAAGATCTCCGGATCTGTCCCCCATTGAGCATGTTTGGGACTGGATGAAGCGTCGTCTCACGCGGTCTGCACGTCCAGCACGAACGCTGGTCCAACTGAGGCGCCAGGTGGAAATGGCATGGCAAGCCGTTCCACAGGACTACATCCAGCATCTCTACGATCGTCTCCATGGGAGAATAGCAGCCTGCATTGCTGCGAAAGGTGGATATACACTGTACTAGTGCCGACATTGTGCATGCTCTGTTGCCTGTGTCTATGTGCCTGTGGTTCTGTCAGTGTGATCATGTGGTGTATCTGACCCCAGGAATGTGTCAATAAAGTTTCCCCTTCCTGGGACAATGAATTCACGGTGTTCTTATTTCAATTTCCAGGAGTGTATTTTGTGCTGTCATACTGCAACGTTTGCACTGTTTAGCTCAGTGTGACAATGAATTACCAAAGGCGCCCTGTCTTCTGAACCACTGGCACTCTTTGGACACCCCAGATATTGACTGTGACACGTGGTACCAGCCAGACCTGGTTCTCTCCAGTCTACATCAAGTAGCAATACTTTCAAACATTTACGCTGAAGCGCTGGTATAGACACGTGTATTCAAATACGGAGGTATGTAAGTAGGCAGAATACGACGCTACGGTCGGTAACGCATATATAAAACAACAGTTGTCTGGCGCAGTTGTTAGATCGGTTACTGCTGCTACAATGGCAGGTTATCAAAGTTTGAGTATGAATGTGGTGTTATAGTCGGCACACGAGCGATGGGACACAGCATCTCCGATGTAGAGATGAAGTGGGGATTTTCCCGTACGACCATTTCACGAGTGTATCTTGAATGTCAGGAATCCGGTAAAACATCAAATCTCCGACATCGCTGCGGCCATAGAAAGATCCTGCGTGATCTGGACCAACGACGACTGAAGAAAATGGTGACAGAAGTGCAACCCTTCCGCAAATTGCAGCAGATTTCAATGCTGAGTCATCAACAAGAGTCAGCGTGTCAACCATTCGATGCAACATCGTCGTTATGGGCTTTCGGAGCCGAAGGCCCACTCGTGTACCCTTGAAGACTGCACACGCAAAAGTTTACGCCTCGCCTGGTCCCATCAGCATTGAACTATTGACGACTGCAGACGTGTTGCCTGATCGGACGAGTCTAGTTTCAAATAGTATCGAGTGGATGAACGTGTACAGATATCGAGACAACCTCATGAATCAATGAACCCTGCATGTCAGCAGGGGACTGTTCAAGCTGATTGAAGCTCTGTACTGGTGTGGGTTCAAATGGCTCTGAGCACTATGGGACTTAACATCTGAGGTCATCAGTCCCCTAGAACTCAGAACTACTTAAACCTAACTAACCTAAGGACATCACACACACCCATGCCCGAGGCAGGATTCGAACCTGTGACCGTAGAGGTCGCGCGGTTCCGGACTGAAGCGCCTAGAACCGCTTGGCCACACCAGCCGGCTACTGGTGTGGGACTTGTACAGTTGGATTGATGTGAGACCCATGATATGTCTAGATATGACTCCGACAGGTGACACCTACGTAAGCATCCTGTTTGGTCAACTGCATCCATTCAGGTCCACTGTGCATTCCGACGAACTTTGGCAATTCCAGCAGGACAGTGCGACACCCCACACATCCAGAATTGCTACACAGTGGCTCCAGGAACACTATTTTGAATTTAAACACTTCCTCTGGCCACCAGACTCCTCAGACATGAACATGATTGAGCATATCTGGGATGCCTCTCAACCTGCTGCTCAGAAGAGACCTCCACCCCCTCGTACTCTCATGGATTTATGGACAGCGCTACAAGTTGCATGGTGTCAGGTCCCTCCAGTACTACTTCAGACATTAGCCGAGTCCATGCTATGTCGTATTGCGGTACGTCTGCGTGCTCACGGGGGTCCTTTGGCTCTTCAGTGCATATGCGTACATGGGAATTCGATGCTCTGAGCAACCTGAAACCTGAAACGTTGTGCCTTTCTTTAGTTGGTTAGTTAGGTTACCGGGCATTTAGTACAATTGTTTTTAGCTAACGTACAGTGTGTGACAAAAAGGTGAAGCACCAAGAAGCGGAGAAAGAAAGGAAATGAAAGTTCACGGAACGAAGGTATGTGATGTGATTTCAGTGGTTACACTATAGAGCCAAATTTACAGAGCAATTGGCAGTATGATTCCACTAAACAGATGAAATAACAACCCCTCTGACTTGGATGCATGCACTGATTCGGTTTGGAAGAGTTTCATTAAGCCGTTGTATGCTCTCCTGAGGCGGGCTGGTCCATATCTGTTGCAATCCCTTATACCCTGGACACTGACACTGGGATGGAATTTTCGTCCGATATGGTCCCACATATGTTCTATTGGAGACAGATCTGGAGATACTGCTGGCCACAGGATTGCCCCAGCATCACACAGATAGTTCGTAGAGACACGTGCTACTCGCGGACGAGCGTTGTCCTGATGAAAAATAGTACCATGGTACCTTTAATAATGACGTAATAACGAAACGCATAAGGTGTATTGGAATAATAAAATTTTGGTCAAGACGTCTGGAAGTGCTTAAGTGTCCCATAAGAGGCAACACAGGACGCCACAAGATGTGTATGATGTACCGTTATACATCCAGAGTTCGCAGAGCAATACCAGCCTTTTCCTGAATTCATATCTGATGGCTCTCCAGGACATGAGTAACTCCGCTGTACCTATCCAAAACATTGAAACAACGGAATCTTTCTCCAGGTCGCCACCATACTCAGTGACGACGGTAATTTGTGGTAATCCAGAAGCACAATTCATCACTGAATACAATGTGCACCATTCATGCCGTTTGCGTGGTGGTGTTAACGGCAGCTTGTAGCCTCCCCCTCACTTATCGACCTTAATGACAGTAAAAAATTAAATCGCGTGCACCTAATGGAAATTTGGGAAAAGCAATCGTCACCGAAGTTAATTTGTCGGTAAAGAGGGAGGAAAGGGTTATATCTAAAGGAAAGGAAAAATGCAAATGAAATTGGTGGAAATTAATTTTGAGGAAAGGGTAAAATTGATAAAGTAAATGTGCGGTCGTTACGTTAACAATTAATTGGCGTTAATTAGATATTTGAGATTTGGGGAAAATTACGGTAGCCAGTCCTATGGACAACTACTATAATAACTGAAAATAACAGATTAATGCACGTATGATTAGCAGTAAAAGTGTGGCAACTGAAGGTTGACACGGGTTGTGTGAAAACTGAATGTTTGTCAGAGGTAATAAATTTCGCTTCACTCTGACTTAATTTAGCAAAAGAATTAATAAAACTGGAAAATTGAAAGTTAATTTAGTGATTGAAATTAATACTGACCTTTGTTTCTGTAGCACTACGAAATTCAATAAAATAAGGTTAGTCTTGGGCTACCTCAACAATCGTTTCAAAAGCTACTTGAATCTACGCAGTTTAGAAATAAGAGATTTAACTTTGAACTTGAATTAAATAATTTTGAACAATTAACAATAGTAAAATTTAGTACGTACCAAGCTGAGCTGCAGTCACAGGTAAGCTAAAATATGGTAACAAAACTAGCACTCTTAATTTGTGCTTGTGTAATCTAAATATTGTAGCCAGCTATGAATACTTTAACTGAACTTTGGAATTAAACCAGTGAAATGCAATATTATTACTTTATTGCTGGCGTCTGAATTTTAACGACACTCGGGTTCATTCCAGAAAAGGAAGGGACCCTGCTTGGTAACGCAATTGGGACAATGAGCAACAAACGTTCATGCTACGGTGCTTTAATTTTGTGAGGCAAATTGAACAGTTTGAAAGGCTGAGCTCTGCCATACAGTTCTAAAACTTTATGTGCTTTTAGTCTTCCTTGTTGGTTGATTGATGGTTTGCAGTCGTCGATCGGGGAGGTGGCGATAGTCACTCACTGTCGGCCGTCGCTGTTGCAGAAGCTAGATGTTGGCGCGCCTTCTTCTCGACACGGTCACCAGGCGAAACGGGCTCTTGATGTGCGCCAGCTAATGTTTCCCGTCCGCGACATCGTGTTAGAAACTATCATAGCAAGTCGAGCGCAATTACATGCTGCCAAATCTCGAAAGCGAGGCAACTTGCGGGAGCATCACGCAACACCTGCTCCACCGCCCTACTCCAGCCGGACTCCCTCTCCCCACGCTCCATGCGGCAGAGTTAACACTACCAAAGATCCTAAACACTTTGGTTCTCCACACGACCTATCGATGTAATCGTTCGATAGCATAGCTTTCCTTAGGCCAGACTCAGCGTAAAATACAAATAATATTTACAAAACAAACCAATTATACATCGACATAAATGCATATATATATATATATATATATATATATATATATATATATATATATATATATATATACAAATAGTAAAACAATTACAATATATAAAGACACAGAAATGTCATATCTTCAGGTAACAAAATCAGGAAAAAAAATTTATAGTACAATAGATGGAAATAGGAGGATATGCATTGCCGGCGTTACGAGCTTACACATGGGATGGTTCCAGTATGGAACATCACACAGAGTGCTGCAGCAGACCGTTTTCTCTTCTCAGATGGCCAGTGTAGATCTGACAGGGTTATCAAGTTCTTGGTACACAATACGGCAATACCCTCTTCTGGTGGTAAGATGTGGTCGACTGGAACCTTAAAGATGATAATGTCTGCCATGGGGCCACTGTCATATATGAATGTTCCACAAATCTGGGTACTGCACTATTCGACCAGCCGACCAAATGGCGACGCACAATGAGGCCTCTTGCAACCTGTCAGATGCTGATAATGTTCTCTCTCATAAGTACATGTCTCCCCGTGTTCTTTAAAGCGGTTACCCTACATCTGATCCTGTTCACATCCATTGTATACTCTACCAGGCCAGGTAACAAAATTCAACACTAACGACACTAATCCACTCCCCTGTCACAGAGAACTGTAACTTGAACCATTTACATAACCGCCGATTGTGCGTACGTGTACGAAGTTACAAGGACATCAGCCCAAGACGTGCATGTGTTTACTTTTTTGTCATGCAATGTATGTAACACGTTGATTTAACACTTCTTTCAATTATCCTGTTACGTCTTGTATTGTCATTTGTAATAGAGTTTGACATGCTGTTTACTAGTGTGTAGTGTGTATCGTCCTGCTCATATTCACTACGTGATCAAAAGTATCCGGACATGCCAAAAGACATACGTTTTACATATTAGGTGGATTGTGCTGCCGCCTACTGCCACGTACTCCTTATTAGCGACCTCCGTAACCATTAGACAACGTGAGAGAGCAGAATGGGACACTCCGCGGAACTCACGGACTTAGAACGTGGTCAGATGACTGAGTGTCACTTATGCCATACGTCTGTATGCGAGATTTCCACACTCCTCAACATCCCTAGGTGCAGTGTTTCCGATGTGACAGTGAAATGGAAACGTAGAGGGACACATACGCCGGTCGCTGTGGCCGAGCAGTTCTAGGTGCTTCAGTACGAAACCGTGCAGTTGCTACGGTCGCAGGTTTGAATGCTGCCTTGGACATGGATGTGTGTAATGTCCTTAGGTTAGTTAGTTTTAAGTAGTTCTAAGTTTAGTGGACTGAGGTCTCAGATGTTACGTCTCATAGTGCTTAGAGCCATTTGAACCTTTTGGGACATTACAGCATAAAAGTGTACAGGCTGACCTCGTCTGTTGACTGACAGTGACCGCCGACAGATGAAGAGGGTCGTAACGTGTAACAAGCAGACATCTAGCCAGATCATAACACAGGAATTACAAACTGCTTCAGGATCCATTGTAAAGCCCGGCCGGAGTGGCCGAGTGGTTCTAGGCGCTTCAGTCGGTCGCAAGTTCGAATCCTGACTCTGGCATGGATGTGTGTGATGTCCTTAGGTTAGTTAGGTTTTAGTAGTTCTAAGTTCGAGGGGACTGATGACCTCAGCTGTTAAGTCCCATAGTGCTCAGAGCCATTTGAGCCACTGTAAATATCCGCTGTAAATACTATGACAGCTGTGGGAGAGGTGAGAAAATGTGGATTTCATGATCGAGCGGCTGCTTATAAGCCATACACCACGCCGGTAAGTGGTAAACGACGCCTCGCTTGGTGTAAGGGGCGTAAACATTGGCTGATTGAACAGAGGGAAAACGGTATGTGGAGTGACGAATCACGGTCACAATGTGGCGATCCGATGCCGAATACGCGGTGAAGGTCGTCTGCCAGCATGTGTAGTGTCAACAGTAACATTCGGAGGCGGTGGTGTTACGGTGTGGTCGAGTTTTTCATAGATGGGGTTGCACCCGTTGTTTTCAGTGGCACTAACGCAGTACAAGCCTACAATGAAGTTTTAAGCACCTTCTTGCTTCCCGCTGCTGAAGAGCAATTCGAGATTGGCGGTAGCATTTTTCAACATGGTCGAGCACCTGTTCATAATGGATGGCCTATGGTGGAGTGGTTACACGACAATAACATCCCTGTAATGGACTGGCCTGCACAGAATCCTTACCTGACTCCTACAGAACACCGCTGGGATGTTTTGTAAAGCCGACTTCGTGCCAAGCCTAACCGACCGACATCGATACCTCTCCTCAGTGCAGCACTCCGTGAAGAATGGACTGCCATGCCCCAAGAAACCTTCCAGCACCTGACTGAACATTTGCCTCCGAGAGTGGAAGCTGTCGTCAAGGGCTAAGGGTGGGCCAGCACCATACTGAATGCCAGCATTACCGATGGAGGGCGCCACTAACTTGTAAGTCATTTCCAGCCAGGTGTCCGGATACATTTGATCACATAGTGTAACTTATCGTGCAGCGTGATAGCTTGGCAGGCAGCGTGGTGAGCCACACCCAGATTGCGTCCACCCAGTAGACTGTCGTTGCGACACATCGGTCACTTGCCGTGTGCGTCTTTTCTGTGGTTTCCCACCCTCGTTTAGGCAAATTGTGGTGTGGTACCCAGTCTTCGCGTCAGAAGATATCACAAGTTCACTTCCGTAGCTGAGTGGTAAGTGCGAAAGATTGCATATTTAACCGAAGGGGTCCTGGTTCGATTCCCGGTCGGGTCGGTGATTTTAACTGCTCAGTAACTGAGTGTACTGTCGTCCTCACATTCATATCGTCGTAACTGACAGTGTCGTTTTTCCATTAGTAAGAGGGCTGAATGGACACGACACAAAAGCCAGTAAATGGAAATAAAAATGTGACGTATCAACTGTGTAAACGCAATCTTCCTTAGGTTAACTGTCGGCTGTGGTGGCAGAAAGATCATCTGGACGCAGTAGCTAAACAAAATAAATATTCCAAATCATGAAAACACTAGAAATTGTAAGGCAGGACAAACAATAGGAGGCGGAGAGGTAGGCACGTTGAAGCCTAACCAGCAACAAAGTGGGACATGACAACTCTTGAGTTCTTCCAAGTTCCACAAAACCATCTGGCTTTATTCAGAAAATAGAAACCGCAGATAGTTACTGAAAGGGGCACTGTGAGTGGAATTAAGCTGTGAGTGGTGCAGAAGCTATAGGTAGTTAAGAATTAACTTCAGAAAAACGTATAGCTGAGGAATAACTGTAAAATTTGATAGTACTGTATTTCATTTTTATTGTAATGTTCTTTTTTATTTTTCTTTGTTCCATTTTTTATTTTCACCATTGTTCTGTTTATTTATTATTATTATTATTATTATTATTATTATTATTATTATTATTATTTATCATCATCATCATCATCATCATTTAAGACTGATTATGCCTTTCAGCGTTCAGTCTGGAGCATAGCCCCCTTATAAAATTCCTCCATGATCCACTATTCAGTGCTAACATTGGTGCCTCTTCTGATGTTAAGCCAATTACTTCAAAATAATTCTTAACCGAATCCAGGTACCTTCTCCTTGGTCTACCCCGACACCTCCTACCCTCTACTGCTGAACCCATGAGTCTTTTGGGTAACCTTGCTTCTCCCATGCGTGTAACATGACCCCACCATCTAAGTCTGTTCGCCCTGACTACTACATCTATAGAGTTCATTCTCAGTTTTTCTTTGATTTCCTCATTGTGGACACCCTCCTGTCATTGCTCCCATCTACTAGTACCTGCAATCATCCTAGCTACTTTCATATCCGTAACCTCAACCTTGTTGATAAGGTAACCTGAATCCACCCAGTTTTCGCTCCCGTACAACAAAGTTGGTCGAAAGATTGAATGGTGCACAGATAACTTAGTCTTGGTACTGACTTCCTTCTTGCAGAAGAGAGTATATCGTAGCTGAGCGCTCACTGCATTAGCTTTGCTACACCTCGCTTCCAGTTCTTTCACTATGTTGTCATCAAATGGCTCTGAGCACTATGGGACTCAACTACTGAGGTCATTAGTCCCCTAGAACTTAGAACTAGTTAAACCTAACTAACCTAAGGACAT
The DNA here is from genome assembly GCF_021461385.2 of Schistocerca piceifrons. Classification (NCBI taxonomy): domain Eukaryota; kingdom Metazoa; phylum Arthropoda; class Insecta; order Orthoptera; family Acrididae; genus Schistocerca; species Schistocerca piceifrons. The sequence continues at coordinate 1,213,389,793 of NC_060138.1, forward strand.
CACAAACATCCATGCCCGAGGCAGGATTCGAACCTGCGACCGTAGCGGTCTCGCGGTTCCAGACTGCAGCGCCTTTAACCGCACGGCCACTTCGGCCGGCATGTTGTCATCCTGTGAGAATATGCATCCTAAGTAATTGAAACCGTCCACCTGTTCTAACTTTGTTCCTCCCATTTTGGCACTCAATTATTATTTATTATTTATTATTATTATTTCATTAAGATGGAAAACTAATAATTTCTGATCATATTCCTGTCGTCATGTTGCATGTTGTCCAATAAGTGTTCATAAAACTTATTTTAGAGAACTGTGGAACGAGTCAGGCAAACTGGTATCCTCAATACATTTTTAAAACGAACGGTCAATATAAAAATGGTTCAAATGGTTCTGAACACTATGGGACTTAAATTCTAAGGTCATCAGTCCCCTAGAACTTAGAACTACGTGAACATAACGAACCTAAGGACATAACACACATCTATGCCCGAGGCGGGATTCGAACCTGCGACCGTAGCGGTCGCGCGGTTCCAGACTGTAGCGCCTAGAGCCGCTCGGCCACCCCGGCCGGCACGGTCAATATACTTCTGGACAAAGTTCCACGTGAGCCGTGTTTATTGTCATGCCGTCCACGCCTCAAACGGAGTCTCTATCAAGCGTGTTTAATTTTGTAATACTATTATTACTTAACAAATGTATCTAATTATTAACGTGTGTCCAAAAGTTTCTTTTTCTGTCACTTTATCATTTTAATAAATAACGAGTATTCCAGTAGGATCTATACACCTATGTTGCAGAACACATGAACGTAGCAAATCGAAAATAATTTAATATTGAGGCCAACAAACAGTGTAAACAGCATTGTGTCCAACGACATCCGCGCTGCCTAAGCGTGGCCGCCCGACATAGGAAATTTACACGAAATGGCGGCTCCTCAGTAAAGATACGAAACGCTACAATAGCAACAGTCTGGAGTTGCTGGAGCGACTAACATTTGTCAGTTTACATGCCTCAGTTACTGCTTGCCACAGTCTGCTTGCTCCCTTTAACACAGAGTTACGCGACGCTCGCAGGTGCTGCACCGATCTTTATGGGAACTGTTTCCGACGTCGATAAACTCGTGAGAATGGCGCCGGGCAGAATGATAACCGTTTTCAATTACGGCGGCGTTACAGTGGGTACGTTAATGCCAGAGCGGGGAGTCTCTTAAGAGCACTTTCATTGGCCGATACTGTTACGGACAATGGCCGGGACAGTCACAACATTGCTGTTGGCAAGAGTAGAGCACAGCCCACAGTGTTGTCAGCGGGCCACTCGTGTGATCGTTGCTATTATCTGTTGTTGTTGCTGTAACTGCATATCTCTCTCTCTCCCTCCATCCACACACACACACACACACACACACACACACACACACACACACACACAATCATAGCTCTGAGTGCCTGGTGGAGGATATTTCGTACGAGCACTGGTCAATGTCTGTCCTATTCTATTCGTATATTCAGTCAATTAGTTAGTTTTATGCTGCATGAATCATTTGTACTATTAAACGTAACGATGTGGAACAAGTCATTTTAATATATTACATATTCATTCATATTCATAAATATGACTACATGCTAGCCATTTAAAAGAACTTTTTTTAAATATAAATCTGTATAGCTAATTCCTACCTGCCAGCCGGCCGGCCGAGCGGTTCTAGGCGCTTCAGTCTGGAACCGCGCGACCGCTACGGTCGCAGGTTCGAATCCTGCCTCGGGCATGGATGTGTATGGTGTCCTTAGGTTAATTAGTTCTAAATTCTAGAGGACTGATGACCTCAGAAGTTAAGTCCCATAGTGCTCAGAGCCATTTGAACCATTTGAACCTACCTACCAACTTTTACAAAATACTTACGTATAAATTCTTATACGGAACAGGAAGAGTTTTCAAGGAAAAACTGATCCAGTTTGTTTCTGCATTTAGTTTCACTGTCTGTCAGATTTTTTTAATATCACTTATTACCGGGTAAGTGATAAAAAAATTTGTAGCAGTATTGTGAACCACGTTTTGTGCTAAAGACAACCTTACTCTGGAACAATGAACGTTGTAATTATGTACACAATTGTTCCTTTTGAATTGCAGTAGATTATTTACAACAAACTTCTTAAGGGAATAAATCTCCTGTGAAGCAGTAGTCAGAATGCTTAACTTCTTAAACATTCGCTGTGTGGTCCAAAGCATCCAGACACCCCAAAAAATATACGTCTTTCATATTAGGTGCATTGTGCTGCCACCTATTTCCAGGTACTCCATATCAGCGACGTCAGTAATTAGACATCATGCGAGAGCAGAATGGGGCGCACCGCGGAACTCACTAACTTCGAACGTTGTCAGGTGATTGGGTGTCACTTGTGTCACACGTCTGTACGCGAGATTTCCACACTCCTAATCATCGCTAGGTTCACTGTTTCCGATATGATAGTGAAGTGGAAACGTGAAGGGACACGCACAGCACATCATCACACAGGCCGACCTAGCCTGTTGACTGACAAAGATCGCAGACAGTTGAAGAGGGTCGTAATATGTAATAGACACACATCTTTCCAGACCATCACACAGGAATTCCAAACTGCATCAGGATCCACTGCAAGAACTATGACACGTGGGAGGTGAGAAAACGTGGATTTGTGGTCGAGCGGCTACGCATAAGTCACACATCACGCCATTAAATGCCGAACGACGCCTCGCTTGATATAAGGAGCGCAAACATTTGACGATTGAACAGTGGGAAAACGTTGTGTGGAGTGACGAATCACGGTACACAATGTGGCTATCCGATGGCAGGGTGTGGGTATGGCGAATGGGTGGTGAACGTCATCTTGCAGCGTGTGTAGTGTCAACAGTAAAATTCGGAGGCGGTGGTGTTATGGTGTAGTCGTGTTTTTCATAGAGGGGGTTTGCACCCCTTGTAGTATTGCCTGGCACTATCACAGAACAGGCCCACATTGATGTTTTAAGCACCTTCTTGCTTCCCGCTGTTGAAGAACAATTCGGGGATGGCGATTGCATCTTTCAACACGATGGAGCACCTGTTCATAATGCATGGCCTGTGGCGGAGTGGCCGGCAGCTGTGACCGAGCGGATCTAGCCGCTTCAGTCCGGAACCGCGCGATTGATACGGTCGCAGGTTCGAATCCTGCCTCTGGCATGGATGTGTGTGATGTCCCAGTTTAGTTATGCTTAAGTAGTTCTAAGTCTAGGGGACTGATGACCTCAAATCTGTGCTCACAGCCATTTGAAACATTTTTCTGTGGCGGAGTGGTTACACTACAGTAACATAACTGTAATGGACTGGCCTGCGCAGAGACCTGAACTGAATCCTATAGAACACCTTTGGGATGTTTTGGAAGGCCGACTTCGTGCCAGGCCTAACCGATCGACATCGATACCTCTCCTCACTGCAGCACTCCATGAATAATGGGCTGCCGTTTCCCAAGAAACCTTCCCGCACCTGATTGAACGTATGCCTGCGAGAGTGGAAGCTGTTATCATGGCTAAGGGTGGGCCAACGCCAAACTGAATTCCGGCATTACCGATGGACGTCGCCACTAACTTGTACGTAATTTTCAGCCAGGTGTCCTAATACTTTTGATCACATAGTGTATGTCAAAAACATGTTCGTGGGTGAGCACCACGTGTTATTCTTACAGCACATGTTTGAGCAACGGAACGAGTTATCACTGGTTCTTTCTGACAAAGGGCCACCCTTACTGGATGTGGGTCGCTTTGTGAAGGTCCCACTGCCATTAGTCACGTTTCCATATGGATGTCTATGAAGAACAGCCGTGCTCTGCTGATTATTTCTGTCCACAGGTCTCACTTGCCTAAGACGCCCAGACTCATAATGGAGTTTTTGAACACCTGACAACCTCAGATTGGTCTTCACGCAGCGCAGCCTCGCTCTACTGGCTCTTCTTGCCCCACAGGTCTGACTTCCTGAAGGTGGGCGGCTTCTCGGAGGACGTGGTGGGCTGGGGAGGCGAAGACGTCTCTCTGTACCGCAAGTACGTCCGCTCCAGCCTCAAGGTGGTGCGCGCCACCGACCCCGGCATCTTCCACCTCTGGCACCCCAAGGTGAGCCCGCGGAAGACTGGTTTCACTGGTATTCTCGAGACTACGAGGAAGGACCTAATTTCAAAATTTACTGTATTTAAGTTGTCTGGACTACCCACCGTTCAAACGAATTCTCTTTGTACTAATTTGACCACTTTTTGCGACCTGCAAGGAATGGTGTTTCAGCTTGTGTTAGCCTCTACGAAGTCACTGAAAAACATGTAGCCAGTAGAACACTAGAAGCAAGCTGTCAGCTACAGATGGTTTCCAGATACAAGAGGTTTTCTGAGGATTGCAGAGACATAAAGCACCGTACTAATGATCATTTTATCTAGTTCATTGGTGTGGCATGATTCATAATTTACTAGACCTTTTCCACAATCCACTGGAAGGCAACATACGTAACATCCAAAATGTACATTCCTTTTCACCTGCGGAGTGGAATAACTTGACGTGGCGTGTATTCAACAAGTCGCTGGAAGTCCCCTGCAGAAATACTGAGCCATCCTGCCTCTATATCCGTCTATAAATGCGAAAGAGTTGCCGGCGCAGGATTTTATGCACGAACTGACCTCTCGAATTGTCCGATAAATGTTCAATTAGACCGCTACGGTCACAGGTTCGAGTCCTGCCTCGGGCATGGATGTTTGTGATGTCCTTAGGTTAGTTAGGTTTAACTAGTTCTAAGTTCTAGGGGACTGATGACCTCAGAAGTTAAGTCCCATAGTGCTCAGAGCCATTTGAACCATTTTGTTCGATAGAATTCATGTCGGGCGATCGTGGTGGCCAAATCATTCGCTCGAATTGTCCAGAATATTTTTCAAACCAGTCGCGAATACTTGCGTCCCGGTGACGTTACATCGTTGTTTGGGAGCATGAAGTCCGTGAATGGCTGCAAATCGCCTTCAAGAAGCCGAACATAACAATTTCCAGTCAATGATCGGTTCAGTTAGACCAGAGGACCCAGCCCATTCCGTGTAAACACAGCCCACACCAGCTTGCACTGTGCCATGTTGACAACTTGTATCCATGGCTTCGAAGGGTCCGCACAACACCCGAATCCTTCCGTCAGCTCTTACCAACTGAAATCGGTACTAATCTGACCACGCCATGGTTTCCCACACATAGGGTCTAACCGATATGGTCACAAGCTCAACAGAGACGCTGCAACGATGACGTGGTATTAGCAATGGCAGTCGAATAGATCGTGTTCTGCCATAGCCGATCAAGGCCAAATTTCGCCGAACTGACCTAACCGATACGTTCGTCGTAGGTCCCACATTGATTCTTGCGGTTATTTCAAAGAGTGTTGCCTGTCTGTTAGCACTGACAACTCTGCGCAAACGCCTCTGCCCTCGATAGTTAAGTGAAGGCCGTCGGCCACTGCGTTGTCCGTGGTGAGAGGTGATGCCTGAAATCTGGCGTTCTCGGTACACTCTTGACACTGTGCATGCCGGTATACTGAGTTCTCTAAAATTTCCTAAATGGAATATCCCATGCGTCTACCTGCAGCTACCATTCCGCGTTCAACGTCTGCTAAATCCTGTCGTACAACCATAATCGCTTGAAAACTTTTTCACATGAATCATCTGACAAGGGAACCTCCCCATCGCACCCCCCTCAGATTTAGTTATAAGTTGGCACAGGGATAGGCCTTGAAAAACTGAACACAAATCAATCGAGAAAACAGGAAGAAGTTGTGTGGAACTATGAAAAAATAAGCAAAATATACAAACTGAGTAGTCCATGCGCAATGTAAGCAAGGAGACTGTTAGCTTACGAGCGCCGTGGTACCGTGGTTAGCGTGAGCAGCTGTTGAACGACAGGTCATTGGTTCAAATCCTCTCCTGGGTCAAAATTTTAATTTTTTGTTTCAGATAATTATCAAAGTTCAGGCACTCACACATAATCAACTTCGCTCTCCAAAATCCGGGACATGTTCAGATTTGCTTGGAGATATACAGAATTTGACGGTCTACGCACGGAAACATTTGAAAACGTAAAAAACATATGTTTTGACAGAGCACAGGGAAAACTGTGAGACTCTGATACTGTTGCATTCATTTGATACAGTTTATGTGACAATCTCTTATGTTTTCATCACTTTTTTTGGAATGATTATCACATCCACAAGAAAACCTAAATCGGGCAAGGTAGAAGAATCTTTTTACCCATTCGCCAAGTGTGCAAGTTAGGTGGGTCGACAATATATTCCTGTCATGTCACGCACATGCCGTCATCAGTGTCGTAAAGAATATATCAGACGTGTTTTCCTGTGGAGGAATCGGTTGACCTATGACCTTGCGATCAAATGTTTTCGGTTCCTGTTGGAGAGGCACGTCCTTTCGTCTACTAATCGGACGGTTTTGCGGTGCGGTCGCAAAACACAGACACTAAACTTATTACAGTGAACGGAGACGTCAATGAATGAACGGACAGATGGTAACTTTGCGAAAATAAAGAAAGTAAAATTTTCACTCGAGGGAGGACTCGAACCAAGTACCATTCGTTCCGCAGTTGCTCACTCTAATCACGAGACCACGGCACTCATCGGCTATCAGTGTCCATTTATGTTGCATATCTTACACATGGACTACTCAGTTTGTATATTTTGCTTATTTTTTCATAGTTCCACACAACTTCTTCCTGTTTTCTCGATTGATCTGTGTTCAGTTTTTCAAGGCCTATCCCTGTGTCAATTTATAACTAAATCTGAGGGAGGTGCGATGGGGAGGTTCCCTTGTGAGTACAAATGACAGCTCCACCAATGTGTTGCTCTTTTAAACCTACCGCATATCTCAATCCCACGACTTTTGACAGTGTGACAGGCAGAGATTTTCAACTGCTAGCTACCGGTATAGACCAGAAGATTCGTAAGACAAGTTCCAAAGAGGGCGATTCGTGTGAGATTGTTCTAAATGTCTTATCTGACAATTCACTTGAGCAGTTAGAATGCGAACTCCCGAGCAGAGAGTTTTCCATCTATCCAGTGACAAACTCCAGTTTTCTTCTGCCATCAGCGGCTACCAGTTTTAAAGGGATCGTTACCAAATTTAGTAAATCATTTCGGCTAAGCACATGTGGTAAGAAACAGATTTCAAACTATCTGGGCAGCCAGCTTCAAACATACCCCTCGTGGGATGAAGGAGTTAAATATCACTGGATAAAATTCAAATGAATGGTAATACACTTTAAACTTCAATATGTTCAAAACATTTGCGAACGATCATCATTAGACGAAAGTATTACGTAGTCAGAGTGAGCTTCAGCGCAGATTTAAACGAAGCCAAAATGTATATAAGATAAGTGCAAGAGGAGTCCCATGAAATATAAAAGAAAGTTCTAGTTACGAATGAGGAAGAAATTATAATTAACTCAGTATAAAATCTCAAACAGTCGTTCAACAGCCGTGCTAGCACTGACATGAAATATATATTTCGTATGACTAATAGAATACAGCAGTAAGTAAGTAGTAACGCAAACAACGTATAAAAACAGTGAATGGTCAATGTTATAGGCTAGCCTCCCCGTGGAGCACCCTGGGCAACGTGATTTTTTATCACGGCTAAATAGTCTACAAATCTGGCTGCTGGACCTGTAAGGATTTCCCAGCTTTACAGAATTAGCACAGACATGAACTGACATGAAAGATGACAGACTATACGTACGTAAGTACTCTGATGGCCATGGGAATACATCGAGTGTCAAACTGGCATGATGTGTATACTACCTGCTGGAGTGTGCAAATAACTGACACTTCACTTCAACCACGAAAAGCAGGTATGAGTACAGCCATCTAGATTCTCAGATAAGAAAAGATTACTCAACGGGTTTCTCAGTCATAAATCACAATTGCATATTGGTTGTTTGTGTGAGGCAATCCTGGTATGTCTCCAGTCAGAAAGAGAAATGCCTGCCAGCACGTGTCTGAATTCCACAGCAGCAGGATCGTGGCCTGCCACGCTGCTTGTACCGTTCAAGGTACCACTACTGTTATGTGAAAATGGAATACCGGTTCAGAAGGCCATACACAACGCCATGCACGATCTAAGAGTCCCACACGACTAGCGCCCAAATGGATACACACACTTGTCACTCTGCTATGCAGGATCGTACAGCCACGTACCTTTAGTCAGGATATGAGCTGGACTCAGGACTAGCACCACATCGTCTTTTCGATGTCCCAGTTCTGTGAGCAACATCACAATGGACGTATCCATTCCATGATTCTCTGAGAAGAACGGCCGTTGCAGGTGGAATTCGTCATCTCCATATAGACCCATCACCTGGAATGGTAGTGTGGGGTTAGTTTAGTTGGTAATTTGGACTGTAGCTGTTACAGCTGTGACGCGTTAAGACCTATGGCTGCACCCTATCTTCAAGTTCTGCATCATGTCATCTCCCAACAAAATAATGCAAGACCGCGCACTGATTGTGCTGTCCTGACATACCTCAATATAGAGAGTGTTCGACTGTGCCCTGGCCTCCACATGTCGTACCGATTATTAAATATTTTCACCTGTTGCGTAGAGATTGGCACGCCGCCACTGACCAGTCATTGTGATGAACTCTGGTACAGAGTTGGAGCAGCATGGAATCCCGTACTTGTATCTCTCAGCTCGACTCGATGCTCTGTCTGGTTGAAGGCTTTGTTGCTGCCAGAGGAATCAACTCTGTATACTATGTTTTGCACTCCAAGCAGTCCCAAATTGCATACAAATTCTGTCATGCATTCTTCCTGCTATACCGTGCATGCACCAAAAGCAATTTTGGTGTGTAGAATATCACATCGTTATTTGGAGGTACAGACACATATTAAAAACTTAAATATACAATATTCATGTTCCCAAAAATAATTAGTTATACACTCCTGGAAATGGAAAAAAGAACACATTGACACCGGTGTGTCAGACCCACCATACTTGCTCCGGACACTGCGAGAGGGCTGTACAAGCAATGATCACACGCACGGCACAGCGGACACACCAGAAACCGCGGTGTTGGCCGTCGAATGGCGCTAGCTGCGCAGCATTTGTGCACCGCCACCGTCAGTGTCAGCCAGTTTGCCATGGCATACGGAGCTCCATCGCAGTCTTTAACACTGGTAGCATGCCGTGACAGCGTGGACGTGAACCGTATGTGCAGTTGACGGACTTTGAGCGAGGGCGTATAGTGGGCATGCGGGAGGCCGGGTGGACGTACCGCAGAATTGCTCAATACATGGGGCGTGAGGTCTCCACAGTACATCGATGTTGTCGCCAGTGGTCGGCGGAAGGTGCACGTGCCCGTCGACCTGGGACCGGACCGCAGCGACGCACGGATGCACGCCAAGACCGTAGGCTCCTACGCAGTGCCGTAGGGGACCGCACCGCCACTTCCCAGCAAATTAGGGACACTGTTGCTCCTGGGGTATCGGCGAGGACCATTCGCAACCGTCTCCATGAAGCTGGGCTACGGTCCCACACACCGTTAGGCCGTCTTCCGCTCACGCCCCAACATCGTGCAGCCCGCCTCCAGTGGTGTCGCGACAGGCGTGAATGGAGGGACGAATGGAGACGTGTCGTCTTCAGCAATGAGAGTCGCTTCTGCCTTGGTGCCAATGATGGTCGTATGCGTGTTTGGCGCCGTGCAGGTGAGCGCCACAATCAGGACTGCATACGACCGAGGCACACAGGGCCAACACCCGGCATCATGGTGTGGGGAGCGATCTCCTACACTGGCCGTACACCACTGGTGATCGTCGAGGGGTCCACTGAATAGTGCACGGTACATCCAAACCGTCATCGAACCCATCGTTCTACCATTCCTAGACCGGCAAGGGAACTTGCTGTTCCAACAGGACAATGCACGTCCGCATGTATCCCGTACCACCCAACGTGCTCTAGAAGGTGTAAGTCAACTACCCTGGCCAGCAAGATCTCCGGATCTGTCCCCCATTGAGCATGTTTGGGACTGGATGAAGCGTCGTCTCACGCGGTCTGCACGTCCAGCACGAACGCTGGTCCAACTGAGGCGCCAGGTGGAAATGGCATGGCAAGCTGTTCCACAGGACTACATCCAGCATCTCTACGATCGTCTCCATGGGAGAATAGCAGCCTGCATTGCTGCGAAAGGTGGATATACACTGTACTAGTGCCGACATTGTGCATGCTCTGTTGCCTGTGTCTATGTGCCTGTGGTTCTGTCAGTGTGATCATGTGATGTATCCGACCCCAGGAATGTGTCAATAAAGTTTCCCCTTCCTGGGACAATGAATTCACGGTGTTCTTATTTCAATTTCCAGGAGTGTATATATATATATATATATATATATATATATATATATATATATATATATATATATACAGTCGTTTAATTCACATACCATTCAAAAACATTCTTTTTGCACCTATGAACTCTCACTGACGTTATGTGGACTATCTGTTTGATATTAAGTTATCCGAGGGTGGCCTACAAAGCCGAAAGCCGGTTAGATGGATTAATATATAGTCATAAAATATCATATATCTCTGGAAAGAAATTTTTGTGCCGCTAGAAACTTTCGCTGGTGTTTTATGGACTATGTGTTTAGTATTAAATTTTTAGTATTAAGTTATTTAACGATAGCCTAGAAACCGAAAACCGTTTTTTTTAACGTCAGTACTGTGTATTTAAGTTTTTAATAAAATTTAATTATTTGGTGGCCAGCAGTCTGGAAAGGCACCTAGATCAACTGAGGTGAGACAGTCGATTCTACAGAAATATGCGAAAAATGTCGCTGACCTTCTAGTAGCTGTTTAACGTAGGTTCCAGGAGCAAACAAAGTCACCAACCGATTGTAAAAATGGCGCTCGTCATTACCGTTTTACATGCAAAAATAAAAATCTATAACATCATCATCTGTGAATGTATACTTTGGCAGCGTATACTATTGATGAAAAGGCCTGCTGTTTTCAGACGGGTGGAAGTGTTTAGATACCACGATTATCATGAAGAGTGTGATACTATATAACTTAGCGATATCTCAACACTCTCTTCAGGCTGGAAAAACAAGAGCTTTCCATCGATAACAGTCTTTGGTGCTTCCTAATACGAAGCTCATTTTTCTTTCTGCTTCGGCTCCAGGACTTTCCGAACGAACTTCTTTCTTTCTTTTTTCCCCTCCATTAGTTCTGTTTCTCCTGCTTCAAGTGATGTAATGCATTCAGCTACGTTAAGCGTCAAGTGCTTTTTAGTTATATTTCACTACTTAATTTTTTTCTCTGTTAGTATTGACATCGTTTTCCTGTCTATCACGATTTGCATCTTTAGTTAATACTTTCTATTTTGTAAGTAGCTGATTACTCGACGTCGTTTATTTAGTCATTTGTCTGAGTCTTGCAACTCTCTCTCTCTCTCTCTCTCTCTCTCTCTCTCTCTCTCTCTCTTTCTGTCACCCCTACCCCAACGAGATCAATAGAAAGCAGGTTGCGTAGCCAGACTGATATTTATTTCGAATTTCTCATTTCAGCATTTCACTGAGTAGGAACGTGACATTGCATTTGGTCCATCTACCGCCAGAATTTCACGGTGAATCCGTGCGCAATTTAAACTTTTTGCCCACAAGAATAACACTGTCTGGCGTACTTCAATTATGCAGTACGTTTCCAGCTGTCGCACGACTTTACGTGCACACTGTGATGCACTTGTTACCCGTACTGTAGCAGACCTGCCTCTGCATGAGAACCGGAACATACACTCTCTACTGATAATGTGCCAAATACAGGGTGTCTCCAAAAAACACCGGAAACATAGAGGGACAGGTTGCTGACACCAAAACAAGAAAAAGAAATGTAGTAAGCTGACAGCTGGTATCTCAGGAATGGGCAGGATAAGATTAGGATTGTGGATGGGGCCGTAATCAATTATTCTCGGTTGCACAACAAATACGTAAACTTTATTTAAAGAAATTAAAAATTTTAAAACAATCTCTTAAAAAACCTCAATTGACTGTATGATGACTGAAGGCCTTATTACAAAAATTTCACAATTTGGGGGCCGAAGGCCACCAACAGTGTAACCTCAAACAACAAACGACTGAAGGCCTGAATCAGAAGTCAGAAGAACAATTCCAAATACCACATATTAAGATAAATACTTTATTTTAAAACAAACTGTAGCATGGCTGAAGGCTTTATTACAGAAGAAGTGAATTATTACTCGGCTGAAGGCCACAAACAATTTCAAATAAGAAACGGCTGAAGGCCTGAATTAGAAGTCAGGAAAACAATTCCAAAATGGCACACATCTCAGCAGATACCTTGCTTTCAAAACAAGTTTGATTTTAAAAAAACTTATTGTAACATGGCTGAAGGTCTTATTACGAAAGAAGTGAAATTACTGCTCGGCTGAAGGCCACACCAACAATAACTAGAAAATTACGAATATCCTTAAAACAACAGCAGAATCTAGGGAGTCAGGACAAGCGGTTCTCAGCAAATGTTCCAAGGGTCGACCTGGGAAGGTAACTCAAACATAAGGTAAGGTCACACAGGCAGCCAAGAGTTGTACTAACGTAACAGGATGGCAACTCAAACTAGGGGCAGCCTAAGCGCCGACCGACCGGCTAACCAGTGCGCCTAACGTCCGATCGCCGGTATAACGATGGAATATGTTTAGGCAAGGGCGAAGAGAGAGACTGCATTACGTCTTCAGAAAACACCCAAGGCCGAAGGGAACACTAGAACCAAGGTAGACCTCTCAAAAAATTTGCGCAGTACAATACAAGAGGCTGTCGAACTACACGCCGTGTCAGACAGCATCAACACGACGAGGAAAGGTTGTCGTTGTTGTTGTGGTTTTCAGTCCTGAGTCTAGTTTGATGCAGCTCTCCATGCTACTCTATCCTGTGCAAACTTCTTCATCTCCCAGTACCTACTGCAGCCTACATCCTTCTGAACCTGCTTAGTGTATTCATCTCTTGGTCTTCCCCTACGATTTTTACCCTCCACGCTGCAAACCAATACTTCTAGTCAAGTTGTGCAACAAGCTCCTCTTCTCCCCAATTCTATTCAATACCTCCTCATTAGTTATGTGATCTACCCATCTAATCTTCAGCATTCTTCTGTAGCACCACATTTAGAAAGCTTCTATACTCTACTTGTCTAAACTATTTATCGTCCAAGTTTCACTTCCATACATGGCTACACTCCATACAAATACTTTCAGAAACGACTTCCTGACATTTACTCTATACTCGATGTTAACAAATTTTTCTTCTTCAGAAACGCTTTCCTTTCCATTGCCAGTCTACATTTTATATCCTCTCTACTTCAACCATCATCAGTTATTTTGCTCCCCAAATAGCAAAACTCCTTTACTACTTTAAGTGTCTCATTTCCCAATCTAATTCCCTCAGCATCACCCGACTTAATTCGACTACATTCCGTTATCCTCGTTTTGCTTTTGTTGATGTTCATCTTATACTTTATTACTTTATATCCTGCTTTCAAGACACTGCCCATTCCGTTCAACTGCTCTTCCAAGTACTTTGCTGTCTCTGACAGAATTACAATGTCACCGGCGAACATCAAAGTTTTTATTTCTTCTCCATGGATTTTAATACCTACTCCGAACTTTTCTTTTGTTTCCTTTACTGCTTGTTCAATATACAGATTGAATAACATCGGAGAGAGGCTACAACCCTTTCTCACTCCCTTCCCAACCACTGTTTCCCTTTCATAGCCCTCGTCTCTCATAACTGCCGTCTGGTTTCTGTACAAATTGTAAATAGCCTTTCGCTCCCTGTATTTTCCCCCTGCCACCTTCAGAATTTGAAAGACAGTATTCCAATCAACATTGTCAAAAGCTTTCTGTAATTCTACAAATGCTAGAAACGTAGGTTTGCGTTTCCTTAATCTTTCTTCTAAGATAAGTCGTAGGGTCAGTATTGCCTCACGTGTTCCAACATTTCTATGGAATCCAAACTGACCTTCCCCGAGGTCTGCTTCTACCAGTTTTTCCATTCGTCTGTAAAGAATTCGCGATAGTAGTTTGCAGCTGTGACTTATTAAACTGATAGTTCGGTAATTTTCACATCTGTCAACACCTGCTTTCTTTCGGATTGGAATTATTATATTCTTCTTGAAGTCTGATGGTATTTCGCCTGTCTCACACATCTTGCTCACCAGATGGTAGAGTTTTGTCAGAACTGGTTCTCCCAAGACTGTCTGTAGTTCTGATGGAATGTTGTCTACTCTGGGGGCCTTGTTTCGACTCAGGTCTTTCAGTGCTCTGTCAAACTCTTCACGCAGTATCATATCTTCCATTTCGGCTTCATCTACATCCTCTTCCGTTTCCATAATATTGTCCTCAAGTACATCGCCCTTGTATAGACCCTCTATATACTCCTTCCACCTTTCTGCATTCCTTCTTTGCTTAGAACTGGGTTTCCATCAAAGCTTTTGATATTCATGCAAGTGGTTATCCTTTCTGCAAAGGTCTCTTTAATTTTCGTGTAGACAGTATCTATCTTACCCCTAGTGAGATAAGCCAGTACAACCTGACATTTGTCCTCTAGCCATCCCTGCTTAGCCATTTTGCACTTCCTGTCGATCTCATTTTTGAGACGTTTGTATTCCTTTTTGCCCGCTTCATTTACTGCATTTTTACATTTTCTCCTTTCATCAATTAAATTCAATATTTCTTATGTTACCCAAGGATTTCTACTAGCCCTCGTCTTTTACCTATTTGATCCTCTGCTGCATTCACTATTTTATCCCTCGAAGCTACCTATTCTTCTCCTAATGTATTTATTTCCCCCATTCCTGTCAATTGTTCCCTTATGCCGACGGAAAAGTACTCTAACCTCTAGGACAGGTAACTGGGGCGTTAGCGGCCACAAAGCAAAAATACCGCTGGTTACACTTCACTGATAAGAATAATACTAAATTCAATGATGAATAACAAATAGAGAAAGACGGCTGCAATATTTCGCCGCCTCGAAATACTTTATCCGTTGCCTCCTGGCTCAGCGGCCGCGGGAGCAACAACCCGCCGACCAAAGGCGAGATCTCGTCACTCGACGGAAACGTCCAGGGTTCGGTGTGCAA